>NW_008335436.1:6477429-6480746 GCF_000622305.1 Nannospalax galili
ATCTCCAGTCCCAAGGAAGTTATTTTTTAATGAGATGATCTATGTACCTAATATTTGGGCATTTACTTTCATAAGCATCCTTCATGGTATATTGAAATAGATTCTAAGGAAATAAAATTATTTTTATATTTTATACATGAATTAAATTAGAAATCTGTGTCTTTCCTATGCTAGGCATTCACATTCTAAGTTCCTGGAGATGGGACTCTTCATTTGTTGGCTATTACAATTCATTTTATTTCTCTCTGAAAAAGAATTTTCAAATAGTTTAATACTAAACTCATAGTTTGATAATAAACAATGAAAATTATGGAACAAAAGTATATTTATATGAGGAAATATATTCATATGAGTAGTAAAAATTTGATAATTAATGTATCATTTTCTCTGAAATTTTTAATTATTTTAATTGTTGATATGAGAGAATTTATATAAATAATCCAAATATTATGCTAATCATTTTCTATAGTATTACAATATTCTAAATATTATCGTAAGTCAATCTGAATGATTCAGAAAATAATGCAAAAGTGTTATTTTACAATAAACTATATTTGCATCTTATATTATAGTATAAAACATTCTTGGTTCATTCTGTAAGAAACTATGTTTGAAGTAGTAATATTTCATAGACACTATTCCAAACAAAGGGAATCCAGACAAAAAGAAGATGAACTTTGTCCTACGCACATAAAACACTGTGATAGTGGTGCGATAGCTAAGTACACGGCAGACAGATAGATAATATGAATATAAAAGGAGACTAATGAATTCTGTGTTGCTTTAGGGTAAATGGTAGAAATCTATTTCTTAGATTGCAATTATTGGACTATAACCTGAATTACAAAGTCTGGACCTAGAATAGTCTTAGCAGCTGGTGACAGTGTCAAAGCATAAATCAAAACTTAGCCAGATTCTATGAAATGGGAAAAATCAATGTAATTAGAACAAAATGCCCACAACAAGAATACTGCAGCATGAGGTTGGGGTAGGTAGAGACTAGCTCTCTACAATGCTGCCTTATAGGATAATATGGGAAAGTGATTTTACTCATAGACAATCTCTCTCTTATAATTGCTCTGTGACAAACCACTCCAAAACTTAGTGGTTTAAAGAACAATATAAATTCATTTTGTTGGCAGAACTGGCATAATACATGGACCATCATCTGAAGCATTTTTTTACGTTTTGGTTGTTAGCCTTAGCCTTTAATGGCTGTGCTATCCCTCCAGCCCACTGAAGTTGTTTTTTCAATATTTAATTATTTTTATTTTATGTGTATAGTGTTTGCCTTGCATGTATGTAAGTGCACCCATGTTGTGCAGTGCTTGCAAAGGTCAGAAGAGGGCATCAGATTCCCATGGAATTGAAGTTACTTACAGCTGTTAGTTGCCATGTGAATGCTGGGAACCAAACCCAGGTCCTCTGCAAGAGCCGCCTACTTTTTGATGTAGGTCTCTGGACAATTGTCTCTTAAATAGATAGGTTTAAGTCCAGGCCTCCTTGGGGTGGAGAGATAGTCCAATGGATAAAGTGCTTCTTACACAAGCATGAGAATCTGAGTTCAGGTCCTCAGTACTCACATAAAATCTTGTCACATCATGGCAGGGCACATCTCTAATTTCAGCAATGGGAGCATGGAGACAAATGGATTCCCAGAGCTCACTGACCAGTCATTGGGGACAAAACAGTGAGCTCCAAGTTCCTTGAGCAATTCTGTTTGTAAAAACCAAGATGAAAAGTAAGAACAATGGAGAACACATGACATCAGTTTCTGGGATCTATATACATATGCATGGGTGGGGATAAAGAAATGAAAAATGCATTTTGGAGAGTAAAAGAGCACAGGGAAGCTTAAGACTGCAGCCAAGTCCGGTGCTGAAAAGAGCCTCATTGTTAGATAGTGCCCTTGAAGGGAAGCCTCCTGCTCCACACTGGAGCAATAGTAAATGTGACCCTGAAGGCAAAACTCTGCCCAGCAAAGGCACCAACTTCTTTTTTTGTTTGGTTGTTTTGAGACAGGGTCTCACTTTGTAGCCCTAGCTGGCCTGGGACTCTCTATGTAGAGCAGGCTCGCCTCAAATGCATAGGGATCCATTTGCCCGGATTCCCAGAGCTCACTGACCAGCCATTGGGGACAAAACAGTGAGCTCCAAGTTCCTTGAGCAATTCTGTTTGCAAAAACCAAGATGAAAAGTAAGAACAATGGAAAACACATGACATGAGTTTCTGGGATCTATATACATATGCATGGGTGGGGATAAAGAAATGAAAAATGCATTTTGGAGAGTAAAAGAGCACAGGGAAGCTTAAGACTGCAGCCAAGTCCGGTGCTGAAAAGAGCCTCATTGTTAGATAGTGCCCTTGAAGGGAAGCCTCCTGCTCCACACTGGAGCAATAGTAAATGTGACCCTGAAGGCAAAACTCTGCCCAGCAAAGGCACCAACTTCTTTTTTTGTTTGGTTGTTTTGAGACAGGGTCTCACTTTGTAGCCCTAGCTGGCCTGGGACTCTCTATGTAGAGCAGGCTCGCCTCAAATGCATAGGGATCCATTTGCCTCTGCTGGGATTAAAGGTATGTGGCATCATGCCTGCCTAGGTTCTAAACTTATTTAATATTTATTTTTATTTATCATTTTTATTTTATGTCTGAGTATATTGCCTGCATATTTTAAGTGCACCCATGTTGTTCAGTGCCCTTGAATGTTAGAAGAGGGCGTTGGAGTCCCTGGAACTAGAATTAGGGATGGTTAGTAACTGCCATGTGGGTGTTGGAAATTGAAATTGGGTCCTCTGCAAGAGCAGCCAGTGTTCTCAACCAGAGCCATCTCTCCAGCCCCCAAATCCCAACTTTTGAAAGAACAAAGCCTGCAGGGGTTCTAGAAAGAACATACTTAGGAAAAAATTTCACCAGCTTCAGTGTTGCTGAAGGCAGCCAGACTCCAACTCTACCTGGTAGCAGAACTTGGCAGTGTTGTGCATGTGGTGCTGGTTTTCTAGGCATGCAAAATAGAAGATTGAAGGGGTTGTAGATTCTTCCTCCACAGTTTCAGAGAGTCACTGAGGCCAAGCAACATGTTGCAAGTCTGGAGTTGCTGCAAGGAGGTGCCCAGCATGAAGCTGTGAAGGTAAAGCTTGGGCTTGAACAGATTCCAAAATGTTGGAGATACCAGAGTTGTGGGACATCTGCCAAGGACAGCTGCATACAGGTAGTGGGTCCAGTCCAAGAGAAAGATGTTGTTGCAGGCCTCAAAGCTGGAGGGGCTGAGCTACTTAAACCTTTAGAAACTGAGGCCCCAGACACTGGACATGCAACTA
>NW_008335436.1:6481683-6505268 GCF_000622305.1 Nannospalax galili
TTGTGGGAGACAGGCTTGAGCCTAGGGTGAAAGTCTTATTGACAGACATACAGCAGGCCCGAGGCAACAGCCCAACCACTGGAGCCACAAGGAACGTCTTGTGACATTTGCTCCCATTGGCAGATCATGAGACTGATGCCTAGAGCTCGCCACTCCCTACTCACCACCCTTGAGATTCCAAATTGCGACACTTTGGCAGCCTGGGTCATGTGATTCCCAGGAAACCAGGCCCCATAATGAAACCAAACCTAAGTAACCTGAAACCCATTATGTTAATGAGGAGTCTGGCTCCCAGTGTCATGATAGGACACAGCCCTTCCAAATATCTGAGTTGTAACTTCTTGATTGGACCCCTATATAAGCTTGTACCCTTCTACAATAAACTGGATCTGCCCTCACTGAATCTGGTCTCCTGTGTCTGAACGCAGCTCTGGGCTGACACAGTCTCCTCACCAGCCCCTGGGGTCCAGGACAGGCAGAAGTAGTGAGGATCCGAGGTAGCGCTGTAGCTAGCAGAAGAGCAGCCTCAGGCCCCAGCAGTGGGGGACAGAAGAGCTGCCTCAGTGGGGGAGGGGAAGAGCGACCACAGCTTGCTGCAGCAGGAAGGAGCGAAGGGCAGTGCCTGTGCGATGGGGGTGGGGGGGGCACACGGGACGGGACACCCAGAAGGCAACGCACGTGTGCTCTCAGACGGCACTGGGGTGGCATCCGAGGAGTGGCTCCCGCACACAGCACCCAGCACCAGAAAAGTGGAGGGGCTGCTGCAGCTGGCATCAGCCACAATACAAGATGAGAGACTGTTGTAACTATCTTAAGAAAATAAAAGTTGCCCACTGAAAAGATACCAACTTCCTCTGACTTAGATCAGTAATTGATGTAATTTTTTAAAAAGAATCCACTTATTGCCATGTAGATAAGAGATATGTGTCAAGTCTGAAATTAGGTAGGCTAGTAAGGAAGTTATTGCATTTTTCAGGAATTGCATATATACTATGACGTTGCACAAGGAGAAATAGAGCAAGATTGGAGATTTGCTTTTGTACAACCAATGAATGAGATCGTATTCAATTATTGAAGGAAAGGGAAAAAGCAAAAGCTGCACATACATTTTAAAACAGGAAATTATGTCAATTGTAATCTTATTTCTTGAGAGGAAGAAGAACACATTGCATGTTCTGTTTCATAGAGTGAAAGGGTTAAGAGCTCTGGTTTCTATGTATTATGTTTGAGTTTCTTATTAGTATTTGAGTGGAGACGCAAATGACACTAACACCTATTCCTAGAGTTGAGAAAATCCAAAGGAAGGGTTGTAGAGCAAGGGTTGTGGACTACATGAGATTCTGTGGGTAATGGTGAACTAGAGTCATTTCGTTAACACATATAGAAGAGACTAGGATGTCTGTGATTCTAGTTCCCTCCAATATTAGGACACGGGGCCCAGAAGAGAGTCAGTGGGAGAAAATGAAAAATAACAGCGAAGTGGAGGTGGTCTAAATCCAAAATAAACCAAGATAAGTTATTCAGATCGTTTAATAAAAATTTAGGCCACTTAAGCATTTTGTCTTACTGTGGTTCAGCAGCCCTAAGAAGACTCTATTCCAGTTCTTCCTAACTATCATCTTGCTCAGACTGAAGGCAACAAAATAAAATCAAATCAAAGTATCCTGCTTCATGTATAAAAATGTGCTAAAAATACATATCTGAGAGCTAGGCTAGGTAGAGTTTCTTGAAGACCTCTGTATATTACTAAATAATGCTGCATGTAATTAGTTAAGAAGAGCCATTTTACATGGATTCTTAGACGTCAGTTTAGGGTTTCCAAGGTATATGTTCCAAAACAGAGAATTAGGAAAAAGCCCTGTTATATTTATTGCCCAGCCCCTTAACCTTCACAATATTAAGTCCACTACATCTTGTTGGTCAATGTGATGTTAACAATACACAGAAATCAAATGAGAAAATAAAGACCCTGCCTGATAGTAGAGGAAACATGTATCCATTTCTCAGCGTTATTCTGTTGGAAAATAATGTGTGATGCATCCATGCAATCATTTTTAGATAATGCAATCTTTTACAGCCTGTGTATCAAGGAAGAGCAGAAATACTAGATTTCTTCATATTAGAAAGATGAGCCTACAGAAGTGAGTGTATTTGTCATGGTTGAAGTCATTTATAAACCTTAGTATGAGCAATTTTAAAGGAGGTAAAGCGATATAAATCAGAATAGGGATGTGTCCAGCTCTAAATTTGAAAGGCCCTTCCAAAGTTCAAGTGTTAAATGCGTGGTCTTCAACTTAGCACCATATGGTGATGATGGATGGAACTTAAAGGTGGGACCTGCCGAAGTTTTACATCTTGGGAACACAAGGAATGTCAGATGGCAGGCTCTCCTTTGTCTCTTTGTCCAAGTTGTGAGGTCACCAGCTTCCTCTGCCATATGCGCCCACCATTATGTGCAGCCTTGCCACAGGCTCAAAAGCCATGAGGCTAATTACCATGGGCTGAAACTTCCAGAACTGTAAGCTAAACTCAACCTGTCCTTATTATGAGCTAGTAGTTCTGGTAGGTTACAGTAAGAAAAAGCTGAATTACATGAAGAATAAAAGAAAGAGGAAATGAGAATAGTAACTATGGATGAGTGTGAGAGAGCTTTTAGAAGGAACAAGGAAACATACCTTAAGTTAGATGGATATACTACAAGTACTGGCAGTCATTTTCAAAAAACAGGAATACATTGTGTGATAATAGAAACAGTTTAGAGACAGATTGATGACGCCAGGAGGAAACAAAGGTGGTAGACTCCCCTCAGTCTCTTCAAAAATAAATGAGACAGAAGTTCAGAGTATAGTTGAAATAAATAGACTTTTATTGGGTTAGAGGACTTTATTGATGACCTCTGAGTGCCATACTATGTGTGAGTGTAGATGCACATACTCAGCATTAAATAAAAACAAAACTATACTCCTATGAATATAATCAATTACAACCCAACCCATGATAGTAGCATCATTTTTGATTTATGTATTTTTTAAATTCAAAATTAAGGTAATAGTCATCACAGACAAGATCACACACTTATTCCTTCATCTTTTAAAGAAATATTTTATTTATTATTTTTATTTTATGTATGAGTGTATTGCTGGCATGCATGTAAGTGCAATGTTGCGCGATGCCCAAGGAGGTTAGAAGAAGTCAACAGATCCCCTGGAACTGTAGTTAGCTACCACGTGGGTGCTGGGAATCAAACCCTGGTCCTCTGCAGGAGCAGCCAGTGTCTTAACCACTGAGCCAACTCTACAGCCCCCTATTTCTTCATCTTAATCACATCTCCCTCTCCAGTGATCTGAAGTGAAACATCTCTTCTCGAATTTAATTTATCCTCACTCTGCTAACCCTTTAAAAATGCATCTTTGAAAATTTTTATCTGTAGAAAACTAATTGGGAGTCAGCCAAATGAGATTTGAGTCTTTGGACTGCTACTGATTTAGTTAGTATTGACAACTCAATTTGTTGATCTTTGATTTCTTTGACTATAGGAAAAAAGATTTTTGTTTTGTTTTCCTTTGCTGGCTTTGTTGTTGTTTGTGAGAATGGGTCTCCCTGTAGCCCCAGCTGGCCTGGCACTTGCTATGTAGACCAGGGGCCTGGATCTCATAGATATTCACCTGCCTCTGCCTCTGCCTCCCACATGCTGGGACTAAGGTGTGTGCCACCACTTTTGGTTTAGGAATGAGATTTTTTTTGGTTACATGATAATAGTGATAACAATATCACAAACTTATATAACTATGGAAAATCCTAAAATTTTAGATACATTCTTTATTCTCTGCATTTTAGGCGCAAAGACAGTATAAGTTCAAGAAAATACACTCATATTTCTCATTTCTTTATATTTATATTACCTCTTACTCAATTTAATCCTTACTCTCTCACTTTGAAACTGATCTTTTAGTTTATGTGCAAATATTTAACTATTAACATTAGGATGTCAGTTTCATTAAACGTTTGATATCTCACCTCTGCTTTTCCTTGAAGTCCCGATATGTAATAGCAGAAATATATGTACAGTCAATATTACTGAAAGCAACATATACATATTCTGATATGAAAATATAAAAGCATCCTTCTATATGGATAATTCTATTACTCTTGATATGCCCACTATTCTTTATTTAGTTGAATAATTACGTTATTTGATTCTATAGACAACATGTGTCTCATTCTATTTCTGTAATGACTGAACTAAGGCACAAAGGTTAACTAAAGTTGAACAGCTAGTTATTTTTGATGCAAAGTCTATCACTTTACCCACTAATGCGAAGTGCTTCTCTGCTAATGGCTAAGTTATTGATGGTGATGGCTAACAAAATGATTTTGAGAATTATGCAACCGAGAGCTAATTAAATAAACGAGGCATAATTCTAACAATAAAATTCTTAAAGCAGGTAAAAGAGAGTTGTACAGAGGAAATTGGTTTACAAATGGCTAGTGTTTCCACAACACAGGGAGCAAACTAAATAAGCAGTTTTCTGATGTGAATGTCCAAAATACATCCTTTCCATGCTATTAATTGTAAATATTCTGTCAAAGTACAGTTATTAAACAAAATCAACCTCTTTAAAATGCATCTAATAAATTTAAACTTTGTTTCCTATAAGACCCAAAATTAAGTTTAATTTTTGACCAAAAGTATAATTTTATAATTCTATTGGTGTTCTCCCAAGGTCAGAATCAAAAACACATGTCTAAGATATAGGAATATCATACATGTGTCATGTCGGATACATCATATATGTGTATTCCTGAAATGCCTGTAAAATAAGATCTTTCTTCAAGCAGTTATGGGAGCTGAGAAGCCCACACTCTGTAGCCAGCAAGCTGGAGAACCTGGAAGAACATGCATACTTCTATTCTGGGTCAAAAATCTGGGATCCAGGAGAGATGATGATGTAAGTTTCACTCCAAGAACCAATGGGCTCTAGACCAGAAAAAAAATGTTTTTCTGTACGAGTTCAAAGGCCTATAAAGTCCAATTCCCCAGCTAAAGCACTGAGGAGAGAGGTTTCCACCTACTCCATGTGTGTTCTATGCAGATCCTCAGCAGACTGGACTCAGGTATCCCATGTTAGGAAAGGTAGCTCTCTTTACTCCATCTACTGATTCAAATCCTAATCTTATCCAAAAACACACTTGGAGAACACCCAGAATAATGCTGGGGCAAATACATGGGCATCCCATGGCCCATCCAAGCTGCCTTAGGAAACTAACCATTAACCTCTGATGATTTTATTAAAAGATACTGAGTGGGATATTTTCACTAATTACCCTGAAGATATAAAACAAATACATGTAATTTTATGAAAATGTTGGGGAGAAATTATCAGTTAAACTTAGAATCATAAGTGTACATTCAATTACCTATCTGTAAAACCACCCCCACCCCCAGTAAAGAAAGATTTCCATCAGTTCTAGGTCTGCTCATGGTGCTCATCATCAGCTGCCACACTCTCATTTCTCTCATCACAGGTGTCTTTGCCTGCCCTGGAAATTCATGTAATAGCACTATATAATATATCCATGTTGGTGAATAGCTCCTCTTATGGAACATAATGTTTTAAGAGTCTTCCACGTTGGAAGATGTACTAATAGTCCATTTAAGCACTTTCAAGCATCACATTGTAAGCATATGCAGCATTTTATTTATCTACTCACGGATGATTTGGGGTTGTTTGCACGAAAAAAGCTGCAAACTTTTTCATGCAAGGGTTTTGTTACACATATGCTTACATTTTCATTTAGTGAAGAACTAGGAATGGAATTGTTATGGGGTATTCTACACATGAAAATAGTATGAAACAAAGTAGTCCATTAGTTTTATTACAGATGGTTGTTCGCCATCATGTGGGTGCTGGGAATTGAACCCAAGTCCTCTGCAAGAGCAGCCAGTGCTCTTAACCACTGAACCATCTCTCCAGCCCCAGAGTGAGAATTCTAAACACTCAGAATATCCTCAACATTTGACTTCAGCATTTTTGATGTGAGTTGGTGTCTGGGTGGAAAAATGGTACCTAGTATTGTTAAATAATTATACATTCAGTCAAACAGATGGGTTGATGAGTTTAATAAATATTACTGAGATTCTGAAATACAAAGTAATAATCTCCCAAGTATTAATATGAACCAGTTGAACTAAGATATAAATCTTGAAAAGTTAAACTATAATATGAATCTATGAAGTCATGAATTCACTAAGAGCTGATTCCTGTCTCCTTCTCTCTGTATGCCCTTCTACTGTCTTGCCTTTGTACTCTGATCCCTGATTATGTTTTTCACCCATTTGGCTTCTGGGAGAATGTGTTCCAGATTGCTTAGTTTATTTTAATTCTATTGCCCTTATTTACTGAAATCAACACTTTTACTAGATTTTTCTTAAAGTTTAGTTAGTAAATCTTACCTGAGCACACAAAATCACTTTGTGACTTCTGATTGAATATGTTTTCTCATGCTTATTGGCTTTTCTAAACACTGAGGGATCAATTTATAAACAAAGATGGCACATTTAGGAAAAATTCTACCAAATAAAATACATACAGACTTTATAGGTTGCTCAGAGTAATTTCTGTCCTCTCATATGTTAGGCCAGTGTTGACATGAAAATTGCTTGTCATTCAGAATCAAGCACCCCAGTGCTAGTTATGTGATTGAAAAGCAAAGAGATGATAGGATCCTTACTTTCAGTCATAAAACTGAAGTGACTTTTAAAATTTTTATTTTTATTTTTATGTGTATGTATGTTTGCCACATGCTTTTAAGTGCACCCATGATGTATGATGTCTGTAGAGGCCAGAAGAGGGTGTCAGATTCCCTGAACTAGATTTAAGGATGGTTCTTAGTTACCATGACAGTGCTAGGAATGGAACCAGGTGGCTGGAAGAGCAGCAGGTTGCTTTTAACCATGGAGCCATCGCTACAGCCTGAGAGGATGTTCAAATTGACTTACTAAAGATATGCTGGGTTTGATCTTGCCCTTCCCCCAACTTGAACTCTTGAGTTGTTGAACATTAAATTCCTACTATGGACTCAGAAAAGGGAGAAAATTGGTAGGAGTGATTGCACTTCATTCCCCACAGGGTTGGATGCTGTGGGTGAGCTGTGACTTCTACCTACAGATGAGCAGGTGCTTTTGTCTTTTCTTCTTTCGAGCAAATCTGTTTCTTCAGATTTGGTCTCACCAACTTATGCCACACATCTAGGCTGCATAACCAATAGTTAGACTCTTGTGTAAGTATGTACATATATGATTTGACAGATATTATGGTTTGGACCTGAGATGGTCACCATCTGACTGGACACTGAGGACTCTGACCTCTTCAGTCTGTCAATTCACCCACAGAGTCATACTTAATGAGGTTGTTGGAAAGTAATGGAAACCAGAAAGTGAGACCTGGGTAGGGGAAGTCAGCTACCTGGGGTGTGCCCTGGAAGGATGCCTTGGTTCTTCCTTGTCTCACTCACCCTGTCCACAGCTGAGCTGTTTCACTTCACCACATGTTGCCTCCATGGTGGCCAGCCTCACCAGAGACCAAAAACCACAGCAAAGTGGCCTTGGACTGAAGCTTCTGAAACTCCTAAAGAAAGTAAATCTTGCTTCTATAAACTCCATCTCTCAAGTGTTTACCACAGTGATGGAGACAGACTGAAACAACAAATGAGATAATTTGTTGCTAAAGGTATTAACTATCCTTATTTTTGTAGCTAAAGATATTAATATTCTGATTATTATAGCTAATTCTAGCATAGTTTTAATGTATACTGGGCACTAAAGTATCACTATGTACTAATTTATTCATCAAATTACCGTAAAAGGAAGTGTAGCAGGTCCTTTTCTGTTATTATAGTGAGATATGTAAGGCATATTAACTTTATAGAGAAAAAGAGGCTTATTTAGTTTTCATAGCTGTGACGATTCAAGGACATGATATCAGAGATTCCTCAACTCTCTATAAGGAATTATAGGAAGAGATCATATCACCTACTCACCAAATTAGAGGTAAAGAGGAAGACGAGAGGGTGGGAGGAAAGAGGTTTCTCATAGTTACCTCTGAGAGTTTACCTCCCACTGACCCAAAGACCCCTTCTAGAACCCACATTTTAAAAATCCCACCATTTCCCAAAACTGTAGCCTGACTGCTAGGCTTCCAATGCACACATGAACTGAACCTTTGGAATAAACCCACATCTACAGCCTAGCAAATAGTAACTTTATTATTCCTGTTTTACAAGTGAAGAAACTGAGTAGTGAGTCAGTTCAAGTTCTCATACTTAATTTCTAATGAACTGGGTCTGGGGTCCATTCATCATGTATGGTAACTTCCAGGCTAGTCATTTTGTAACAACAGCCTGATATAGTATTCTGATCACTGTTTTATTCCCCATGAGAAAACGGGCATGCTGTGTCCAGACACTTAGCTCAAGGAAAAAGGAAAACTAAACTACAGGATAGGTTATTCAAAAATGCAATTTTTAAAAAAGAAAATGTTTTAGGGAAAGTATACTGATTTGGGGGTGGGGAGTAACCTGAAAAAAAAATTCTCATCTCCCTTTCCGATGTCAGCCTTGTCCTTTCCAGGTGCCACGGGGATGTGCTCATGACTCAGGCCTTTAATATTCAGTAAATCGTCCATCCTGAGCACGCAGCCAATGAGATGCAATTCTTTACAGGGAAGAATGTGCAAGTACTGATAGACAAGAGCTTCCTCCTGTTTCCCCAAGGATCAGCAATAGGCACATTCAGCACATGGATATGGTCCGTCTTGCTTCTCCCTTATTAGAGAAATCTCATCCTCAGGATAGAAACGAAAAGCTACAGAGAAAATTGATACACTAGGAAGATGAGGAGCCAAGGAGAACCTGTAGAAACTCCAGCTATTAAAGGCACATATTGCATCTTGAATTTTTCTTAAGCCAGTTTATTTTGGAACTTAGCCATGTATCATTCCCATGTTACTGATCAATGTAACAGAAAATCAGACAAGCTTAAACCTATTGGAAAGCAAGAGGTAGTACTAAAATTAAACTCGCTAGTATAAAAAAGAGAAAAAACTAATTATCTGCCAAATAGAAAGCTCTACACAAGGTCTAGTTCATGAGATAGAGGACTGAGGCACAGATTCAGGAGGATAAAGAACATGTGAATCCCAAGTGATGGACACAGTGGCTGGAGAAGATGCTGCTCATGGCTCTGGCCAATGTTCCTGTGGTCTCATGTCACAGTTACCTCTGCCCTTAACCATTAGTTCTCAGAAGATAGAAAATCAGGGTTGGAAAGATGGCTCAGTAGAATATTTGGCACACAATCCTGAACTCCTCAGTTTGTTGCCCAGAGTCTTTGTGAAAGGTGAAAGGAGAGAACCAATTTCATGAAGTTACCCTCTGACTTACACAGGCTCACTATGGCACATGTTTTCACATGCACACACTCGTGTTCACATACACAATAATAATCTTTTTTTTTTTTTTAATGGCTGGAGAGATGGCACAGTGGTTAAGAGCACTGGCTGCTCTTGCAGAGGACCCAGGTTCAGTTTCCATCACCCACATGGTAACTAACAACATCAAATACCAGTTCCAATGGACCAATGCCCTCTTCTGGCCTCCACAGGCATTACATGACACAGGTGCACTTATATACATATGGGAAAAACATCATAGACATACAATAAATATTAATTAAAAAATAATTATTAAAAGAAAGGAAAGTCTACCGGTATTCAGAATTCTGGAGACAAGATCTGTTTCCATATCCATCTAGCAACATCACAGCAAATCAATCTATATGCAACAGAGGCAGATCTGGAACACACAGAGCTAATACAATTCAACTAATCATGAAGAAGAAGCAGCATTCCAGTAAATATCTGCATGTATTTAAACAGGTAACATCACCATAGATGATAGATAGATAGATAGATAGATAGATAGATAGATAGATAGATAGATAGATAGATAGATAGATAGATAGATAGATGATAGATAGATAGATAGTGAATAGATAGATGATAGGTAGATGACAGACAGATGATAGATAGATGTTAGATATATAGATAGATAGATTATAGATGATAGATAGATAGGTAGATGATATATAGATAGAAAGATGATAGATGATAGATAGATAGAAAATACATAGATAGATGATAGATAGATAGATAGATAGAAAATAGATAGATGATAGATAGATAGATGATAGATAGATGATAGATAAATGATTGATGATAGATGATAGATAGATAGATAGATAAATAGATGATAGAGAGATAGATAGATGATTGAGGCATTTTAATCAATAGATAGATAGATGATAGATGATAGATATATAGATAGATTAGATAGATAGATGATAGATAGGTAATAGATAGATAGATGGATGATAGATGATAGATAGATGATAGATGATAGAGAGATAGATAGATAGACAGATGGATGATAGATGATAGATAGTTGATAGATGATAGATAGACAGATAGATGGATGATAGATGATAGATGATAGATGATCGATGATAGATAGATGATAGATGATAGATAAATAGATAGATAGATAGATGATAGATATAGATAGATGATAGGTATAGATATATAGATATTAGAATATTCATGCTTATAAAGCTTAAAAAAAAGAAATATCTTTGATCTATGGTCTGATTTTATTTTTGATTCCTAAGAGTATTACAGAAGTCAATTGAAAATAAACATTAAATGTTCTTAAATTGGTCTCATTACAGTAAATCCATTAATTCTGGATATGACATTCAAAATGTCTCAGATCCACTTGCCTATAAATTCTTGAAGCCCCTCTAAATTCACGTCTTTTCATCTGTGTTAACCTTTCCCACAGAAGTCCTCTGATATATCTAGCTTTGCCTCTTGTCTTTCGTATACTGGTCCACTTAGATTCTTTTACCAACTCTTTTTGATTACTTCGGTGTGGTAAATGCCATCCATCCTCCTTGCTCTTGCCATTGGGCCATCAGTTAAAGAAGTACATTAAGTAAATATGAATGCAGAGTTATCAAAAATCCAAGCACCATGCAAAGCCAGAACTAAAGCTTTGCAAATCAGACAAGTTCTAACAGTTTCAGGCTATTGCTAGAGAATCTGAGGAAGAAAAATCAAAGGAAACTGCACCAAAACCAGTCACAGAGCCGATTCATGCTGTCACTTTATTTCAAAACAAGCAGAGTGCACAGAAATTCCAGCTGAGCGTCTTTCATTTAAATTTAGGATTTTTAAGAGTTGACAGAGAACATCAATTCATTCTTGCTAATGGCTCAAAATGCTCCTATTGACATCTTGAAACGTGTTCACTTTCAGTGCCTCTTGGAGCTTACTAGAGAAAAGTAATATGCCTACAAGCTTTTAATAGAACTTAGTGTGTGTCTGTCAGCTCGCTCTACGAATTCAGGCACCGGTGTCTCTGATCAGCTATTTACTTTAGCCTTGCTCCTGACTCACAAGAATGTTAAGTACTCAAGGGATTAAACAATAGTCCTTTGGGGTTCTGTACACAAATAGGCTGATTTGGTCTAGTGATCAAATGAGATTTGTTTTACAAGAAGATACGGGGCACAATTACTGAAACTAAACACAAATTGAAAAAGGAGCTGTTTGCTGAGCCAAAATGAGTGCCCGTGTTATGCTTCAGAACATAGATGAAGGCTACCTAAAATAGACCATCCACTGTGGGTGAGGCAAATAGCTGCCCAGTTCCAAAAGAATGTCCTAAAATTCTGTTCTTAAGTACTGGATATTTTATGAAGTGCACTGATCGAACCTAAATTGAAATATTTTATTACCCTACACATAGACGTAGCACTATATCAATTGAACGTTATAATTCCTCAGAACAGTTTATGTGTAAAAGAAATAACAGTATACTCACCCAAAGTAGAAGAATGATATGAAAATTTAAACAGCTCTTGTAGTATCTTGGATTTTTCAAATTTATATTCCTATCTGGGAACTCTCAGAGTGAGGAAGGGAAAGTGTTCTGTTTAATTACACCTGCATCTCAGTCAGAAACTATATATGCTAATGTTATCTCAGCACATGAATTTTCCTAGTGCCGTGTATATTAACAGGTTAAAAAATAATAGAAAATATATTTATGCTGAACAGCTTTAGTTGTCACCTTGACACAGCTGGGTAGAGAGAGCCTTAATTGGGGAATTGCCTCCATTGGACTGGCCTGTGGCCATGTCTGTGAGGCATTTTCTTGACTGTTGAGTGATATGGGAGGGCCCTGTCCACTTTGGGTTGTTCAATCTCTGGGCAGGTCTTTCTGTATTGTAAAAGAAAGCAGGCTGAGCATGGACCAGGGGAGAAAGCCAGCAAGCAGTGTTCCTCCATGACCCGTGCTTCAGTTCCTGCCTCCAGGTTCCTCTCTTGTGTTCTTATGTTGGGCTCCCTGATGAAATGTGACCCAACACCTGGGAGTTGTAAACCAAATAAACCCTATCCTCTGCTTGTTGGTACTGGTCAGAGTGTTTTGTCACAAAAATTGAAGGCAAACTACAATAATGTTGTAATGTATTTTACAAAAAACAGGGAAGACAAATTGGTCTCTCATTCTCACGTAGCTAGGGTAAACCTTTCATTCCAACTCCCATACCATCTCTATCCCTACCCCCAAATCACTGTATCCCTGGCTGGCTTTGAAAGTGAGAACCTCATGCCTGTGGACTATAGGATTCATGTCATGTGCACGTCTTTCTTCTCCATTCCCTCCCCACTTCTGGGCACTTAGTATTTTACTGAACCATGCCATGGACACCCTGAGGTCTGTGCCTTGCAGACAGCATTCTATGGAACCTTAGCTTTCATAATTATGTGAGACAGTTGCCCTAAGAAATTCTACTCTAAGTCTGTATTTATAAACATTGACCTATCTCTTTATCTTGTTGCTTTGCCTTTCTGGAAAGCCTTGACCAATACAGTCAATTGCATTTGTTATTTGATTGCAGAAAGTTTGTTTGGTTTGCACATAGAGATTCTTTTAGGTTATATGTTAAGGAAGAGAAAAGTAATAAAAATATTACAAATATAATATGACCATGGATATACTAATATAATAAAACATAATAAAGCACATACATAAAATAACAACTGAGGATTACAATATACTCCTAAAGAACAAGGAAACATTCAAAGGATTGGCCATCTATTATAGATCCTCAACGATTACTGAAATATGATAAAGAGAAAAGTTGATCCAGTTATTTCTAATTAGACACTTTATACTAGGTGAAAAAGCTTCTCATAGCTCATTAGTAAGACATTAATAAGATTGGAAGAAAAGAAATGTAACAGGAATTAGAAATTCTAAAGCAGAATAAAATCTGTGGCTTGAAGCAAAACTATAACGTTGATTATATAATATGTAAAATGGATACATAATTATATTTGATATATATGAGTTATATATTTTAACTTTGTAATAAAACATCATGACACAAAAGTAGTGACACTTTCAGCAGTTATTTTTATTATACTAATAAGCAAAACTCCTTATGGAAATTGTTTATGAAAAACAAAGAGGACTGAGTAAAAATATTTTGTATGAAAGATCATATGCAGATGATTCCTGTCAAAACTTTCAGCAAGTAATCACTTGAAAAGTGTGTTTTTATGCAGAGAAACATTGTATAGCTGCTGTCATCAGGTTTGGGGACAACAGCAAAGATTCTTGGATCCAATGAACTGTGCGACTTTGCACCAAGGATTGAAATGCCAACCAGGTAAGCAAAAGTTTCACAGGGTGTACCCAAAAATGATGACCTCAGGCAGGTAACACCTGCATCTCATAATAGCTTAAAAATAAGGTGATTTTACTGGAGACATTCTATCAAAGCCATGAGTAAAGTTATTTCCAATAAATGCATCTTTTGGTAAATTGATAAACCTTTAAACTGACTGTGTAGGCTTCTAGGGATGATTAAAACAATCTTATATAATAGGCCATTGTAAAGCTATCCATTTCAGAAAAACTACTTTATTAATTTAAAAATAAAATGAACCTTGTCATATTTATGTAACTGAGTTATGTTTTATAATGTTTAATTGGAAAGATAGATAGTATTGTAAAATTCTGCAAAATGTCTTTAACACTGAGACAAAACTGTTTTTCAACAGTAAGTTCTGTTAAGCATAGACGGTTGAGATAATATCTATGAACTGTGTGTTTACATGGTTTGTATTTTCCCGCTTTTTGCTAAATGGGCCAGCTCAACATCATAGAATTCTGGCCTAAAATGTTTCATTAATTATTCTATATTCACTCCTTAGGTCTTAAGACAACTAGGAGAGATTATTACAAACAAATCTTTAGAAAAGACTGACTGATGTCAAATTCAGTGGAATTCAAATATTTTTGACGGCTAAGGAAGACAGTAAAAAGAACACTACACTTCTAAAAGTAACACTTTATGAAAACTGTATCTATTATCTATCTTAGAAATTTGTGCAAGTATGACTCAGTGAGTCTTAGAAAACAGCGTGGACCCACCTCTTATTGTGTAACACTATCAAATTCTGTGGAACATGGTTAGAGGAAAGGACTCCAAGGGAGGTACAAAAGCCCCATAAGTCAGGTAAATTGGTGAACTTGGTAATGCTCAATCACATGGGAAGTCTTTCCAACCAAAGCACATGCATGTATGCACTCCTGGAAGCACAGATGGGCCTCAACTGTGGCTACAATTTTACTTTATGTAAAATCTTAATCTCAGAATACCGTTTCTTGTTCTGATGAGCTGGTTCAGTTGGTAAAGTGCTTATTGCTTAAGCATTAGGATCTGAGTTCAATTTCTTCCAACTCTGTAAAGCGTCAGGCTCTGCAGTTCATGCATGTAATCCCAAAGCTAGAGAGGAGAAAGGAGGATCCCTAGGGCTTGCTGATCAGTCATCTTGACCAATCATTAATGTCCTGGTCCAGTGAAATATCCTGTCTCAATAAATAAGGTACATTGCAATTCAGGAAGACATCGTCGTTGACTTCTGGCTTCCACATGCATGTGTGCACACCTACATACATACCTGTACATACCTGTACACACAGGAACATATATATACACACATAAATTTTGTCTTATTAATAAGAGTGCCTCTCAATTTCTGCAGGTTCAGATTTTTTTCCTTGTAGTAGCATTCTTTTACAAAATGGTAAAATTAATTCAGATCTAAAGAAAGAAAACTCAACCTTGGCTTGAAAAAGGTAGGCATAAAAATGCCAAAAAGAAACCAAAAGCTAGACCTTAAAAAATACTATCAGAAACATTATAGACAATGTAAATATAATGTTTGACATTAAAGTTACATTTTAAATCATATAAACACTTGATGTTTGCTTTCTTTTATGATAGATTATAATGTTGATAACTCCTTAAATAGATTCAAGTATTGAAAACACAGTAATAATTTATCAAATAAAATTCTGATAATTATCTAATTATAATACATAGTACAAGTAAGAGCATGACTGAAATACATGAAAATTGATGAATATAAGTTTCAGCCAAAAAATCTGTACTTGAGATATTTATAGTGTTTGAAACATAGTAGAAATGAAGATAAAGATTAAATCAGAATCTTAATTCCACCTTGGGAAACTAGAATTTGAAGAACTAACTAATTCTAAAGCACACAGGAAAAAAGAAAGAAATAGGACAGAAAAAAAATCAATGAAATTGAAAACAGGAAATCAATAGAGAAAGTCAACAAGACTAACGGTTCATTGAAAGGATCCATAAAAATTAACAAACTTCTATTCAATGTAATTAATATAAAAGAGAAGAAAAGTCGACTATAAGCATCAGAAATCGAAAAGACTATTAATACCATACATGTGTCTTAAGTGGGGCTGGAGAGATGACTCAGCAGTGAAGAGCACTGGTTGTTCTTGCAGAGAACCTGAGTTCTATTCCAGCATCCACAATCTGTAACTCCAGTTTCAGAGATTCCATTGCCATTCTGACCTCCACAGGAATCAGGCATACACATGTTACATATGTTCATGCAGGCCAAAACTAAATAAAAATCAATAAATCTTTTTAAAATGTAAGGCATAATATTGGAGCAGTGGTGCACACTTTTCCTCTCAAGCACTTAGGAGGCAGAGGCTGGTGGTTCTCTGTGAGATTGAGGCTAGCCTAGTCTACATAGTGAGTTCCAAGCCAGCTGGGTCTGTTGGCATGTCCCAAAAAAACATAAATAAAGCATAAAAATTGAACACTATACACATCTCTGTGCCACTCTTTTTGATAAATTGGATGAACTAGACCAATTCTTTCAAAGACACAGTTGCCAAAGCACAAAAAGTAGAGACCTATATCAAAGAAATTGCATCAATAACCAATAATCTTTTAAAAAGAGAAATCACTAAACCTGAATGACTCCATCTGGATATTATGCCACAAATTTTAGGAAGAAACTAATCAATTACCTATAATCAAAAGGATAGATGGCAACAGAACACATTCTAATTCATTGGAGGCAAGCACTGTTCTAGCCTCAAAATTAGACATAGACATTATGAAAAAACAAGAGATTAGTACCTTTCATGAATATAAATACAAGTATCTTTCAACATAAAATTTGTCAGTCTAATCCAACATTTTTAACAGTATCAAAAAATTAACTTTTAGTGTAAGAGCAAGTAAGTGTGCCATCATTTGCCTCTTAAATTTGGGTTTGTATTTTTTAAACGTGATGTCACTTTTATCACCTGCCACAATTTTCAACCAAAGCAATAAAGTCAGAGATACTGAGAATTTGCATATATACCTCATTAAAAAGCCAATATGACAAACATATCATGATAAGTAACCTGGTTTGCAGAATTATAGCATTTGTTCTGTGTCTACGGCGAAGCCCAGTAAACTCCCTGGTGTTTTTATGAACAACTTTCCATATTTGAAGTCATATTTTTCTTCTTAGATTAGGAACAGATAGCTGAGGACCTATCAAGGAAATACAAGACGAGAACTGGGGAAGTGAACTTGGAAGTCAAGACACTTACTTAACTCACCGGCCAAGGGAGTATAGCTCTTTTGAACAGCGTTGTTAATAGAAATAAAGTGCAAATCACTAACTGCAATGAAGTTAACATATTAACAGACAAGAGAGTAGGAGAACAGACATTTGAAGAAGTGGAAAGTGTAAACCAAGCATGCTGGTGTCCATTTGTGATTCCAGCATTCAGGAGACTAAAGAAAGAGGGTCTCCTGAGTTTGAGGTAATCCTGCCTGGCGCAAATAGTGACACCCTGCCTCTAGGAAGAGGCAAAATAGAAGGCAGAATTCTGAAGCAATAAATACAACTGAAGATTAAAGATGGCCGCATGCTATAGTCCTAATTCTTTTTATTTCCTGGATATAAAAAATTCTTTTTATTTCCTGGATATAAAAACATATTTACTTATAAAGTTTTGTATGTGTCTTCTGCTGGTATTTTTTTTTTTTTTTGAGGGAGAGAGAGAGAGACAGAGAGAGAGAGCCCTCGATCTCACGGGGATCTGCCTGCCTCCTGAGTGCTGGGATGAAAGGCACAATGTGCCTCCACACCTGATTCGCTGGTGTTCTTTAAAATGGCTTTATTCACATATGGTCTAGAACTTTTGTGGTCACTGCTTCAAAAGGTCATTAGAGGATATTGTTGGTGTCTGTTTATGTTTGCCTACTTTTTTCTTGCTTAGGAGCTGTGACTGGGGTTAGCCCAAAGATATAACGTTGCAGTGTAAGAGTGACCACACACTGCACTAATGCTTTGGCCCCTGTGCTCCACTGACTCCCAATTCTTCTTAGCGCCAATCCTACTTCTTAACTGTTGTGATAAAAAGTTTGGAATTCTTTAGAAAGGAAACCATCCCTTTGTATGTTTATATGTAAACATATTTTAACAGTTATTGAACTATTGAATATTAAGTTTTGTATATAACAAGGCATTTGGAATCCTAGCCTCTGTGTTTCTTAATTATCTCATTTGTGTTAATTCCCAAAATAAAAGTATTATATAATATTCTAAGTAATGTGCCATACTTGCCTAATTAACCTTATTCAGTCATGTAGAATAAGCTAAGTACACATGACATATGGAGTTGCTCTTGGTTAACTTTCTCTTGCTATCATAAACTACCACAGAGAAGATAACTTAAAAAGAAATTTCTTACAGTTTTGGAAGCTGGGAAATGTGAGGTTGAGAAAGCTGCATCTACCTAGTGAAGACCTTCCTACTACATCATCCCATGGTAGAAGAGATGCAGGGACTCTTCCTCTTCCTTCTAGGCAAGGAAAAAAAGATAGACAGATCAAACTCAAAATAGCAATCCATTTTATAATTGATGACATATGGTTATTTCCTCTGAGTTTGTTCAAGTCTCCCCAGGAAAAGTCACACAATTGCACAATTACCATTAATCTATTCATAAGGGTGGAGTCTCTGCGGCCTGATCACCATTCAGTCCTCCTATCCCTTAGCACTGCTGGTTTGAGGATTGTGTTGGTGAGTTTCAATTGTCAACTTGACACAACCTTGACAGAAACTGGGAATAGAGTCTGAATGAGGAATTTTCTAGATCTGACTGGACTGTGGGTACGTCTGTGAGTGATTGTTTTGATTGTTCACTGATGTAGGAAGACTCAGCCCACTGTGGTTAGCCTCATTCCTTAGGCAGGGGTCCTAAGAGGACAGGAGAGGAGGCTAGCTGAGAGCAGCAAAGACCCATGTGGTTATTCTCTCTTTGCTTTCGAATGTGCATGTGATGCTTCAAGTTCTTGCCCTGAGTTCCCCACCATAATGGACTGCAATTATAAGCCAAATGAACCAAATGTAAGCCAAATATTTTTAAAAATATTTTTATTTATTATTTTTCTGTGTATGAGTGTTATGCCTGCATGTAGGTAAGTGCACCTGTGTCGTGCAATGCCCATGGACTGACAGAAAAGGCTGTCAGATCCCCTGGAACTGGAGTTATGGACAGTTGTTAACTGCCATGTGGGTTCTGGAGTTCAAACCCAGATCTTCTGCAAGAACAGCCAGTGGTCTTAACTGCTGAGCCATCTCTCCATCCCTCAATGTGTCACCTGTTTATAAAATCAACATCACTTATGTCCTCATAGCTGGCTTTCAGAAATAGCAAGGAGTTTATTTGAACTCGGGTCCCCTGCAAGAATGGTCCATATTCTTAACTGCTGAGCCATCTCTCCAGCCCCCATGTTGCTTCTTTTAAAATATTTTTATTGAGTTTTTATGCATTTTATATAATAGATCTTAATCAAATTTAGACCCCCTCCCCAATCCACACTCCCCAATACCACCCACCCACTGGATTTCATGCATCTGCCATATATGCTAAATCCTATCTGGTCAAGCATTTGTACCCAGGAGTCCCTCAGTGCAAATTCATCCACTGGAATCTAGTCAGCCTATCTGGAGTCACTCCCTTAAAGATGATCTACTCTCCCTCACCCAGCAGTAATCAGTTGCCAATAGTTCTTCGGCAAGGGTTGGGGCCTGCTGCCTATTTCCCCTGTTCTATGCTGGGTTTTTGTCTGAGTCTGCATGGGTCACAGATAATATATGTCTGAGAGATTCCCGGCCCTAAGCATCTATAGTGGAATCTCTACAGCTAAGGTTCATGGAACATAGTGGAACAGAGGGAAGAGAGAATACTAATACATCCCTCAACTCTCATCAGCGAAGCTTCCTTATACAACAGAGTGCCATGCACACAGAAGACCACAACTGGCTAAATTTTAGAGAACAAGAGACTGAAGAGTGCATGTCTATGGAAAGGCCTCCTATATAAAACCTATGTTGTTTTTTGCCAGAGTATTTTATCATAGCAACAAAATTGTAGCTAGAACAAGGATTAAGTTTATAGCATGTGTCTTAGGAGGACATATTTAAAACAAAGCATTCTAGCCCAGATCCAACACTCATGTCCTTGTCATGACTGAAGTGCATTCCTTCATTCTTAACAACTGCAGAGGATTTCCGTCATTCTAGCAGTAGCTCAGAAGTTCAAACTCGAGTCTCATCCAAGTCAGAAGTGGAGAAGGCTGAAAGAAGAATTCCTCCTGAAGCAAATTTCCTTCAAGCTGTGAGCAGATGAACTGAGTTGTCTGCCTCCATAATACAGGGGTAAGAAGGATATATATTCTTATTAGGGAAGAGGGAAATAGGCATGAAAAAAAGGAGAAACCAGTGGAAAACCCAAGAGGGACTGCAACATTAAATTTAAAATGCTAGAAAATTGTATTTGATTCCATTTCTGTCATTCCTGGCATAACCAGGTCTTGGGTAACCCCACCTCTATTGTTTGTTGATACAGGCTCTCTTGGCTTAGTCTTGTGTGGGAACTTTTCCCACAGTGGGGTTTTGTACCGGCGGCTCTACAATTCAGAACTCTCAGAAGTAGACCTGCTCTCATGATCCACTGAGTACTAGCCAGTAGAGCCTCACATTGACCTTTTCCCCTGGATCCACTAGGAACTCCCTCAGAGATGACCACAGCAGTTCTGTCCAGTAACAAACTTTTGCCAAGGTCATCGGACAACCTATTATAGTTTCTATCCTGTCAGTTTGTTGTGTAGACTTGAGGCAGGGTCTTACTCTCTAGTCTATGTTGGCCTCAAACTCAGGGAAGTCTTCGCTCCTCAGTTTCCTGAATGCTGGAATTACAGGCTTGAGCCACCATGTCTGGCTTATGTCCCTCCAAAGATCATGCAATAAGGACTTGGTCCTGGTGAAGCAGTGTTCAGAGGTGGGATTCGGGGGGAGGTGGTTGGATTTTGAGGTCTTCACATCATAAAAAGATTTTTCATGAAGTGATGCATGTACAATTTAATAGGGTTGAGGGAAGGGAGTGTTTATAGAAAAGCAAACTTTGCTCTCTCCACAGCTTTCATCTGTCACTTCCTCCACCAGGACATATGGCCTCACCATCTGCATGATGGCAACTGGGCCAAATGAGCATAGACTAAGTCCTTCTAACAACAGTCCTCAATAAACCTTTCCTCCTTTTAAATCTGTGTTCTCGGGGATTATCTCTCACACACAGAACTCTGACTTCACACAGGGTCTTTATGATCCTACCACTTGAAGTCACTCTGAGCCTACAGAATTAGCACAAGCTGGCTCTGAAAAGGTATAAGGGTGCAAAGGTGCTTTCCCAAGCTTCGAAGTGTCACTTAGGCTATAGCTGGGGTGGCTAGGGAGCACTGTGCCCCGATGTAGCGAGTAGACACTTAAAACCATGCAAAGCCACAGAAACTGAGAGCTATATGGAAATTCCTGGAAGCCTTGCACTCAGGATCCTCACATGCTCCAAGAAATATCTAAATCTTTTGGAGTCATTCTCAATAATACACCTGCCTTGCAGCTCTACTAATCCCTGTTATGGTGTTCTGTCACACGTAGACACTGGGCCAAACCCTGGTTTGCTTTCCTTTCCACCCTTTACTTGACCAGTATGCAGATTTTTCTAATTCCTCTCTTCCTCCTCTTTAATTATTGATTTATTCTTTAAATCTTTCCTCTGACATTTTACTATATATAGCTGAAAGCAATCAAACAACCCTTTCAATATTTCATTCAGAAATTTCTTCTTCCAGATATCCTGATGCACATTACTCTTAAATTTTCCCTTTCACAATGGGATCCCATAAAAATGAAACATTATATAATCTTAAATACAGGGGTGGGTTTATTACTTATATTTGGCATTGAAGGTTATCAACCATATTTGGCTAATTTAACTCATTGAAAGTGATAATTCTTTACATACTATTTGTCCTGAAATAGTTAAGGTACTTTCAAATGGGTAGTTTAGTCCATTCTCCCTGGCACATTAATATCATGGCAGAAACAGGGTCCAATTACAGGTTTCTAAACAAACAAACAAGCATGGTGTATAGCTAAGCTGATGGATCAGTGCTCTGTATCGGTAGAATTCTTTTAAGCATTAATATGATATATCATATAAGCATATGAATACACAATATATTAAAGATAGAAATATATAATACAATCATATATAATGAAAATCATCAAGAAAAAGAAATAGAATACAACCAGTAAAGGCCATTTATATATCTTCTGTTCTCCTAACAGTTTCTCCTTACTAAAGGACATCACTTCTTCCTGAACATCTGCCACTGTTTTTAATTTGTCAGTAGAATTATATTTTACAACTAGAATTATCCATTATGGATTGTTTGTGATATTTATAATTATTTGTATACTTTTATAGTTTATTCATATCACTGTATAATTTTTGTTCTATGGGGTTCATTTCTATATGATTTTATGCATGCATTTCTGATGACATATACCAGGTCTGAAACTCCACATCATAATAACTACAAATCTGCACTGTTAGCAGATGGTACTAAGACAGTTTCAAAATCTCTCTACCAATTTCCCATACCAAAGAGAAATTTGGGTTTTGTTTTCAGCACTGGAGATTCAAGTCAGGGTCATACACATTTTAAGTGAATGCTTGTACCACTGAGAATGCTTGTACCCAGACCACAATAGAAGTATTTAATAGCTCTTGACTCTGGATAACTTTCTAAATAATTTATGTTGGAGTTTTCTTTAAAATTTTCCCATGTTGCTGGCATTTACTTATTGTTCATTTATTTTGAGAAAGGATCTTACTGTGTTATTCATCCCCTGGTATCTTTAAATTTCCCATCTTCTCACCTCAGCCTCCCAGATGCTGATATAAGAGCTCCGTGTTTGGTGGGTGGCTCTGGTGCATTACAAAATGGTGATTATGGAAGCTTTGCTTTGTGATCCCTGAATATTTGTAGCTTGTACACCATTCATGAGTTTCCAATACGTTTTGATATTCTGTCTTGTCAATTCTCTGTGCTTCTCTCAGTTTTCCCTATTTGGGTATATTACTGATGTTTTATTATGTGTACCTGTCCTTTACTTACCACACTCAAAGTTTTCCTCACTTACCTTTATAAACTAGAGAACTATTCTATACATTTTCTTCTCAACATGATTAAGAGAGTCCACCAATTTTCTTCTGGACCTTTAACTCTTGCACGATATTGGAGTGTGATGTCAGCTGATAATTACTTTTACTTGTTTATTTTAACACTCGGATGTTCAGGTGATTTATAACAGTGATCATCTATCTCCACTACTTTGCCTGAAAGTCTTGCGCACCAACTCTCCAAGTTTACCTGCCTCTGTTTTATTTGTTATTAACTAACATTGAAAATGTGCTTGCTGGAAGTTCTCTAAAAATATTACTGTTAAAGATTATCTTTTCTTATCTTGGCCTATGCCCCTTCCTTACAAACTGTGGAATCAGATCATCAATTTTTCACAACAATGACAAAATCTGTGCTAAATGCATAAAAGTTGTGCAAAATTTGATTCTTTTTCTAATAATAATTTCATAATCCATGAACAAGGTAAATCTGATTACTTACCTCTTAACAATACATTCAGTTGTCTGGATAAAATTCTTGCCTCTTTTCTAGTACTTTAATTGCTATTTTTTCATATTTC
>NW_008335436.1:6505399-6509784 GCF_000622305.1 Nannospalax galili
TGCATTCAGTTATGTAGATAAACTTTGGTGTTTATATATTATATTACATCCAGAAATGTTTATTAACATTACTTGGTAATCTCCATAATTGATTTAAAAATATAGTCCTACTTTCTGATTTAGAATTATATTAACTCTAATGATTTTATCTCGTTTTACAATATATATTACATCTTTTTTCTTTTAGCATATTAGAACTCATGTTATTTTCATGTTGTAATAGTTTGTTCATCTATGTCTCATTCTGTATACCTCTTTAGGAATTACCCTTCAATTCTTAGTTTCCTAAGAGGTCTTTATCAGAAAGGACTATTAAACACACTGAAGGATTTGGTCTATGTTGAAACTGTGTTTACCGTTGTCCTAAGAAATATCAATCATTTTTCACATGTTGAATTCAACTTATATTTGTGGGATAAATCCCAGGTGACCATCTCGTGCTATTCTTTTCATAGTTCATTGCAATCTTGTGTTTGGAAAAAATTAAAGTTGTTTTGTATCTATTTCTATGATTTAAATTTTCCTATATATTTTCCAAAATAATATTCTATTAAAGTATGTTATGATGATATAGTCTCATTCTTGCAAGGTTTTCAAAGTATTGCTCAAGACTGGCATTGATTAAATAATGTGCCACATTATTCTTATCATCAGAACTTAACTTTTCTTTCTAGAGAAATTTTATATTATATATTCAGTTCTTTAATGAGCAGAGAATTTTTCATTTATTTCAATATGTGTCAAATTCATGTTACATTTTATTTTTCTAGGTTTTCCATCTAATTTTTAAAACCTGAAACATTTGGGGGAAAAGTGGGGGAGGAGGATGAGTGTGATCAAAATATATTATATGAATCTCTCAAAGAACTAGTAACAAAAGAAAGAAAAATAGAAGCTTTTGTTTGTTCCTTTAAGAACTTATTCAGAAGAATTCTGAGTCTTGCATTTTTTCTAAGACATTATTTTATTAGAAAAAATAATCCAAGAATTACATCTTGTTTACTCCATTTTCCCCTTAGTCTAAGAGGATTTCAAAAGCATCGTTAGGTTTCTTAGACACTGAGCTATGTCTCCAAGAATCAACCAATGCTACTTGGTTGGGAGAAAGTAGAACCAGAGGTCAAGCATGTTAATATTTCTACCTTTAAAATCTGGACCTTATGCCATTTCACAGCATTGTTATGTTTATATTCATTTTAGATAATTTGCTTTTAACTTTATTCAGCTTTTTAAGTGTTCTTCAGTATGAAATTTGTTTCAAATTGCCTTGTCTTTATCTATTCTAAAAATGTAAAGCTGAATAAACAGATTGTAGAAAGTTCTGAAGAATAACATCAAGACAAAAAATAAGTCTTTACAGTTCTCAAACTTGATACATTTCTGAAATATAAAAAGAATATTGCAGCAGAGCATGAATTAAATTATGATTTTAACATTATAATTCAGGAACACCAAAATATCCATCACTGTAAATTCCTTCTTTCTATCTTTATGTATTCCTATAACATTTAACACAGCTCTTTGTCACTATTATTACTGATTCCTTGAGAATGTCATACAGTGTATTTTGATCACATTCAGGGTCCCATCCCTCTCTATCCCTACCTTACACCCCAATGACTTCATGTCCTCAATTATTATTTTTATTTTTGTAAAGGTCTATTGAATGGTTACTTTAATCTTAACCAGCACAAAGATGCATATGAAAATATAAGTATAAATAAATATTAAATGACATCACCATTCCAATAGATTCAAAGACTAAAATATCCATATAACAGCACAACAAAATCCCATAATATATACATGAAACCAAAGATACAAATAAAATTTTTAGCATTTCTTTGTGATTATCTGTAAATCATGCTCATTTTAAGTCCTAAATGAATATAATATTTGTAATTTCCAGACTTTTAGTGCCTCCATAGGATGTCAGTAGTCACTCAAATTAATGAAGTAAACAAATTTAAGACTTTTCTTATCCAGCTCATGGCGCAGGAAGAGGTAACATGGTCATTATGTTTTTTACAGGAAAAAAAATCAACCCATTGTGTCTTTCTTTCCAGTGAAGAATTCCATAACACTTACTCATAGTAGTACATACAATGTTTGCGTTTGGTTCCATATAGACCAGCAATACACTGTGCAACTTATTCAACCTGCATTCAGGGTTTCCTTAACATTTCTAGATTATTGGGACATTTGATACTCTTTGAAAGATGGTAAAGTTTGACACTTAAACTCATGTTGGTGCTCAGCATCTTTTTCTTGTTACTCTCAGCCTCGTAAGTAAGGTACATTTTCTTTTCAGACACTTAATTTCTGGGACTCTTTCTTTCCTTTTAACTAATCAGGGATACCTGTTAGCCTCCACGTCTTTCCCCTTCTGTATGTAACTCTATTAGTGCATACTATGAAGCCACTGTGCAGGCATGTTTGAAGCTTTTGACCCACATTACTGTGTGTTTTTATGTCACCATGGACAAGTTAAGCAGAGAAAATGGTCTTTGAAAAAAATGGCTCATACCTTATCTTATTAATGCTTATAGAACTCAAAGTCTGAAAGGTGAGGAAAACTGCCTTTGCTTTATTTTGTTTTCCAGTGCACAGATACGTGTGTTTGTCTAAGTTTGTGTGTATGCAGGTCAATACCTCTGTGCAGATGCAAAGTAACTTATGTTCATGTATAGGCAGAAGATAATCTCAAGTGTCATCCTCAGAAACATTGTCTACCACCTGTGAAATAGGGCCTTTCATTGGCCTGGATCTCATCAATCAGGCTGGACTGTCTGGTCAGTGAACCTCAGGGATTCTTCTGTCTCTACGTCCCCAGGGTTGAGATTTCAAGTGCATGCCATTCTGCCCCAGCCATATTTATGTGGGTTCTAGGAAATAAATTCAAGTCCTCACTCTTATATATCAAGGACTTTACTGACAGCCATCTCCCAAGCCCAAGCCTTTGTTTTACGCCTACTGTTTGACGACATTTTCTGGAGAGTTGTGAACAACTGTCTTTTTGCACCCCCAAAAGACACTGATTGAAAATCAAAGAAATAATTCCACCAGTGTTACCTGATGAACTTATGAGTTCATTGGGGTTGCTTATAGGAACATAGGTGAATACTTATAAAAGCCTAGGTATCTCAAAGGCAACTTGTAGCCTGGAAATTCCTCTGAAAGGCTAAACTTGATCAGGGGATGGCTAAGCACATTGGGAAAACAGGTGGAGCCACAACCATATTGAACATGGGGAACAAGACCCATGGACCCCATGGGGTGAGGTGGTGCCAAGAAGGTGTGAGAAAAGCTGATGGAGATAGCAGGTAAGATGTGCAAATGGTGGTAGTTTCAAATATAAGCCTATGAGAATTCATGTCTTTGCTAAGTCACCCTTTCCCAGATGTCATAAACTATGCAAAACCCAAATAGAAGATATTATGTCAGTTTTGTCAATCAGTCTCAATCTGAGGAAAGGGTTGCACAACACCTATGTTCTAGACAGCATGGAAACAATGTTTATGTGTACTAAGAACTACTATCCTTTATAGCAAGTGTTTTAGATGGGGAAAGAATCTTTCCAAGTAGTTAAGTGAGTTGCCAAGAAAAACAGTCATAATTTAATCACAGATTCTTTTGGCTTCTGAGGTAGAGCTGCAGCTTCTTATTTCAAACTTATGCTCTGTAGCAGATATGAAAATCCAGGCACATGAATCTACACTTCTCTAATTGCAGTTGTCCTAGGTGACTTTCTTCTCACAGACTAAAGCCATTTTTCACCAGGTTAAACCATACTATAATTTCCTTTCAAACTGAAGTGTTGTAACAGCAAATAGAATAATTTACATTAAAACTCAACTAATAATATATTTTATAATTAGGTCAAAGTACAATTCTTCATCTTTACACTATTCCTTCTGTTCCAATAAAGAGAATGAGACAGTTGATGTTTTTCTAACCATTTCAAATGCTTAATCATACCAGGCTTCCCAAGTTGTATAAATGTCAATGGTAGAGGAATGACGTGATAAAAATATTATCACATTTCTCCTTGTCCTCTAGGTTCTTCGTATACCCTTCCCTCCCCCCTCCCTCAATCTAACCAAATTTTTATCCATATCTCCCTTATTAAGGTCTGTTGTCTACTATTCTTCTCCAGATTCTTTCTTTACGTTTACCTCCCTGGTTCCTTACCCTTGTCCTGGTTTCTATAGTTATGTCTGGATACATACTCACTTATAAGGATTTGATGCTATGAACCGCATATCAGGGAGAACATATATCATTTTGTTTTTCTGGGTCTGTTACTTAACTTAGTATAGTATAATAATTTCTAGTTCTATCCATCTACCTGCAAATTTCATGATTTCATCTTTCTTTACTGATGA
>NW_008335436.1:6512113-6537380 GCF_000622305.1 Nannospalax galili
AAGATTTTGCACAGTCTACTTTGAAAAATAAGGCTTCAGATTTTTGCTTTTTCCATTATCCATTTCAGTTTACCATAGGTGTTTAGACAGATTTATGTTTAATGGAACCCAAATAGACAGTAATGTTTAAATTTATTAAATTACTATCATAACTAGATGCACGCCAAATGGTTGATACCTTGGACTTAGCTAGGAGAGATGATTGTAAACCTTTTCCATTGTGATTATGAATCTTGGCCCTGGGTTCTATCTCCAGAGACTGGATCCTGTTTGCTCATTCTGTGTTCTGGGCAGTATTCCCACTGACACCCATGTAATGATTAGTAATAACTGTTACCTTGACAGGCTCTAGAATAACTCAGTAGAGACAACTCTGGATCAGTTTTTCAGATATTTTCTAGATTAGGTTTATTGAGTTGGCAAGAGTACTCTAAATATGGATAGTATCATCCCATGGGCAAGGATGCTGGACAGCATAAAAAGGGGACAGTGAGCTGGGTACCAGCAACTTTCTCTCTGTGCTTCCTGTCTGAGAATGTGATGTGTCCAGCTGCCTCTCCTGCAGCCATGTCTTCCTGTCATGGCACACTGTCCCCTGAAACTGTGACCCCCCCCCAAAAAAATAAATTCCTTGCTTAAATTGCTTCAGTCAGGTATTTTGTCATAGAAATGAGAAATGTAACTAACATGACATTTTGTTTGTACATGATGGACTATTTTACTCTTTATATAGACCTACATGCGAACACCTCGTGTCTTAAGCATTACAAATACATTATTTTACGTCCTATGGGTCAGCACTCTTGCTGGTTTCTAGGGGAAGTTTGGTTTTCTTGCTCTTTCAGGTTTATGTCAACAATCAGTCCCATTTAGTTGGTAGGAGAGAAGTTTTTATTTCCTCGATGGCTGTCAGCCCTGGGCTGTTACCAGCATCAATACCTTCCTCTCATTCCTTGGCTCATGCTCTCTTCCTCTCACCTAGACCAGAAGGTGTTGGATTTCCTAGAACTGGACTTATAGGCAGTTTGAGCTCCCTGACTGGGTTCTGGAAGCTGAATTCAGGATTCAGGCCCTCTATACGAACAGCAAGCACTCTTAACTGCCGAGCCATCTCTCCAGCCTCTACTTTTAAGGTCTTATATGAGCAGAAGAAATTCACTGCACTCCAAGACACCTTCCATGGAATTGTCTTAATCACATGAGCAAAATCCATTTTATCGTGCAACTTTCTACCTTTGGGAGACACATCATTCTAACACAAGTTTTCTATTACTAGCTGTAATGATAAAAACACAAAGTGAAACAGAGGAGAATTTTGTTAAAGAATATAACCTAGCTCTTAGATGTTACAGGAAGGCCAGCAAACAGGATTAAAGATTATGCAGGTAGAAATTATGCATAAGACGTCCTGCTGAAATACCCACAGGCTTGAATCCAATTCGAGCATTGTAAAACATCAACCACAAACACTAGCACCAGCTTTTCTGTCACTGTTGCTTCGAGGCTCACTGTCTATGCCAGGCTGTGCTGTATTCTCCAGGTATGAATTCCTCAAAGAATGAGAGCCCTCTGGTTTTTCTCTTTTGTGTAGCAATAGCATAAAGATACATATCACTCAGAGAAATGTGTTCAAATGTCTGTCACTCACTTCAAAGTAAGAGGCCAAATTTAATCTGGGATTTTTTTTCTTTGCTATTAATTTTGCTAAATATAGAGGAAATAATTAAAGTGTCATGCTACAAGTATGGACATTCATTCTTTATGACCCGCCTTTTCAGACAAATCTCTTAGGAGCACCGTGTTGGCCTGGCTTGTCCTCAGCTCCAGGGAAGAAGTGCGCTCCTATAGGCTTCCAAAAGAGTCCCACTCATTCTGATGGTTGGCATAGTAACATTCATGGCTGGGTCATGAAAAGGTTATATTTGGGGATTGAAGAGATGGCTCAGCGGTTAAGAGCACTGGCCACTCTTGCAGAGGGCCTGGGTTCAATTCCCAGCACCCACACGGTGGCTACCAACTATCTGTAACTTCAGTTCCAGGGGATCTGACACCCTCCTCTGTCCTCCGTGGGTATTGCATGACACAGGTCCACTTACATACATGCAGGCCTAACACTCAAACACATAAAATAAAAATAATAAAATACTGAAAAGAACAGATTATGGTATTTGGAAAAAATAATTCATAAAATTATCAAAGTTAAGTCAGATACTTCTTAAGGTTTCATTTAAATCTTATAACTGAATTAAGTGACTGTAATGATATTCTTTGTTAAATACATTATATTTGGAATATAGATGCACCACCACACTGCTTCTCTCATATTTTACTTTGAGATTATGCTATGAAACAAACAATAGCTACCTTTACTTTAGCACAGAGTAATCGCAACTACTTGAAATATAGAGGGCTAAATTGCTTCTCTGTTTCCTTCGCCTCATCTCTTCAATTAAAATGTGAAGACTACACTTTCAGGGATCATTTCTGTAGCTCATTAAATTAGAGACTCAAGCTATCTCATGACATCGCTTTCAGAATTAAATGGTACAGTATGTACGTGCTATTAATTTTATATACATTCAGAATACAAAAGGAATTTAGGCATGTTTAAATAATTCTTTACCTGTAGCCCAATTGGCCAACAAGTGACTCAAGATCTGAAGTGGAAAAGGATGACAGCTGCTAATACTCACCACAAGAACAACAGGACAGGCATTTTCATGTAGAGTTGAGGTTACACGCTGTGTGGAGAAAGCATGTTTTCTTGGAAAATCCATTTTATCTTCTGAAAATTGAGTAAGCAACCCTTGCCATGCACTATCTCGGATGATGATATGCAGTATAAACTGTAACTTAAAAGCATTTCCATCTATAACAAGCCATGAAATCATACCTGAGAGTAACCAAGTGATTCAGAAGAGCCACTCACTATATACAGAGTTTATTCAAGAGCAATGTTTGAATTGACTGACAAGTACATCCAGGACCTTGATGATCATGCTCTCATTTTCAAGTTCAAATTAGTCGCTGAGTGGAAAGTCAGTGACTGGCTTGAATTCCATTCCCTTCTCATTTATAATTATGAACCAATGTGTTTATCTGATTAATCAATAGCTCTTTATTAAACAACTGCCTGTCATGTATGTCCCTATGTCAAGTTCTGGGACTACGGCTTCCAAGGCAAATCCCAGCCTAGTCCTCACACCATTGTAATTCTGGGAATTAGAGTTTCATTGCTGAATGATAGCCAGCAATAACCAATTATACAAGCATTTCATTAACATTTGGGTGTTAGTTACAAAAATGAATTCTAAGAAGCAGTGTTCAAAATAAAAGCGATATTTTTGAAAAATTACTATAAGTAAAATTGCTAGAAAGTTCTTTCTTTCATATTTTGTCATCTCTAAGTTTACCTACAAGCAATTATAACTCTATTCTCAACTGTAAAATCCAGACAATATGGCTCCATCAAAACAACTATGCCCTATGCCACTTACTGTTAAAAAAACAAACAAACAAAAAATAGAACCCAGTATCACTTAGATACAATTAAAGGTAAGAGAAAAGTAAGAGAGAGAGAGAGAGAGAGAGAGGAGAGAGAGAAGAGAGAGAGCTTTCTAGTATTTTGCTACTGAGTCATGTTTTAAAATATCACTGCTATTTTACAGCTGGTCAGAATTTATTTCAAGCTGCACTATAATGTAATTTAAAACAATAGTCCCAAATGACAGTGACTGGGAAAGGAGAGTCAATTTTGTTTAAGAGTTTGACAACTGATAGGTTTACTAGACTCAAACGATGAACACATACCCATGAGCACTTGGGGACCACAAGTTAGACTTGATAGGCCTTTAAAAATGGAGTTAAAAATGACATAAAGTCAGGGGGTATTAGGTGGGGGTGGAAATGGATGAGTGGGGCCTGAATATGATCATGCATTGTATGAAATTCTCAAGGAAGCAATAAAAATAATTCAAAAAATAAAACAAAAAAGCCTCATTAACGATGTGTGGTAATAATTTCTGCCTGGTTATCTGCAGGGATCTACAGGAGCTGGGTTCATGATGTTAATGCTGAAGTGTTAGGGGAGTACATCAATACTAAGACATTCCAACAGAAGAGCATGAGGAGACAGCTTAATCCATAATGCACTTGTCCCAAGGAGTTGAGGACCAGAGCTCAGGCAAACCTGTGGAAATGTCTGCTGGATGTGGCTTGCCACCCGTAATTTCAGCGCTGGGATGGCAGAGACAGCAAATTTCTAAAGTATGCTGGCTAGCTAAACCAGTCCTCATGCACAAGCTCTAGGTTCAACTGAGAGACCCTGTTTCAGTGAATAAGGTGGAGAACCAGGGAAAAAGACTCCCCATGTCAAAGTCAGGCCTCCACACACATGCACACACATGAATATGAATCTTCACATATACCTGTCCCCACACATGCAAATATGTATATTCACACATGCCATGCACATTGATGTAATAATAATAATAATAAAACAAAACATTCAAAATAGTACAAGCCTATTAAATCTTCAGCAAAAATATTTTGCTTGTTCTGGATTCTGTTACATTTAATTTCTCATTTTTTAGTAAGCACAACCTTTATCTTCCTCTCTTCAAACTGCACTGTAATCTGTGATGTTATAATGCAACACTTTAAATTAATAAGTCTTCAGAATAAACACCCCAAAAGCTAAACATTAAATGTTTTTGCGAAAATAAGAATGATTAATTAGACTCCATCTGGAGTACTTTCAACTCAAACCTTCCTTTTGACCTGTACAAATGATCACTGTACTGTAAAGTTCCTTTATATTAAAAATAAATTATCTGAAAACTTTTTGGTATATTTCATTCTTCACAACTCTGTTGAAAACTTTTAGTTAGATCTCTGAAAAACAATGTCTCCTTTAAAGTTAAATTGCGATGGTAAAAGAGTGATTTGAGTCATCACTTACAGTGATTCAATACACTGAATCTCAGCTCTCTGGCACTCACACCAGGAATCATATGGTTCTTTTTTAACACCACAACTTATCCTTTAGAAGCTGTTACATTATTACTGGAAATGGTTTAGTTTATCTATGATACAGTTTTATTAAAAATATCTCATTTAGAATAAATCATAGTGATTCACCTAATGTCTACAAGCCATTAGCACACATCATCAATGATTGTTACTATGATTTTTATGCACACTATATCATCTAATATATTGGCATTTTTCTGAGAAAATGATTGTTTATATTAAAAAATTATGTGCTGTTATAAATTAGTATCATTTTAATATGTTCAATAATTCAAGACAGTGCTGGTATAATTTTACGGGAACACGGATTTGTTTTTCTGTTGCATTTCCTGAGTATTCAAAGGGACATACTTCTAGTTATGGGGAAAAATGTCATTTCCACTTCTTTTGACAATATTGCCATGTTTGAAAAATGATTTAGAGTCAGCTAGATATAAGAGAGCAGGATTTACTTTATATGGACATGTAAGGAAAGCATTTTTACCATGATGATGTTGCACAAACTTACACATTCTCATTTAGTCACTGTACCTGATACCACAGAAAAGACAGTTAAAAGAACTTGTCATAGTTATTATTAATGATGAAATCTTTATCTGCTTAGTGATGTGATACTGTTCAATTATTTTCTATGGCTCTCAAAGTCTGCATAAATTTGATAAAATGTTCTTGTTACCATCCTGACTTTTCTGAGGCTTCCTCCTGGGCAAGCCTCCAGATTGGCAAACTCAAGCAGATTTTTTTTTCTTTTTGTTTTTTTTTAATTATTTTTATTTTATGTGTATTCATGTATTGCCTGCATGTAGGTTAGTGCACCTGTATCATGCAATGCCCACGGAGGTGAGAAGAGGCTATTGGATCCCCTGGGACTGGAGTTGTGGCCAGTTTTTAGCTGCCATGTGGGTGCTGGGATTTAAACACAGGTCTTCTGCAAGAGCAACCAGTGCTCTTAACCACTGAGCCATCCCTCCAGCCCCTCAAGCAGATTTTAAAACATCCTTTCTATATATCACCCACACTTGTCCTGCTTGGGGATAGATTGACATCTAAGCTCAGAGTGTTTTAACTATGTTAACTATGCTGCTTTTTTCTAAAAGAAAAAGTTTATTTTGCTTCAGCTGTTGCATATCCATCCCCCCTTTACTCAGTGCTTTCTGATTTCTTCAGCCTGCTTTCCATGACGCACATGCTCAATGACTACAGTGAAAAATATCAAATAAGGACATCTTTTCTGGGAAGTAGGTCCATAGTCATTCTGCTCGCTTTACACATTACTATGTTTTCTATGTGGATAAAGTATGAGCATGTGTGCGATTTGTCTTTACAGTTCAAGCAAGGAACAACTAACAGACTGGCTGACCAGACTGTTTTTTTAAAATTTAAACATTCAACTTACTAGTCACCTTATTCCTTATAAATTAGCTTTATAAATATTTTAGAGACTTTAGAATTAGCATTATCCACTCCAAGGACCTTGAGGAGTTTTTTATTCCCTAAATCCAAAGATTTCTGAAAGATGATAAAGCAGGAAGACAGTAATCTCAAAGCCAACAGTGCCTATCTCAGACAAAAATCAATCTAATGGAATCTATTTGGGTTTAGTTGGGATATTAGCACATGACTAGAAAAGTCTAGGTGCCAGAATTATAGATTACTCTAACAGTTCTAGAGGCAGGCTTTTAGTTGACCTTGGTCACGACTCCAGTCTCCTCAGTTAAAAGGACAAAAAAGTAACTCTCATCAAATTAAATGATTTGACTAAAGTTAAAAGCTACTCAAAGCTGAAATAAAATCCCATGCCTCCTGACTCCCATACCATTGTACTCTCTCCAAGAATGAAAATTAGAACCTAGTTAAGCCTATGTAATCCTCATTTACTGCAAACCCAACATCAATATGTCCTTAGACAGTGGACCACAGAGAAGACGCTCATAGGAGCAAGAATGAAGGGACTCACATCCCACAGCATCCTCATATGTAATACAGGGGAACAAAGGTATCAACATTATAGGGGAATTCAGAGATTAGACATGCTAATATATCTATGTTGTGATGTTCTTGTTCCCACTGTCATTATTTTTATAAGACATGCAATGGTAAACTCTTTTCAAGATCATGGCTATATTTTGTCATAATCATCTGTGCACCATAAAGGATGCACTCCTTTTAATAAAACATTTACTAGAAAATTGCATCCGCAGCATTTCCTAAGTTGAATTTAAAGCCATAAGCAATAAGATTTCAACATTAAAAATGCATTGTATATAAATGACTTTATACTAACTTCCAACTAAAAATAATTGCTAATCAAGGTGCTAAATTTTTAAAAGTAATGTAAGAAGATATTTTTTCACATATATCCTCTAAAACCAACTCTTTATGTTCTCTCTCAGTTTACTTCTATAGACAAAATGTATACTGCATAAAATAACCTCTAAGAAGTTTCTTTTCCAAAACTATAATTTGAGGTTTGATATTCTAAGACTGTTTATTTACTTTCAAACATGAGTAAATACATACATTTGGCTTCATGTACAAATAATAGACTATCATTTGGATTTTTATGATATTTTTATATCTTTTAAATACAAGGCCTTCAAATAGAATGCTGATGCGATTTAGCATAAACAATACCAGTATTGAACATAAAAGACAAGGAACCTGGATAAAAATTAAATTAAATTATACTCTTAAAAGATGATGAGGTATATATGGGCTTTGAGTCCATATGCAATAAAGTTCACACTAACAATCTTTAGAAAATCAGCACTAATGTAACTATGCAGGCATGGCTTGTGCACCTTGCAATCTGACTGTTGGGTGACTGAAGTAAGAGGTTCAAAAATCGGGGCCAGCCCAGACTGCATAGTCTAGCACAGTCTCACAAACTAAAATGTCAAATTCTAACTGCATATACAGCATTTCAACCATCACTGGGATTGTCTGGAGCCTTGGTTGGAAGAAAAAAGAAGAGATCAAGATATTTTTTGTAGACAGGCAATTTCCTGTAATGTTTATACATGACATAATGTGGCAGGGGTTATCTAAGAAAAGCAGGATGGTGCCAGTCACACATGACCTCAGATGTCCTGGGAATGCTCTCATTGCCTCTTGGAGGTGTTTGCAGTAATGTTATAAGTCTTCACAGTTACCAGTACTTTAAGTAGGACTTCCCTTGGGCTTATAGAAGGCTCTTACAATATTAGATTTCTCCAGAGAAGTAGAATTAATTGATATTATATAGAGAGGAGAGAGGAGAGGAAATTTAGAGTAAGAAATTGGCTTCCAGAATTATGAGAACCAAAAAGCCCTAATATCTGTAGTCAGTTAAGCAAGAGTCCAATGGCAGTTGGTGATGGAAGTTTCAAGATTAAGACCCAGGAGGAGCAAATGTTTCAGACTGATTGTAAAGGTGGAAAAATTATGTCCCGTTTTAAAGGCAATGAAGTAGGCAGAAGGAAGAGTTCCCTGTTAGCCATGGAAGATCAGCCTGTCTGATCTAATCAGGCCTTCAACTGAGTGGATAAAGCCCATGCAATGTGGGGAAATGGTCTTGAATCAAGAATGAAAGAGGACACTTGTTAAGGTGGCACATGCCTGATTTTTTTTTTTTTTTTGATGCCAGCATTTGAGGCAGAGGCAGGCATATCAGTGTGAGATTGAAGCTAGTGTATTCTAGGCTATGGACTACAAGAAGGCCCTATCTTTAAAAGAGGGGGTGGTTAAAAAAAGGAAAAAAGAATAATGAATGAGGCATTGTTGTTAAAAAAAAAACCACTTCAATGACTTTAGAAAAAAAAAAGACTACCTAAACTCCCTAGGATAGACTCCACTGGCTCTGAATCTGTCTGACACAGATCAGTCCTCCTAATAACCTGATCAGCCTACCTACTACCCTGTCCCACAGTCCAGTCTACTACCATGCAAGAACCTGAAATACACACCAATTTATCTTCCATACCTCAACATAAAGCCACCAAGCTATATAAATAGTATAAATAGTATAAACAGAAGCAAAATTAAATTAAACAAAAGCAGGCTAGAAGTTCCTGCTGGATACATAACCAACAAAGAACATCCATATGCCCAAACAGCATTGCAAATAATAATAACAATAATAATAATAATAGAAATAGAAATAATCAAGAGAACATGTCACCAACAAAACCCACTAGGCCTACAGAAGTGCACTACTGAGAACCATGCTGAGAAATCCCAGGATGCAGATTTTAAAGATCAATCATAAACATGACCAAAGAACTTAAAGAAAACACAGACAAACAACTCAAAGAATTCAAGAAGGAAAGGCATAAACTTGTGATGGAAGCCGAAGAATATACAAATATGTGGCTTAATGAAATGTCAAAAACAATTCATTGTTTGAAAAGTGAATTCACAAAAGAGAAATAGTGAAGAAAACCCAAATGGAAATGAACATAGGATTGAAAAACTCAGTAAACCAATTGGAAACAACAGGAGACAAGCAGAATGAATGAACCAGAAAATAGAATATCAAGACTGGATGACAAAGTTGAAGATCTGGACTCCTTAGGCAAAAACTATGTAAGATTTTTAAAAGCACAGGAACAGAATACTCAGGAAATGTGGGACAACATGAAAAAACCATATCTACAAATTACAGGTATACACGAAAGAGAAGAATCTCAGACCAATGGCATTGAAGAGATCTTCAACAATATTACAGAAGAAAACTTCCCCAAATTAAGGACTTACCTATACAGATTCAAGAAGCACACCAATTAGACAGGACTAGAACAGAAACTCCCCCATGGCATATCATAGTAAAAACATTAAATGTACTGAACTAAGAGAGGGTACTGAAAGCTGTTAGATAAAAATAGTAAGTTACATATAAAGGAAAATCTGTTAGAATTACAGCTGATTTCTCAATGCAAACTATAGAAGCCAGAAGAGCCTGGACAAAAGCACTCTCAATATTAAACAACCATGGATGTCAACCTCTATTACTTTATCCAGAAAAAAAATATCTATTATGGTCAAGAGGAATGGAAAATTTTTCATGACAAGAATAAGTTGAAAGAGTTCATGTCCATCAAACCAGTTGTACAGAGAATATTTGAAGCAATATAAAGGACAGAATAAAGAATAAGTATACCTGAGTATACAGAAAGCAAACAAAGAAAGATATAATAATGGAAACACAAAAATAGGTCCACAAACAAAAAGAAAGTAAAATGACAGTGTCCAACACACATCCTTTGATAATAACACTAAATATCAAGAGCCTTGACTCCCCTGTCAAAAGACCCAGGCTGGTGCAATGGATCAAGAAAGAAAACCCATCCTTTTGTTGTCTTCAAGAAACTCAGCTCACCTTGAGGATTGATACTTATGGTGAAAAGATGGAAAAAATATTCCAAGGAAATGGCTAGAAGAAGCAAGGAGGTTTTGCAATTCTAATATCTGAGAAAATAAATTTCAAATTAAAACTAATCAGAAGAGATAAAGATGAGCAATTCATTCTGATCAAAGGAACAACTGACCAAGAAGATATTACAATCATGAACATATGTGCACCAAACTCTGGAACAACCAATTTCATAAAAAAACTAATCTGGGACTATAAAACACAGATTAACCCCAACTCAGTAAGAGTAGATTACTTCAATACCCCAATATTTTCAATAGACAAGTCAACTGGACAAAATAATAAAATCAGAGTGGAAATTAATGAAATAGAAACAAATAAAATTTTAAAAAATCAATAAATCTAAGAATTGGTCCTTTGAATGGTTAAACAAGATAGACAGAAAATTAGTTCAGTTAACCAAAAGAAAGGAAGAGAAAATCCAAATCAACAAAACCAGAGACAAAAGGGGAAACATCACCACAGATACCAAAAGAATCCAGAGCACTGTAAGCCAATACTTAAAAAATCTATACTATATTAAATTTGAAAAGCTAATGGAAGTGGGTGAATTTCTAAAATCATAGACACTGCCAAAGTTAAACCAAGAAGACATCAACAGCTTCAGAATACCCATAACAAATAAAGAAATTGAAACAGTAATACAAAATCTCCCGACCAAAAATAGCCCAGGCCCAGATGGATTTACAGCAGAATTCTACCAGACATTCAAAGAAGATCTACAACCAATAGTACTTAAATTATTTGAAACAATAGAAACAAAGGGAGACCTTCCAAACTCCTTCTATGAAACCAGTATCACTCTAATAACAAAACTAGGTAACGATACAACAAAAATGAAAGCTATAGACCCATATCCTTAATGAACACAGATGCAATGACACTCTACAAAATACTTGCAAACTGCACACAGGCACACACTGAAAAGATCATCCTCCATGATCAAGTCAGTTTTATTCCAGAGATACAGGGATGGCTGAATATACATGTCAATATAAATGTGATAAAACATATAAACAGACTTAAAGACAAAAACTACTTGGTCATCTCAAGAGATGCATAAAAGGCCTTTGACAAAATTTAACATGAATTCATATTAAAAGTTCTAGAAGGAATTGGTGTGGATGGAACATACCTCAACATAATTAAAGCTTTATACAACAAACCCATAGCCAACATCATTCCAAATGTAGAAAAACAGGAAGCATTCCCATTAAAATCAGGAACCAGACAGTCCAATATCTCCACTCCTTTTCAATATAGTGCTTGAAACTCTAGTAAGAGCAATAAGGCAGGAGAAGGAAAGTAAAAGAGCACTAATGAGAAAAAAGAGGTCGAATTATCTCTATTTGCAGATGATACATTATACATAAGAGAGCCAAAAATTCCACCAAACAACTACTAGAAATGATTAGTACTTTCAGTAGAGTGGCAGGTTACAAAATCAACTTATAAAAATCACTAGCTTTACTATACATCAATAACAAGCAATCAGAAAAAGCATTCAAGGAAACCTTACCATTCACAATGACATCAAAATATATTTAGAAATAGAATGAACCAAAGACATTAAAGATTTCTATAATGAAAAATTTCAAATATTTAAAAGAAGGAGAGAAAGACATGATTATATGGAAAGACCTCAATGTTCAAGGATTGGTAGAATCAATATCATTAAAATGACCATCTTACCAAAAGCAATCTATAGATTCAACATGTCAGAAGAAAGCAAGATCACAATAAGTGAAAATGGAAAATGAATTAATCCACAGCAAAGTATTTAAATACACATACTAGAAGGAGGAGGAGGATGAAGAGGAAGAGGAAGAGAAGAAGATGATGAAGGAGGAGGAGGAGGAAGAGGAGGAGAAAAGGAGGAGGGGGAGGAGGAGGCAGCAGCACCACCTATGGGAAAAAGCAAAGACAGGTTATTGGCATCCAAGAGAGTCTTTAAAAAGTCAAAGCAGTAGAAACTTTATTAAAAGAGATAATAACATAAAAATTCCTAAACCTGGATAGAGACAGACACATTCAGGTATAGGAAGGTCAAAGATTGTGAATTAGATTTTACTCAGCCAATTCTGCCAAAAGAAATCTTATAATCCAGCTTTCCAAATTGAAAGATAAAGAGAATATTAGCAAATCAAGTAGTGGAACAGAAACAAAGAAGACATGACTGTTTGACAGTTTACCTGACAGTGGACGTCTATGCAGAAGCGTGTGAGGCCAGGGTAGAGTGATGGAGAATTTCACATTACTGAAGGAAACATCTTCCATTGGGAACACTATGTCCACAGAAGTCATTCTTCAGATACAGAAAAATAAAGATATCCAGAAAATTGTAGAATATATTTCTACCAGAATTTTTTCTGTAAGAAATGTTGAAAGGAGTCTGTAAACTGAAAGCAATTTAACAGGTAAAATGAAAGCAGTGGAAAGAGTAAAATCCATACCAAGAGTAAATATGAAAATAGATTCAGCACACTGCAGTGCTGTAGATGTGGCACATCAGCCATTTATAACTTTAGTATGAAGACCAGAAAAATTAATGTTAGTTATGTTAATGTGATAAGATACAGGCAGCTGAGAAAATGGAAAGTAGGACATCAAAAATTCAAACTGTGGGAAGGAACAGAATGCAAATAGACCCTTTTCATACATATTATGGTTATTTTTTTCATCTTAACAGCCATGCAAAGTTGTTATCATTTCAGAATAGATTATTATAAAGCAAAATAAAATTGTAAGACTCCTGGTAACTACAAAGCATAGATCTAAACAGCATTCTCAAAGAAACAAATATAAATAGCTGAGAAATATTGTTTTTAATGTTCAACATCCATAGTCATCAGGGAAATGCAAATTAAGACTACTTTCAGATTATATCTTACCAGTTCAGAATGGCTAAGATCAAAAAAACAAAGGACTACAAATCCTAGAGTGAAATAGAGAAATGATAATGCTTATTCATTGTTGGTGGGATTGCAAACTGGTGCAGCCACTATGGAAATCAGTGTGGAGATTCTTCAACAAGCAAGAAATAGATCTACCATATGCCCCAGCTACACAGGTCCTGGTCCTATTCCCAGAGAACTCTATATCCTACTACACAGATACTTATTCATCCTTATTTCTATATTCACAATAGCCAGAAAATGGAAATGTTCTAGGTATCTACCAACTGATAATGGATAATGAAAACTGTGGCTCATGTACACAATGGAATATTATTCAGTTGTAAAGAAAAACGAATTCACTAAATTTTCAGCTAAATGGATGGAGTTGAAAATAATCATCTCGAATGAGGTAACTAAGACCCAGAAAGACAAACATATGTTCCCTCTCATATGTTGATGCTAGCTTTGAATCTTTAGATATGTGTGTATCAATTAGAGTACCAATAAAAATCAGGAAACTAACAAGTTTCTATTGGAGGAGATTTCAAGGGACTAGGATAGATCACAGATGGTATAAATGGGAAAATGAGAATAATTTAACAGGGTTAAATGGAGCAAGAGAGGGCAGTGGACAGGAGAGAGTATTGGGAGGTATATCTAACACTGAAGAACTTTTAGAAAGCAATATAAAAATCCACTACTGTAAAAACTTCCTAATATTCATATATACATACATATTACATATACATATCACAGTAATATAATATATATTTATATCATCAGAAATATATGAATTGAAATTCAGTTGACCTACAGTGGGGAAACAATGCCTCTCCAAGACACCATAAATTATTAAAAGGCCAAGTGAAAGGTATGGGTTACCTCTTTTCTAGTTGTTGGTCAGTGGGGGGTCTCATAGACCCATGCACAAACATTACAGGCTATTGCTGTTGCTCTTGGTTACCCTCTAGTACTTGATGATAAGGCCCTATTGCTAAATACATTAGATACCAGTCATAGGACATCGAGAAATCAAATTTGTACTGACCTGGAAGCTTCATCCATGCTCGATAGCTTTCATAGTGCTGGAAGGGTCTATGCATGCTTCAATGGAAGAATTCAGTGATAAATGGGATGTCTATATCACACCTCTCCCACAAAAGTTCAGGGATTATCACAAAAGAGGGAGCAGAAAAAATTTTAACTGCCAGAAATAGTGGATGTTTGTAGCTAAATAGTATATGCTGGACAGAACAGGCCCATCTAACTTACCCCTAAACCCTGTGAGCTACAAGAGCCTGACAAGATATATCCCATTGTACAATAGTGGCATGAGATAAACTTGGTAAACATCAGAATGTTTAAAGGGAGCAAACAACAAGAAGTTTTTAGAGAAGGCAGAACATTCCATCCTGCAAGGAAACTCACTAAGCTCAGGAAGTAAACAGTTCAATAGCTTCAGGAAGTCCCTGAAACTGACCAGATTCCCTAGTCCCCTCTCTCCCCAAGCGTACTTATGCCCCAAATGACTGGTGCAAGACATTTTCAGACAAACCAAGATGCCTAGAAGGTCTCAGACCAAGTGAGCTGCCTGGAAAAAACAGAGACCAATGGAGTTGCCTAAAAGAGATGTAGACCAACTGAGCTACCTGGAAATGACACTTTCCCACCTACTGAGTGCCTGAAGGTTCTTCAGGGCCTTCAGGTTTCCTGCTTTCCTAAGCTGTCTCCTGTGCTGGGTGGGCTTTTGGTGAAGCAGCTGTCTTTGAGTCAGTTCTGCGCCCATTACCCATATTCCTGTAAGTAACTCCAGTGAAGCTCAGTGGTTCACCAAATTGGATTTTGTTGGTGTTCTTACTTTGGTCTGTCATTGGTTCCCTCTCTGGGGTGAGTAAACATTTGTTCATGTCTCTTCAAGGTTAGTGTCACATAACAAAGACACAGGAATTTAATACCCAATTTTCGAATTGTCAGGTCATTAAGACATAAATCAGCAAATAAATAGTATGGGTAAATTGCACTCTAGGCTAAATGAGCACGCTATAGAACATTCAATCAACAGAGGTCAAATACCTATTCTTCTAATCAACACATGGAACATTTTCCATGATAGATCATAATATACTCAAAAATTATCAAGAATTAAAAAAAAATTGAAGCTAGGTTACCTACCACAATGTTGTAAAACTAAAAATCATTAACAAAAACCCAACCACCAAAGAATAAACTTTGTGTTCAGCACCCCATGGAACTTTCTCTAAAACTGACTGCATACTGGGGCAGAAAACAAACCTCAACAAATAAAAAAAGAATTGAAATAATTCCACGCATTCTTCTCACATCACAACACAATAAAGGTTAAGTCAACACTGAAAGAAGCCCTGGTGACTGCGTGAACTCTTGGAGATTAAAAAACACACTCCTGAATAATGATGGGTCAATGGAGAAATTAGGGAATAAATAAAATTATTTCTGGAACTAAATGAAAGGGACAGTACAATGCAATAAAGCCTTTACAACACTTTAAAACCCTAAGGGGGAAGTTTGTAGCTCTAAGTGCCTACATCAAAAAATCAGAAAGACCACAAATAAACGACTTAACATTGCAACTCAAGACTCTCGAAAGGCAAGAACAAATGAAACCCAAACCCAGCAGGTAAGAAGAAATAACAAAAATCAGAGTAGAAATTAATGAAATAGAAACAAAGAAAACAATTTTTTTAAAAAAATCAATAAATCTATGAGCTGTTTCTTTGAAAAGCTAAACAAGATAGACACACCATTAGCCTAACTAACCAAAAGAAAGAGCAAATCCAAATCAACAAAATCAGAAATGAAAGGGGAAACAACACAACAGACGCCAAAAAGATCCAGAACATTGTAAGGGAATACATTAAAAGTCTATACTTAATTAAATTAGAAAACATAAAAGTAATGGGTGGATATCCAAAATCATGGGACCCACCAAAGCTAAACCTAGAAGAGATCAACAGTTTAAATAGACCCATAGCATATAAGGAAATTGAAACAGTAATATAAAATAAAAGCCTAGACCCAGATGAATTTATAGCAGAATTCTACCAGACATTTAAAAAGATCTACAACTAGTGCTAAATTATTTAAAAAGATAGAAATGGAGGGAGAACTCCCAAATTCCTTCTATGAAGCCAGTATCAGTCTAATACCAAAACCAGGTAAAGACACAACCAAAAAATAAAACTATAGACCCATATCCTTAACCAAGATAGATGCAAAAATTCCCAATGAAATACTTGCAAACCACATACAGACACACATCAAAAAGATCATCCCCATAATCAAGTTGGCTTTATTCCAGAGATGCAGGGATGGTTCAATATACATATGTCAATAAATGTAATAATACATATAAATGTACTTAAAGACAAAAAACACACGTACATCTCAAGAGATGCTGAAAAGACCTTTGACACAATTCAACATTCATTCATGTTAAAAGTTCTAGAAGGAATTTATCTACAGGGAACTTACCTCAATATAATTAAAGCTATATACAACAAACCTATGGCCAACATCATCTAAATAGAAATGAACTGGAACCATTCCCATTACAATTAGGAACCAGACAAAACTGCCCACTATCTCCACTCCTTTTTAATACAGTACTTGAAACTGTTGCTATAGCAATAAGAAAAGAGAAGGAAATTAAAGGAGTATTAATTGGAGAAAAAGAGGTCAAACTATCCTTTTTTGCTTTTTTTGCAGATGATATGATACTATACCTAAAAGATCCCAAAAGTTCCACCAGAAAAATCCTAGTGTTGGGATTAAAGGCATGCACCACCATGCCTGGTGAAATAGGAATATTTTTAAAAACATGAAATTAGAGAAATCACATACTAAATGCTATGGGATGCATCCAGAGCAGTACTGAGAGGGGGGATTATACAAAGTCAGTGCACATACCTGAAATGCAGGAGCCCTCAATAACTGTCACTTCATATTAGGATGATCCCCAAATTAGTAAAAGGAAAAATAAAACACGAAAACTAAGGTCAATGTAACAGAACTTAAAATGACAAAAGATTAGTGAAAACAAAAGCAGGTTCTTTCAAAGTATAAAATAGCCCAACATTTGGCTATACTGAAAAATAGTCAGAAGATCACAATTCATAAATTTAAACAATAAGGGAGACAAACAACTCCCAACCAAATAACTACAAAGGACCATTAAAGATTATCATAAATAACTATGTACAAATAAATTTAATAACCTAGAATAAATAAAATCATTGGAATAATATGACTTACCAAGATTGAGTCTTGAAGAAATAGAAAATTTAAGGACACCAAATTAAAAAGATGAATAAGTAATATAAACCTAATGAAATATAGCCCAGCAACAAATGGCTTTAATAATTCTACCAAACATTTGAAGAAAACTATTTGTTTTAGAATTTTGAAAAAATATTTTATTGAGTTTTTGAGCATTTCGTATAATACATCTTAATCAAATTGGGATCCCCTCTGCCATCTGCATCTCCTCGTAGGGTCCCACACACACTGAATTTCAGACATTTTATATACATAATAAGATTTTGTACCCAGATGTTCCTCAGTGCTATTTTATCCACTGGAGTCTAGTCAGCCTGTCTAGAGTCATGCAACTGATTTCTACTTGATGAGGGAAACTAATACCATGTTTTACAAAATTATACTAAGAATTAAAGAAGAGAATCTTCCAAATCCATAGTATCATTGCCCTGATAGGGCCACCACAAAAGAATGTAGCAGTAATAAATATAGCTATGGAAGCACTTTCCTGCAGAAACCCTCATCAGTGTTCTAGAAGACCAAATATAGCATCAAGCAAAAGGTTATTCCCTGTGATCAAGTGGGATTCATCTTAGGAATGTAGGCATGATTAAAAACCAAACATCAATAAACGTGATACCCTATATGAACCAGGGGAAGGACAAAAACATGACTGTCTCACTCAAGTCAGTGAGGCAACTAATACATTTACAAATGCTTTACGGTAAAAATGCTGAGAAGTTAGGCATACAAGGAACATATCCCCAAAACAACATAGGGCATTTATAAAAAGCCAAAGTTACCTTTATATTGAGTGGATTAAAACTGAAATCTTTATCTGCAAAATCTGCAGTTAAGACTCGAATGTCTATTTTCACTGCTTCTTTTTTTTTTCAACACAAGTTCTAAAAGACATAACCAGAATGTTTGTTCAACAGAAATAAATAAAGGGCATCTACATGAGAAAGTCAAATAATCGCTGTGGACAAAATCTTATTTATTGATTTATTTATTCAATATATTGTTTATTATTTTTATGTGTATGAATGTATTGCCTGCATGTATGTAAATGCACCCATGCCATGCAATCCCTGCGGAGGCTAGAAGAGGATGTTGGACTCCCCTGGAATTGGAGTTAGGGATGGTTGTTCGCCACCATGTGTATACTGAGACTCAAACCTGGACAGTTCTCTCTTCCCCATATCTGACTGTGGTATGTACGCAGGGGAGAAGCCAACTTGAAAGGATTCTGCGTGGAACTTTGACTTTAGAAGTCATGCTTCCTGGTTTTGTCCTGCCACCAGGAATCACAGCAAGGCTCGGGCCCTTATACACTGGGTGCTAGCCTCATGAGTGGGTCTAGCCATGGGAGAAAGACTGTTAAGAACTTAGGGAGTACCATGTTGTGGGAAAATGATCAGAGCCCCTGGGGAACAGGGAGTAAATTCCTGTATAAGTCAAACAAAGAAACTCCCAGAGAGGGGATGAGCCATGGCAAGTAGTCAGCTGGTGGTGCTAAGGAGGGAATGTGGGAACATAGAGAGTGGACACGTTACTTTATTGACATGGAGTTTTTCACTCCACGGAGACACAGTTGAAGATGCTGTAAAGCTAGACCTGCCAGCCTTGAGGTCTGTCCCATCCAGCCCTGGGAAGCAGGTTCAACCAGGATGAATTACTGTCTGCTCTGCCCACAAGTCATACACTCTGGTTGCTAGGCGAACAGCATAAAGGACAAAAGAAGAAACCAAATAGCACACAGACTTCTCTCATCAAGTGGCATGGAGCCAAAAGCCAGTCAGCATAGATCCAGATTTCAAAAGGCTTCATGCACAGCTGGTCTTCTTAGAGGATGGGAAAACTGTCCTATTTTTTTTTTTAATGGCTATAATTTAGGAAACATTTTCCTTGTCCTTTTGTTTCATTATAAAGACTTTGTAAATCAAACTGATTAGCTTATACATACATTTATTTTTTAACATGTGTAATATCTTTTTTCGCTTTCTTTGCATTATATTTAACCTTGCCTTTCTTCTCCATTTTGTTTCTAGTTTCTTAGAACTGTCTTAAGTCATGCTTCCCGTTTCCTGTTTTGAAACAGGCTCTTTATGTTCCTAAAGCCCAGGCTGGCCTAGGTAATGTTTGTGGTCTTTCTGCCTCAGCCTACCTAGGACAGCACAAATCACTTCTGTCAGGTTTTAGTGCTGGATTTTCGCTCCTCCTTTCTGCCTTCCTCTCTGTTCTTCCTACCCCCGTTTTTATTTTCTTTCTGTTTCCATCAGTTTTCTCTTATTTGTCACCCTCTTCCCCCTCCACGATTCTTTATTTTCAAGTTTTGGGTTGTTTGCTGCTTTTCTTTCTGAGTCTCAGTTTATATTTAGCGGGATCTTCTCTTTCTTACCTTTTCTTTCCTCTACTCGCCTTTTATTTACGTTTTCCTCTTCTCAACGTTTTTTTCTGGAACTATTCTCCAGTATTATTTTTTCTTTCATTTGTGTATTAACTAATACCTTCATAGGTCACAGTATATTCTCTTTGCTTCTGTTTTCCTATAACATTAGTGGAGCTGTGGCTTTGATGGCTTTTATTTGTCTGTTACTGTATGTCTCCAGGAGGTCTATTGATTATCTGTCAGTTGTGGTTGCTATTACAGTTAGTTTTATTTCTTTGGGTAGAAGAAACAAACAGGCCCAGTGCCCTGAGCACACTGTGTGAGCGTTTGACAAATGGAACTTCAAAGTAAACATGTGTCACTGTACTCATTTAATAAAGTATATCCCTTAGTCAAAATAAGAGATGAAGAAGTTCAGCTCATTTTGATGAAGGGGCAACACATCAAGAGATAAATGAACATTGCTGTCCACAATTCCATAAAATAAACACTACTCCCCATAAGAACACAGATAGACTCCAACACAGTAACATCAAGTGACTTCAATTCCAAGTCTCACCAATCAATAGGTTGTCCATATCAAAAATTAAAAAATAAGAAAAGCAGAAATAACACTATAGAACAAATGGACTTAACAGACATTTATAGAATATTTCAAACATTCTGAGCAGTCCGTGGAGCTCTGCCCAAAAGAGATCATATTTTAGTGTTTAAGAAAAGTCTAAACAGAAATGAGAAAGGTAAAACAATTTATTTTATTCTGTCACAATAAACTGGTAATAACAAGAGAAGCTATGGATTCTATGCAAAAATGAATATAAAACAATAAACTTATGAAGATTAAGTGTGTCATCAAAGAAAGCAGAAGAGAAAGTAAAAAAAATTCTAGAAACAAAGGAAAATGAAAGTATAACATATCAGAAATTCTGGGACACAGTGAAAACGGGAAGTTTTAGCTATAATTCTCACATTAAAAGATCAAAGAGAAAACAAGTTATTTAATGATATTCAACATGGTCTGTGAAGAGAAGAGAAATAGAAAAATTAGGTGAAGGAAAGAAATAATAAAGGTCATCATTGAAATTAATGAAATAGATACTAAAATAACAATACTAAAAATAAGTAAAATAAAGTTGGTCCTTCAAAAGCACAAGCAAAAGTGAGAAACCTTTAGCTCAAACTAACAGAAAGTCACAAATTAATAAAATTAGAGACTAAAACTGTGGCAACACAACCTACAGTACTGAACTCTATGAAATCCTTACACAGTATGCTCCAAAACTTCGAAAATGTTGAGGAAAGTGATACTTTTCCAGACACATATGACCTACTTAAATATAAACAAGAAGATATAGAAAATATATCAAAATGAGTAATGAAATGGAAATGTTTATTAGAAGATCTTTCAACCCAGAAAATTTCAGGAAACAGATATAGTCACAGCTAAATTGTACCACACCTTTATGAACTAATATGAACGTACCTCAACCTGAAAAAGGGAGACCTCTAAGCTCATTCTGTGATGCTAGAACTAACAGACACCAAAATTCAATAAAAGCAAACTAAAAAAATAAATGTTAAATAAAATAAATAAATATAGGTCAATTTCCATCATGAATATCTACACAAAAAATATTTAATAAATTGCTTGTAAACCAAATTCAACATCATATAAATCTATGTGCACATTATATATGTATATATTATATATGTAAAGATTAAGTTAGATACAGTTCAGAAATGGAAAGATTGTGCAGCACACACAAATTTATAAAAATGTTGTGACATTTGAACAGAATCAAGGCACTTAATCATCTCAATAGATGAATGAAATACCTTTGTCTTTGAAAAAATCCTATATGCCTTTATGATAAAAACGCTAGGAGCTGGAGGGAACTGAGAGGTCAAGAGTAGTTACTGTTCTACAGAGAACTGAGTTCTGTTCCCAGCACACACGCTGTTCAAGGAGATCTGATGCCTCTGAGACCCATACTCAAATGCACACACATGCACAATTAAACATAAGTAATAATAAAGTAAAAATAAATATAAAAAGATAAAACACTGAAGAACGTTGGAATGGAAGGATCATACCTCACCTTAATGAACAATGCAGCTAAAAGCACAGTGAAACAGAAGAACTGAAACATTTTATTTGAAATCAGGACGAGTTCACCCACTATCATTACTCTTATCCAATCCAGTGATTGAGATCTTTTCTAGCACACAAAGCAGGAGATAGAAACAAAGAGGATAGAGATTGGAAAGAAAGCGGTCAAGTTATTCTGTTGGCAGATAACAACCCCAAACTTAGAAGATCTGAAATATTCAGGCAGAAAAGATTTAGATCTAATAAATACTTTAAACAGAACAGTTATACATTAAAAAGATCAGTAACTTTCTACACATAACACACTTGCAGAAAATAAAGTCAAGAAAATAATTCTCATCACAGTAGCATCAAAAAAAAAAAAAACATTAAATTTAACAAAAAAATGAATTGTGGAAGACTCTAGAAGATGGACAAACTTTGCATGTTCCAGAAAGGAAACACTCACAGAATGGGCGAAAATATTTGTAATGTATTTATCTCACAAAGGGTTGGTTGATATTCATAATGCATAAGGAACTTTAGAAAATCTGTGTATGAAACCAAACAACTCATTAAAAACTGAGAAATAAACTTAAACAAATATTCCTTTTAAAAAATACACAAATAGCCACAGGATATTTGAAACATTCAGCATCATTAATCATCAAGAATATTCAAACCAAAACCACAATGAAGTATGTCCTTACCTCAGTAAGACTCACTTCATTAAAACAAAGAAAAACAAAACAAAACCTAAAACAGAAGGAGTAAACTGTTGTGGTGTAGACACAAGATAACTCTTGTAGACTATTGGAGGGAATGATGATTATTCCAGGAATTAAGAAAAATAATGTGTACAATTTTCAAAAAATTAAATACAGAATTGCCAAATGATCCAGAAATCCTACTCCAAGAAAAATTCAATAAGTAAAATATACATGCATTCCGTCTTTATTGCCACACTATTCACAATGTGTGTGTGTTTGTGTGAGTGTGTGTGATGTGTGTATGTGTAACCTAAGTTCTTGTCATTTATACCCATAACATGGGTAGGGTATGGTGGCATATACCTTTAATCTCAGCACTCGATCTTATTCAATTTTTTTTCAAAATGCAGAGAAGAATAGCACTCCAGGTTCTCTATAGGGGAGAAATGATTTACTTTTCTGGTTCAAGCAGGTTAGTGTACTTCCCATATTAACAATCAAATTAAACATTAGAATGTCAAATATTCTAGGCAGTCATACACTACTAATAAAACTACATGAAAAACTGAATCAGGGTAGATTAGTAGGAGGGTGTTTGCCTAGCTACCACAGAGCCCTAGGTTCAATCCCCTGCACCAGAAAAAAAAAATGAAAAGAGGGTAAGCAGAGTTCATACCTAGTATAAGCAAAACCATGGGCTTGACCCCCAGCACTGCCTACACTGGGTTGCTGTAGCTTGAACCTGTATCACAGTACTCCAGATACAGAGAGACAGGAAGATCAGAATTTCAAAGTCATCCTCACCTACACAGCATGTTCTAGGCCAGTCTGGATATTTGACGCCTTGTTTCAAAATAACAACAATAGCAACAACAAAATATAAAATCATTGGGAACAAACATCGAAGCAAAGAGATAACAAAAACTGCATGAAAAACCACCAATAAATATTTATATATTTTTAATTAGTTAATAACCACATAATTAGAAGGAGCATTTCATTACAACAGCATTAACATATTCAATAACAATTTCCAGAGCTAACATGTATCTCTTTCAAAACTGGCTGTAAATTTTTAGGTATACAGTTGAATTAATACAGTTATACATTATTGTACTCAGTAAAACCCTATAGGACATAAAATTATAAAATAGAATGAGGTTTTAACTCTAAAAAAGATCTCCATTTAAATTTAAAATATACTGTTTCATACAGAAAACTCATTTTTAATTGAACTAACACTTAGATGATTGCACATGCATCTCTAACCTCTATAGATCTGATTATTACAAGTCACATTTGGTTACTTTCTGAGATCCTTGGCACCTGAGCTTGGATATAAAGTCATCAGGTAGATTTTAATGGTAATGTTTTTCACATCTACTAATTAATAAGGAACCAATTTTTATGCTTTGAAGAATTATTTTTTTAATTCAAAGTTTTTAAAATTTAATAACCACATGATTAGAAGAAGCATTTCATTACAGCTTTAACATTCAGTAACACATTCCAGATCAAGGATACATCTCTTTCAATAGTGGCTGTCAATTTTTAGGGTCACGGTTGAATTAATACAGTTATACAATATTGAACTCAGTATAAATCCTGTTAGACATAAAATTGAGTGAGTTTTTACCCTTTAGAGAAGATCTCCACTTCATTTTAAAATATGCTGTTTCCTACATTTTTAATGCTACTAACGCTTAGATGTTTGCACATGTCTTTAATATCTATGTATCTGATTATTACTAGTCACAGGCAGTTACTTTCTGAGCTTCTAGGCATCTGAGCATGGATATAAACTTGTCAGGTAGATTTCATTTGTAATGTCTTTCACATGTACTAATTATTTAAATTTTTATGATTCCTCCTCAAATTAAGTCTTTTTTAAATTTGTTGATTTTTTGTATGTATATCATACAGAACATCCTTCACAATCTTGTTCATCTACATACCCACTTCTCAAACGGCACCCTCCCATAGCCTCCCCCCTCCCACACACTGGAGCCCATATACTCTGTCATCCCTGTTACTGTCCACTGTGTTGTTCACACCCCCAGCCCTTCCCCGGTGCTTGTCCTTCTGCTGAATCTAGTCAGCATATCTAGAGGTCTTTCTTTTAGGAAGATCAGCTGTTCCTCATCTAGCGGCAATCAGTTGTTTCCTTGTTTTAGGAACATCAGTTGTTTCTCATCTAGAAGCAATCAGTTGTCAATATTTCTTTAGATAAGATTGGGGTCTGCTGTTTATTTTCCCAGTTCTATGCTGGGTTACTGTCTGGGAGTCTTTTGGGCCACCCTGGCCAATAACTCAAAGGAAGGTGTCACCTGTCTGGCATTGTTTCTTATCATGTAGCCTTTAGCTATACGTATGTACTCTTAAAAAATTATATTTCCAGGCATGGTGGCACATGCCTTTAATCCTAGCACTCAGGAGGCAGAGGCA
>NW_008335436.1:6537394-6538560 GCF_000622305.1 Nannospalax galili
CCTTTAATCCCAGCACTTGGGAGGCAGAGGCAGATGGATTTCTGTGAGTTCAAGGCCACCCTGGTCTACATAGTGAGTTCCAGGACATGGGGCTACAGAGAGACCGTGTCTCAAAAAGACCAAAAAAATTATATTGACCCCCAGAAATCTTTGGTTATACTTTCCTTTTGGATGTTTAAGACCCTACAATTGATAACTTTAAATATCAATGGACAGAACTCCCCAGTCAAAAGACACAGACTAGTTGAATGGATTAAGAAACAAAATCCATCTTTTTGTTGTCTGCAAGAAACTCATCTCATTTTCAAGGACAGGCACCATCTTAAGGTGAAAGGATGGGAAAAAAATATACCAAGCGAATGGTACCAAGAAAAAAAGCAGGTGTCGCAATTCTAATATCTGATAAAATAGGCTTTAAACTAAAACTAATCAGAAGAGATAAAGATGGCTACTTCATTCTGATCAAATGAACAATAAACCAAGAACATATTACAATCATGAACATATATTCACGAAACTCTGGTGAACCCAATTTCATAAAAACAGTACTACAGGACTTTAGGACCCAGATTAATCCCAGCTCATTAATAGTAGGGGACTTCAATACCCCATTGTCGCCATTAGATAGGTCAAAAGGACAGATAATTAACAGAGAGACATCTGAACTAAACAATACCATATATCAAATGGACCTTACAGACGTCTCCCGAATATTCCACCCAAGCACCAAAGAATATTTTATATTTATTTAATCAAGCTTTATGAACAATGGAAGTGAGAACAAACTTTTTAATACTTGCCTTTGAAAAATTTAGGATCTATATTGATTAAATTAAATCATAATAACCATACCTGTATAATTCATCTCTAGAAATATTGAAGCCAGTCTTCATGGAACAGGCCTGCAATCCAAGTTAGTCAGGAGGCTGAGGTGGGAGAACTGCAAGTTCGAGGTCTTCTTGGAGTACAGAGTGAGTTCAAGTTCTACCTGGCTAACACTGGAGCTCATACTGTCTCAGCAACCCATGTGAGGGAATTACAAGTCTGGCTAGAGACATTGTCCTAAAATAAAAGTTAAAGAGAGCAAACTGGGGATATAAGTGACAAAGAGTTTGGTTATTATGTGAGAGGTGTTACGTTTAATCCCCAGTAAATATATATATATA
>NW_008335436.1:6538605-6539986 GCF_000622305.1 Nannospalax galili
AAAAAAGTATTTCAAGTCATGGTGAGATGGAGAACACATTGAAACTGTCACACATTTAAGTCTTCCATTCCATTAGTCCTGCATACTCACAGAGAACAAAAATCACTCAAAAATATTCTTAAAGTGGATTGATGATTACACAGCAGTGTTGCTCTAAGATTATATATATATATATCATCAGACAAAACAGATAGACTCTCTGTAGAACATCTGCCTTGCTGGATACCACAGTAGAATACCATCACAGTTCTCGGTTGACTGGAAATATTATCATGATTTCTTCCAATACCACTACTTTAAAAAAAAAGGTGCTAGGCAGAGATTTCTCATTTTGTAATTATAACATTATCTAACTGGTATAGAACTCAGATGCTTTATAACCAATGTTAAACACCATTTCAAATGCTTATGATAAATGTGGGGATAGTGAATAAATGTCCGTTTTACCTCACTGGATGGAAGAAATTACTTATTTACACAACGAGTATTTATCTATTAGATTCCTGGCAGTGTTTGAAGCTCTTGAGATATATCACAGGGAAAGTCTACAATATCTCTGACCTCAGGGTTTAAATGAAAGCCCTAACTTCTTGGTAATGATTAAGAAAATGAAATCAGAGGATGAATGTAGAAAACCACTTAGTGCACTGCCTGGAAAGGGACTGCTAGTCATAAAATGGTAATGAGAAATGAATACTACATAAACTAAACATGTTTTAGTGTCAAAAAGAAAACTTATTTCTAGTATTAATGAACTCTCAATGTGAAATAGCTAAACTAATCATGAATTAATGATAACTGTGTTTTCAAACTTTATTATTAGTGCAAAGAAGTGATACATGCGTACAGCTTAAAAAAAAGAAAGAAAATAAACATTTTGACGTTATAAAACAATAAAATATTTCAGGTGCTGAGAACTTTGTGAATGGAAAACTTTTTCTCCTTATGGAGCTGATGGGTAAGGACTGGGCAGAATGCGGTGAGCCAATCTGTAACCGTGTGGGCAGCACAACATTGCATCCAGTAAGAGCCCATTTCTGCACAGAAAGTTACAAAGAGGATGTGTTTCTGGAAGAAACTGTATTTGTATTGTACAGGAGATTGAAATGAGCCACTTGGCAATCGTAAGCTGCTTAACACTTGCTCTCTGAAGACTCTCTGAAGGACGCCTGATTCACAGCATTTGCAAATGTTTTTGATGCTCCTATTTTGTATTCTTTAATTATTTCATGCCATTTTTTATTTAGTATTTCTAGAGAAGGAAGCAAACTATTTGTGAAATATAAATATAATTTAAAATAGTTCATGTGTGCAAAAGAAGGTTATAAATTTCTATGTCCATGGCATACAATGAAATATATTAACTTATATTGCATAAGAA
>NW_008335436.1:6540217-6545219 GCF_000622305.1 Nannospalax galili
CACATATATGTATATATAAGTGCTTTTCCCAACTTGTAAAATTTGGGCAAATATCACAGGCTAAAGACAGTTCAATGAAAAAGAATCTCCACTTTTTTGTAAGTTCAGGGGACTCTAGTCCATTAATCCTTAGTACTAACTAGAAGAAGACTCAAGGGTTCACACACACACACACACACACACACACACACACACAATTTGAAAATAATTCATTTGGGCAATTCACAGACTTGAGAAAAACAAAGTATTTATTATTACAACTTTCTTGTAGTAAACAGACGCAAATCAAAGTCAGGCAGAAGAGACACAGCAGATCAGATATGGAAGGGTCCATGTGAGCTCTCTTTATTGTCTCCTCTACTTGAAGCACTTACGTGTGAGAGACAGGCTTGAGCCTGGCGTGAAAGTCTTGACAGCCATACAGCAGGCCGGATGCAATGGCCTGGCCACTGGAGCCACAAGGAAAGCCTTGTGACATTAGCCCCCATTGGCAGATCATGAGACTGATACCTAGAGCTCGCCACTCCCTAATCACCACCCTTGAGATTCTAAATTGCAACACTTAGATATTGCAACAACCTGGGTCATGTGATTCCCAGGAATCCAGGCCCCACACAGGAAACCGGAACCTAAGTAACCTGAAACCTATTCCCAGGAATCCAGGCCCCACACAGGAAACCCGAACCTAAGTAACCTGAAACCTATCACGCTAATAAGGTGTCTGACTCATGATGTTATGATAGGACACAGCCCTGCCAAAGATCTGAGTTGTAACTTCTTGATTGGACCCCCACCCTTGTGCCCTTCTGCAATAAATTAGATCTGCATCATCAAACCAGTCTCCTATGTCTGAATGTGGCTCCGCTGACAGTCTCCTCTCCAGCCTTGGGGTCCGGGATGGGCAGAAGTAGCAACAATTGGAGGTAGCGCCAGGCAAGTAGAAGAGCAGCCACAGGTGGCATCCAGGGCGAACGGAGAGTGGCCGCACTTAAGCATCACCCTCCTGGAATCTCTGTATATGACAACACAGAGACTCTTGCTACTAAGAAAAGCTCACCTGTGGTTTGACGCTCAGAGTTTTGTTGGGGTTGGATTACATACCTTACTTTGTTCAGTCATGTACTACATGATTGAACTCAGTCTCCAGCCACTCTCTCCTCACCAGAATCATGCTCTATTTGTATTCATGTTTGCCACCTGTCACTGTTTTCTGGCATAGGCAGCCCCTAGTCTGATTGATCTCATTAGTACAGGCTATCGAGAGAGACTATGAATTACCTCCTTAGCTTAAAGTTATCATGTGGGCTCATTACAAAAAAAGAGCATACCTCTTTCGGTAAGGAAATTCCAAGAATTTGAAAGTTGCCTCAGGAACTAAGGACAAAGTATAAGCCAAATGCTTTATTACACAGGAATTTGCTTTCAATTTTTTAAAATAAAAAATACTTCAAGACAAACTAATTCCTGTTTTGTACTTGTACCACTATTACTGTGAATTGAATATTAAGAAAATTGGGGAGCTGGGGAGATAACTCATTTAGCAAAGGGCTTGCCTTGCAAGCAGAATCATCTGACTTTGAGTCCCAGAAAACATAAAAAATAAGCCAGGTATGCTGGCAAGCACTGGGAGTTCAGTGCTGTGGATGTAGAGACAAGGAGATCTCTGGGCATGGCTGGACAGCCAGCCTTGCCCTAATCAATGAGCACCAGGCTAAGGAGAATCTTCCTCCATGAAGAAGGTGGAAGGTTCCAGAGGAATGACTCTGGTGGTTGTCTTCCAGCCTCCACACTCATGTGTACATATATGAATGTGTAGTGATAACACTGACAGTCTGGACTGTAGTGACTTTTATCTAACCTTGCAACCAGAAAGTTATTGTTTATAATGTAAACAAGCCACTGAGTCCTCTGTTCCTCTTGTGACCTGGGCACCTGACCTTCATCCCTGAGGACCTCATTTTGCCCTTCACCCAAGAGAGTGAATGGATGTGGGTGTGCTTGACTAACATAGGGAAGCACTGGAAGCAGCATGTCTTTACCATTGAAAATACTGAGGAAAATTGAGATGTCTGTAACTGTGTACGTGTATATTTTTTTAATTTGTTTATTAAATTTTACTGTATTTCATACAGAATATCTCAAACAATCTTAATCATCTTTATGTCCCTGTCCCCACCAGCACTCTCCCATAGCCTCCCTTGGAACACATATACTCTGTCCTAGGTGTTAAGGCCCACTGTGTCAAGTCAGTGTCCCCAGACATTCTCCAGTGCAAGTCCATCTACTTGCAGTTTAATCAGATCCTTTGCATTTATCTATCCAAACACCTATCATTTTCTTTTCTTTCTTTTTTAACAGAGCATAGGGTGGGGGTTTATTTACAGAGGAGTGGGTGCCCCCCATTTATGGCTGCACTGGAAAGTCCACACTCAAATATAGATCTTGTGACTTCCCATCAGCCACAGAAAACGGTGAGAGAGGTGCCTCCTGGATTCTGGTTTATATATCCTTAGTCCCTCCCCCTCCCTCATGCAGCTAAGGTCGACTGATTGGGTGGGATGGGTAACTGACTCCTCTTGTGGTATTTTAGGTCTAGGAATCAAAGGGCACAATTCTCTATTGAGATCGAGGTGGATCCTGGCTTCTGTTTCCCTAATTCGTGCTGGAGATACTGGTTCAACAAAAGTATGATTGAAGCCCAGCTATGAGACATCTAAAGGAACATGCTCCAGAGTTTGGGTCCACTTTTGGACTTAAAATGTATACTAGGAGTCAGGCTACTTCTTTATTCTGGTATAACTGTAATGTGACTTAGTAGTGCCACATGAATGTACACACACACACACACACACACACACACACACACACACAAAGAAAAGGCAGAAAGATATAGCCACTTGTATAAAAATAATTGAAAACCTCCAGCTAGAAAGCCCAGCAGTGGTGGTACAAATCAAAGTATAGTGTGGCGGTGACTAAGGATAGACTGTTAAAATTTTAAAAAAATCATATTTATTTTATGTGTATGACTATATTTCCTGCATATTATGTAAGTGTACCCATGTCATGCAATACCCACAGAGGCCAGAAGAGGGCATCAGATACCCTGGAACTGGAGTTACAGATTGTTAGCAACGACCACACGGGTGCTGGAAACCAAACTCAGGTCCTCTACAAGAGCAGCCAGTGCTATTGACCGCTGAGCTATCTCTCCAGCCACTGTGGATGGTCCTCTTTATAGTGTTGATCACCATTATAACCTTGATGAGTTTAAGTAGATTATTGTTAAATATACTTAGCAAGAAAAACCCTTGTTACGTTGGGATAATAAGTTGGGTGTGAAGATTACATGAATTACCTCATAGATATAAAAGCATACTCACAAAATCCTTTACAAGGATTCTTAAGTTCTAGCTCCACTGCTCCCTAGCTGTCTAACCTTAAGTAACCTAAAGAGTGTATCTTTTATTACTAGAATGTGCTAATGGGTTCACATACATTTAATTAACCCTTTAAATAAAACTGAGAGGAATGTGTTATTATCTGCATGTTAAAATTATGGAATATAAGTTAAAGTACAGATAAAGGACATCAGCTGAATTCACATTAGGAGAGCCTATCAAAATTATGCTGTTCCACATGATTTATCTCTAAGATCTCTTCTATATCTGAAAGACCACAATACTTGTAATCTTTAGGGATTAAGGCTACATGGTCAAAACTTACTAGCCATCCTATGATTGCAGCATGACAGAGTGTTGGGAGGAGGTTGGCCCATGGCAACCAGCTCTGCCACTTCAGACCATGGGTAAAACTTAATGCTGCTGTAGACTGGTGTCCCACTAAATTTTCTTCCCTTTTTCCTTCTTGGGAGGCTCTGCACGGGCTCCCTCCCAAGGCCCCAAGACTCATAGACTAACATATGACATTTTTAGTTTGGGTTTCCTTTATGGTAGGGAGTGAGGGGTGACTTACAAGGAAACGCTTTGTGGCCGTTGGGTCATTCCAATACCTTCTGTGCCCACAGTCTCCATTAGCTTTGCCTGTGCCCCATGGGCCAGTGATCTCATGCCAGGTTGTAAATGTCCCATCTAGCTTCCACAGTTGCAGGACTTTCCTCCCATTCACCCCAGCTGGCCGCACACACTTCCTTTCCCTGTTCCCATTTCCACCTAACTCTCTGTTGCTAATTCACTGCAGCTGGCTCTGCCCCTTACTGGCTTACACCTTTCAGAGGAATAAATATTTTTCAAGCTACAGCTGGGAAATGTGATGATAATTAAATGTATTAGAATGACTTATTAGTCAAAATTTATTTTCCACTCATGCTACAGAGTGTGTGCTGGGGGGAGGGTAATGTCCATCTTTAAATTAGTCTTCAGTTTACATAGGGGCTAAATTTTGACTCAAGCTTTCATTGAATATGAAAATGGCAAAGCTATTTTGGCATAACATTGTTAATAATAACGATATGAAGCAACAATAGTGATGGTTCCCAAATAAGCAATTTCCCCATATAATCGTAGACATTCAATGCTTAGATTTAAATAAATTATTTAAAATGTTTGGTATTTTACTCTTGAGGTCGTTAGAGGATTTGTTCCTCAGGGGTCCCATGGGGTTGGGAGGAGCCCCTGGCTCCTTTCTTTTACCAGCTCCATCCATGTGAGGATAAGTCAAAGGTCCTGCTTGACCATTGTTGGCTTCTCTTGGAAGCATGGAGGAAATGATTCCTCCGTGTTGACCCTCCCCTTTATAGACTGGACACTGGCTCAAGTCCAACTGGTGGGGTCTCCTCGGCTTCCTTGATCAAGAGGCCAGATGACCCACCACCATTACAGGACATTTGCGCGATGCTCATAGTCCCTGGGAACTAATCGACCTAGGAGGGCAGGGAGCAAAAAGTGTCCTTTGTATCCCTCTGACCCAATTAGTATAGATCTCAAGGTATGTCTGTTAAACATCCAAGAAGGTTAGTTCCACCATTCTGGCATTTTTAATT
>NW_008335436.1:6547395-6559914 GCF_000622305.1 Nannospalax galili
ACCTCTGTCATGTCCCTAGAGAATAAAATTTCTTACTACGTTCTAAATGTGGATCCTTGTATTTCCAGACAAGGATACCATTCACCCCTCATCAAAGAAGCTTCTTTTTGCAATAGATGGAGACTAATACGGAATTCCACAATTGGTCACACACAAAGAATAAGCATCCAAGAGATGCCCAGTCCTAAGTGACACATCTACAATGGAATTTCTATACCTAAGGCTCCTGGAACTTAGAGGAACAGAGGGTAGAGAGACTAATACCGCATCTCTTAACTCTCACCAGTGAAGCTTCCTAAGGCAACAGAGAGGAGTAAACACAGAAGGCCTCAAAAGGCCACAGTGTAGACAAAATAAGCATCCAAGAGATGCCCAGTCCTAAGTGACACATCTACAATGGAATTTCTATACCTAAGGCTCCTGGAACTTAGAGGAACAGAGGGTAGAGAGACTAATACCGCATCTCTTAACTCTCACCAGTGAAGCTTCCTAAGGCAACAGAGAGGAGTAAACACAGAAGGCCTCAAAAGGCCACAGTGTAGAAAATAAGAGATTTCAGAGTTCCTGGACAAGAATCCTATTTTAAACTTCACCCATCCATGGCTAAGGGACCATTGTGGAAGAGGGGCAGAAAAATTGTAAGAGCCAGATCATAAGGAAACAGAATCTTCCAGGACTTTGGGAACTTGCTCATATGAACTTACAGCAATGGTATTGGCATACACAAGACCCATGCAAACTTAATCAAATGAAAAAACAGCACAGGACTGTGGAAATGGGAAGAAGGCCCCATCCTTAGGCAAAGAACTATTGGCAGCTGATTACTTCTAGGTGAAGGAGAGTTAATCTTTAATAGGGAGATTCTAAACAGGCTGTCTGGACTCCAGGGGATGAACTTGCACAGAGGGACATCAGGGCACACAAACTTGACTTGATAGGCCTTAACATACATGACAGAATGCATGAATTTTGATGGAGGGCACCGACGGGAGATGGTGTATAAAGATGATCAAGATATTTGTATGAAATGCACAAAAATTCAATAAAAACATACATTGAAAAAAATTTGGCATCAGGTTCTTAGAACAGAAGAAATATTTTGAAGTACTATTACTGAACCAGTTTGTCTGGGGTTTTCGAACAGCTTAGTTCTAGGACCAGAGAAGACCTGAAAAGAGCAACAAATACATCTCTGTGTTCTGTATTCTCTCTCACATGTGCAATTTTATATCACATGTGAAAGAAGGACATAATTAACATTTAATTTCTTGTCCAAATCAGGACTCTCTGGGGAGTAAATGGAGAATATTAGAGTAGAAACAGTAATCAAATCTAAAGCAGGGCAGTTTTACATACACATAAACTAACATTATTGTTCTAAAGGATTCAACGTGGGACTGGGGAGATGATTCAGATGACAAAGCGCTGTTCTTACAAGCACAAGTCCTGAGTTCCCTCTCCATAACCCATGCAAAAAAGTCGGGTGTGGTGGTATGTGCTTGTATCAGTACTTGGGAAACAGGTACTGGATCCCTGGGGCTCATCAGCCAGCCAGGATAGCCAATGTGACGAATTCCATGCTAGTAAGAAACCTTTACTGAAAAGAAAAGAAAAAGAACAGCACCTGAGGACCAACACCCACATACATGCACTCACAGCTGTATAACATGATCATGCACACATAGGCACATATACATGTACAATGGAAAAAGAGCTGAGAGAGAAACTGTCTCCAGCCATTTAAAATTAACGTATTATTTTATTTTCCTTTCTATGCACACATACGCACACACACGCCAGTTCCAATTGAGAAAGCGTGCATCCACTTGCTCATTTAACAAGAAATTATGGGCATACTTTATGCCAAGCACTGTTCTACCCTGGGGGGAGAGAAGCATTAATTTGTTTTAGATGTGAATTGCAGGATTAAATTACAGACTTACAAAGAAAATTCTTAGTTAGGAAGCGTGCAACTGATATGTTTAGTAATGCTGAAACAGCAGCTTGTTCGTAACTATTAAATAATTTTGGTAGGAAGCTCTCAAAAGAATTATTCAAATAATAAATTATTCATGTCAGTTTAAAATGTAAATACGTTTCACAGTAAATTTCAAACTAAATATACATAAATACACATATAAATAAATCTATATTCTTAATACTAAAATAAAAATGACCAACTCGAATTTTCATCTTAATGATCCAATTCTTACTAAATACCTTTAAATTACCCAAACTTACTAAATACAAATGCAAGAACTATGCACTGGATGCAACTTCTTCTAAAAATTTAATAAGCTAAGTGTGGTGTTAGAATCTCAACACAGAGGAAGGAGGAAATACAGTTCAAGTATAGCCTAAGCTACACAGGGAGACCATGTCTCCAGAATTAAAGTGTTCATTTATCATTTGTTAGGCTATTAAATCCTCATCACTGGAAAACCAAAACAAATTAATTCAGTAATAGTGGAGATATTTGTTACATGGATTTTTTAAATATAGTAGTTCATAGAAACTCAAAGAACTTTACCTTCCTTGGAGGTGGCACAGAACCTGGAATCCAAATCCGTATGTTTCAACGATATTCTCTGTTTTCCGTGCACATAGGATATTATGTTTTCATAAGCTGTTTTGTGTTTTCATTTAAGAAAATATTTGTTTTATTTTATATGTATATGTGTGTGCATGCAAATTTTATATGTATATGTGTGTACACACACACACATACACACACACACACACACACACACACACACACACACACACACACACACGTGCTGGTAGCCATGGAGACCAGAAGAGGGCTTCAGGTCCTCTAGAACTGGAGTTAAATGCAGTTGTGAACCTCTCCCCCCAGTGTGAGTTCTGGGTATTGAACCCTGTGTCCTCTGGGAGAGTAGCAAGCACTCTAACTGCTGAGCCATCTCTCCTTCTTGTGCTTTGCCTGTCTTTTGTCTAAGGGTTTGTATCTATGAACTTATGGAGGTTATCATTTTTCTTCTACACATTTAAACTAAAGATGCAGAAAACTTATCTGAACTTATCTTTTTGATAAAAGAAGAACTCTAATTACAGCTCTTATTAACCTTGTGACGGGCAATCATAGGGGATTGTTTAGCAACTTGAGACTACCTGCTTTGAGCAATACACACATTCCTCTTCTAATAACATTTGGCAAACTGTGATCCATATCTGCATGTACTATGCTCAGACACTTCTCCAAAAAATGTGCCTAGCAGTCCATGTGAAGGGAATTAAGGCTGTGAGAGGCAGTCGATACTTAGACAAAACGTGGTTCTGATACAGAGATCTGGCCCGAGTCAAGATGGCTAATGCTAGGCATCTGTAGGCCTATGAGTCAGCACAAAATAGTTCGCACCAGATGTCCAGGGACCCCTAGGGTAAACAATGATGTAATCAATTATATAAATCATTTAGGCAAGAAGCTTCTTTTGTGTGATTTCCCATATAAAGTCCTTGGGACCAAGGACACATGTGCTTTTCCCCAGTGTCTGCCTGCCCAGCAAGCGTATGTGTCCGGGCACAAAGAAGGTAAAGAACGTCTCATTTGTCAGCAGCTCTGTGAATCTTCTTTAATCTCCCAGCTCCTCCTTTTTCCTGGCCCCTGAACCAAACTTCCAGATTTGGCGTAGTCTTCGGCAGGACTCCACTTGAGCCAAAAGCTGAGATGAAGTGGACAGAATTCTTGCATCCTTGGAAACGCCTCTGGGGGTCCTGGCAGATGCCTTTCCAGAAGGGAATGGGTAATGGCTGGAAAGATGGCTGGCCTGGCCTCTAGCTGTCTAAACACTGGAATCCTGGGTATGGGGTTTGGATTGTGGGCCCCCTAAGGCCCCTCTATGAATGGGAGGCAGAATGTGAACAAATGCTCCACCTGATGGGTAGGAAATTCTGCAGAAGACAGAGGCAGGCAGTGCAGTGCCTGGGTCAGAATGCTCAGCGGTACAGAGGCCAGTTGTGGAGCATAGCTCCTTCACTCCCTATGGTATGACAGAGCTGTGAGAGCTGGGACAGCTGTACAGACAGAATCCATGGGAGTCGGTCCCAGCCTGGTTGCTGCACTTCTGGGAGGAAGGTGTCTGGGAGGATAGTGTCCCATTGACTGCGGAGGAGATGGAAAAGTTGGCTTCCACCACTATCCACTATCTGGTCCTCTCTAAGATGATGCTTGCTGGCCTTGAGACAACAGAGTTGGGGAGGACACATGCTAATGAGCTGGGTAACACTTGGACCTTGTCTGATAGGTGCTGATGCTGAGGAGTTGCCAGAGACAGTAAGCAAAATTCTTACACAGACTTGATACAGATAGTCCAGGGGTCGGAAATGCACCAAGGGAATGGTGTTTCATAGGCACAGATGTGGGTAGCGCTCATTCTGGCTGGAATCAATTAAGAGAAAATAGTTTGTCAAATGAGGTACTGTTAGCACTGTGGAACCAGCTGAAGCCTGCTCAACAGTACCAAAGGATCTCTAAAGAAATGGATGTGAAGTCCAGGGGAGCAGGCTCACTTTAGGAACAGTCTCTAAGAATTTCTAGCACCTTCATCAGGTGAGCTCCCCATTTTGTGCTAGAGGTGTGGTCAAGGTACCCAGCTAGGGTGGCCCGGGAAGACTAGAGACCTCATGTTGAATGAACTATTTGCTGGTTTCCCACCAATGTGCAGAGAGTGTTGACTCTTGTTGATTCTGGAGCTGACTGTACTTTAGTTCATGGAAACCCAGATCTGTTTCCTGGGCCTGCTGCATACATAGATGGCTATGGCAGCCATCAAGGTCAAGCCACTGACTGTGGCTTTGGGCATAGGCCATTTGGCTTTCTCTTCAGTAGCTGAATATAGCCCAGGGATGGATATCATGCAGGGCTGACAACCCTCCAAGTGACTGCTGGTGACATCACATTGTGAGTAAGGAACATGGAGCCCCTACAACATCCACTTGTGGCCAGTACCAAAACCAGATAAAACCTGGAGAATAACTATGGACTATCGAGAGCATGAGTGCTGCTGTGTCACCCATTATGGACCTGACGGACTAATTGACTCTGACTTTGGGTTGGTACCACTATGTAGTGGACCAAGAACAATTTGCCTTCATCTGGGAAGTTCTGTATTAGACATTTGTCATGCCATGTTGCCCCAGGGATGCTGACTCAGGACTTGGCATCCTGGCAATGACTGGAGCTGATTTCTTTGTATCATTATGTTGATAATATTATGCTAACCACTGATTCTTTAGCCAATTTGGACTCAGTGACTATGGGCCTGAAAGCTTATAGAGTCTGAGAGCTACCATGGAATCCTGCATATGGGTGCTCAATGACTCAAAAACACAAAGGCATGGTTTATCTGTCAAATTCATGGGAGTTGTCTGGTCAGGTAAGACCAAAGCTACACCAGAGGCTGTAATTAACAAGGTTCTGGTACTTACAAGCCTTTGTCCGGCTATGAGGTATTAGAGCTTATTCATCCTCCAACCATCCCAGTTGTTACAGCCCATATGTAACTTATGTAAATGTGTACACCAGAGGCTGTAATTAACAAGGTTCTGGTACTTACAAGCCTTTGTCGGGCTATGAGGTATTAGAGCTTATTTATCCTCCAACCATCCCAGTTGTTACAGCCCATATGTAACTTATGTAAATGTGGGTAACATGACCAGACTAAGACAGGTGAATGAGTGTAACTGCCAAGCAGGCCATTAGCCAAGCACAGGTGCTTCAGACCACTAACCAGACCCAACCATTTGAATTGAATGTGACCACTGACAGGAAAGGTTTTGGTTGGAGCCTGTGGCAATGGAAAAGAGGCCAGTACCCACAAGGTTTGGTCATAAGTGTGAAAGGAGGGTCAGACCCACTGCATTCATATAGGGAAGCAGTTAGCAGCAGTGTGTGCAGTCTTGCAGACTGGTGAGCCTATCACTGGGACAGGCGAAGTCCTAGTGACCTCTGTGTACCCCGTTGCTAGATGTGTAAGGGCTTGGTTATCACTTCTAAGTGAGGAGTGGCCCAAACTTCTACTTTGGCTAAATGAGAAGTCTATCTAGACCAGAGAGGAGAACCAAGTGGTGGTCTCCTAATAGCTGAGTTTCAGGAGGTCTAAGAACAGTAGAATGCATAATAATGTCAGGCTTGTGCCTCAAAGTGTCTCCAAGAGATGGAGCCCATGGAGCCAAATTCTTGTTGAGAAAGTCTACTTCACCCTGATTCCTGATACACCGATGGTTCTATCAGAGAATCATAGTCCACACAGACAGCAGTGGCTGTACAGCTGTCCACCAACAATATCTGGCAAAGACAGAAGACAATCTAAGTAGCCAGTGGGCTGAATTAAGTGCTAAACACTACCCCTTTCATTACACCCTGGTTATGAGGCATTGTTCTCTGTGGATCCCCACATGGCACCTCCAGGATTGAGAGATGAACCACCAGCCTGTATGGGGCCACCCCATGTGAGAAGACTTCTGGTGCGTAGAAAAACTGAAGTCTATTTGACTTCATCATGGGGTAGACCATAATCTTCTGCTCAGCCCAGGGAACTGATGAAACTGGTGAGTTAGACTGTGCTGGTGTATACACAGGATGGAAATAGAGAATCCCACTGTACGGCTATACCAAGAATTCAGATGTGAAGGCAGCAAGACCCAGGCACAAGTAAATCCTGATGAAGACTAAGCCTCTATTGGAAAAAGATGTTGAATTTCTGCCAGCAATGTCTGATATGTGCCCAGTCATTCTTTAAGTAGCAGTTAACTGAAGACCCTCTAGGTAATGGTGGAATAACATCTCCACTAGCCTAAAGTGAGCCATCCTAACCTTAGAAGGTACAGCCTGTTTATGGGTCTTATGTTGTTGGTCTCTACTCTGTCCCTATGGGCCCATTCCAGCAAAGCTCCTGGTGTCTAAAAGGGGTGGAAAGAAAAGAATCAAAGCCTTGAGGACATGCTTATATTCAGACAACATGGTTGTGATATGGATGACCAGCATGAGCCAAGATGAGTCAGCACAAAAGGGATCACACCAGATGTTGGGGGGCCCCTAAACAATGATGTAGCCTGTTGTATAACTAGTTTAGGTAATAAGACATCTTTGTGTGATTTCCTATTTTAAAAAGTCCTCAGGACCAAAGGCACATGTCCAGTGTTTGCCTGCTTAAGCACCTGTGTGCTCTCGCCCAGAGAAAATAGAACATGTCTCATTTGTCAGCAACATAAGTCTTCTTTAATCTCTGGGCTCTTCTGAATACTCCGTTCCTGGCCCCAGGACTCAGCCTCCACACTGTCTGCATAAAACTGCAAGCATACTTCTTTAAACAGTGGAAATACGTTACTCCCCTTAGCAAACCCTTGATAACATCCAGTTTCCATTCAAATATATCCCAATTGTATCTAAAAGCTACTGACAATGGGTGACCTAGACTGGCTTAGGTTATGTTCCCAATAAGCAAACTGAATCCTTGACATGAACTTTTAGGAAGAACCTCTTATTTACCATCATATGCCTTTGCAAAATTAAGTATGCTTATGATTAAAATTAGATGCAGCATGGGAAGGGAAATGCCCAACAGAAAGAAAAGATTATATTAACAATCTGTTATTCAAAACAGAGAACAACCAAAATTCTGCCTCTAGTAACTACATGCCTTGTGCCAGTTAGCATCACTTGACACACCTGAGAAGAAGAACCATCAATTGGGGAATTTCCTCTATCAGACTGGCGTGTGTGTGTGTGTGTGTGTGTGTGTGTGTGTGTGTGTGTGTGTGTCTGTGAGGCATTTTCTTGATTGTTGAGTGATGTGGGAAGGTCCAAGTCACTGTGGGTGATGCCAACCCTGGGTTGTATTAAAAAAGCAGATTGCTCTGGATGTAGTGGTACATGTCTTTAATCCCAGCACTTGGGAGGCATAGGCAGGTAGATCCTATAAAATTGAAGCCAACATGGTCTACACAATGAGTCCCAGGCCAGCTGGGGCTAGCTAGGGCCAGGGGAGACCTTGTCTTAAAAAGAAAAAAGAAGAGAAAAGAAAGGAAGGAAGAAAGGAAATTAAGAGGGAGAGAGAAAGAAATGGAAAGAGGAAGAAAAAGAAAGGAAGAGAGGGTGGAAGGAAAGAAAAAGGAAGGAAGAAAAGAAGGAAAGAAAGAAAGATAGATAGAAAGAAGAAAGAAAGAAAGAAAGAAAGAAAGAAAGAAAGAAAGAAAGAAAGAAAGAAAGAAAGAAAGAAAGAAAGAAAGAAAGAAAGCAGGCCTAGCACAGGCCCGATGACAAGCCAGGAAGCAGAGTACCTCCCTTGTCTCTGCTTCTGTTCCTGCCTCCAGGTTCTTGATTGAGTTCCTGCCCTGACTTCCTTCCATGAAGGGACTGTAACTTGTAAGTGAAATAAACCCTGTCTTACCCAAGTCATTTTTAAAAGGTTATGATGTTTATTACAGCAACAGACACCAAACTAAAACATTCCTCCTTCTCTTTAACCACATAAAAAGAAACTCAAATAATGATCACTTGAGCTCTTTGAGTACTTTCTCACTCGTGATCTGCTGCCACTCTTGACACCCAGTTTCCTTCTGACTTGGACTATTGATTTGCTTTGGATTTGAATAAAATTTCCTTGCTGTAGGTTTATATGAGCCTACAGGTCCCAGAAGCCTATATACTCTATTCCCATATGATCATGCACCTCCTCCTCGGCTCTTACAATCTTTCTGCCCCATCTTCTGCAACGGTCCCTGTGCCTGGGTGGATGGAGTTTAATATAGGCGTCCTGTCTAAGAATCCACACTCTACAGACTCTTATTCTCTATGCTTTGGCCATTTGTGACCTTTTGTGTTTCTGGAAATGTTAAAGTACCAAGTGTTAAGGTTCAGATAGCCCCACCCCCTCACCAACAGGGCCTCACAAGCCCCTGAGTAAAGGGAATTGAGTTGATAAGCACCCTGGTCTTTGAAGTCAAGAGAAGCAGGCTTTTCTCCACTGTTTGGCCAACACAGAAGGCTTCCCCTTTGATTTCTAAAGAGGGAAGGTTTTAACAGTCCCGCTCTCCCACGTCCCCCTGCCCAACTTTAAAAAAATAGATCTTCCCACCTTCTGCAGGAAGCTGAAGCCTCCCCCACCTTAAAAATACCCCAGCTCACTACCAGGGGCAGACATTTTCCCTGCCCAGAAGGGAATCTGTCCTATGTGTTCCTTTGCTAATAAACTCTGTTCCAATGGAGTTTTATCTGTGTCCTGGTGCTTTCTCCTGATCAACCGGATTCATCCATAGGCTACTTATTCACCAAGCAGAAAGTCTAACATACCAAATGGAAAGATTCCAAACCATGGAAAGCTACAGAGGGGTGAGATGGACCATTTTTGACAGACCTGGGCCTGGAGAGGGGGAAAAACCCAGTTTTGGAGCCAGTGAATCTGGGCTTCATCTCTTCCAGAAAGAAAGGGAAGGACCAACTGGAAATAAGTATCATGCTGCAGCCACTGGTACACAGTCTGAAGAATGATGGCTTTGAAGGTGGAAAATGAAACTAAATACCCTGTATCAGCTGCTGAAATAGCTTCACCCATATTGTCCACCTAATTTTCTACCTGAAAAGAAACTTCCATCTCTTCTTTATGACTAAACAAACTCCATGTTCCTCTGTTGTTGGGGAAAAAAAATTCCTCGTTCTTTTGCAATCTATGTAAGCCCTGCTTCAGTTGTTTAGATACAAAGCCAAGAACATGGAAACTCCTCCCCTACATCCCACCATCATCCAACACTGCTAAGAACTTTGCTTCAGAGGACCTTGCTGCGAATTCTGCTTCTAAATACTTGCAATTTCCATTAGACTCAGAAAAACAAATAAGAGCAATGGATCTCCCGCACTCTCCTCCTGAAGGCCTAATGTCCTGCTTTAGGGTATGTATGCACACGTATCATCACACACAAATACACATACTCACTTCCAGCTATCCCATAATTTTTTTCATAAGTAAAACTACATGAAATCTGTTAACCTACTTTGTCATTTCTCTAGTAAACCTGCTTGCTGTAGTTAATTTGCAGGCCCAATCACCTAACCCATGTTGAAAGAATCAAAATTTGACTCCAAACATATATTAAATTGGTAATCAATTCAGTGCAAAAGATCACTGTGGAACACTGTTCTCACCACAAACAGAGTAAGAGGTAGTTTATTCTTGAGTCAATGAGTGACCATAGTGGAGGAAACCAGATTCTGGTTGCCCCAAATAGCATGTCCCAAGGAACAAATGGTTTCATGATGTTTTTATAGTCAAGAAAGAATAACAACAGCAACAAATCATAATAAGACATTTTTTTAAAACTGGTAGAAACATCAGCGGGTGGATTAAAGCAAGGCTGGGAAGTCTCTGCTACGTCTAGATTTTCTTTGGTGACATTCTTAGCTTTGTAGGTAATGGAAGCTAGTGGTCTGTTAACACATTCTAAAAAGTTTTAATTCTATACTCACAAGGATATTACATTGACTATAGAGTTGGGCAGTGAATGGCTAAAAATAACCTAAGATAACTAGGCTCTCATCTGCATCATCCCAACCCTCTGAGATAATGAAGTCTTAATCAGTGAATTAGACACTTAAGTCTAGGGGTGGCTTTAATGTTTCTGGGAACGTCACAAAAATGTGAACTATTTTAAAAGTTAATGCTAAAAACAGTAACAGTTTGGTTACCTATTCAGGGCTTTCTAAACTTGAGAAACTTGAAACCAAGATACCTACCAATTGAACACAAAAACGCTGTTCCAGGAGATTCCCCCCAAAACATCTTATGACTCCAAGCTAATTAGTGCCTGAGGGAATGAACCTGGTAGAATTTAGCAGCCATACACTCAATTTTGCCCTTGATCTTAAAAATATCTTTAAATAGTTTCATAAGATGCATTTCAAAAGTATTAAGAAATAGTTATAAAGGTGACTGGAATAGCAAAATAGTGATCTAGGGGAATGGGAGGGAAGTGACTGTTTTCCCCCAAGACATCTCATCAGAACAAGGAGAGATCTCAGCAAGAAAAGGTGTCTGTGGGACACAGTGGCACAAAATGTCAGATTGAGTAGAGGTCAGTGCTAGCATAGAGAAAGAAAGAAAAAGGGTAAAAAGGCATTATTCTGTAACACTGAAAAGAGAAAAGGAAGGAGACTTCAGTTGCAGCCTCTAAGGTATAAAGCAAGAAAAAAACATCAAAGATCAGATAAAAATACAACAGCCTATCTGTCAAAGACAGTTATAGTGACCCAGGGAGGATGGGAGTGATAGGGCCCAATTTGCCTTCATAAATTTGGGACAAACACAAAGGAAACACTTGCAGAAGAGTGGCTATGGCAGGCTGTGGTATTTATTTTATCCTTCGATCACCTTGAGATTGCAAGAAACTATCAAATGTTTACTTAATCAGCCAAATTCACTTTCACATGCCTTTGAAAAAAATGAGCATCCCCTTCCTCTCCATCTTTCTCACACTCCCCACTTTGATTTTGCTTTTAGCTGTTACAGAGATCCAATGCCATGCAGCACTGTATTTTAAGGCAAGAAAACTTCAGTTGTAGGAATAAGCATTTATTAAGCAAGAAGAACATTATTAAGTAAGTGTTATTGAATGGCAGGGCCCTAGCTATTACTAAAAGCTCCTTCATATTTATGATAATTACTGGAATTACAATAATTTGCATTGCTAGAACTAAAGGAACATTTCCCCCCTCGGTTCTTGCCCACCATGCACCCCGTTGACCCCAAGTCAAGGCCCCTGTCCAGTAGATCCTCAAGACAACTGTAAGGGAATGCCCATTGATTTCCAGTTTCGGAGTCTAGAGAGCTCCCTCCCACATTTTTCCTTGGATTAAACGTGTTCTATTGTGCAGTCTCTTGTCCCCTTGTCTGTCTTTCCTTTCCCGCTGACCTTTTAGTTATTTCCCACATTTTAACATTAAGGCAAAAATCAAACAGAAGCAAGCCATTCCAATTGTGGTGTTTTTATAAAACAGGTTATAATGTTATAACTACCGTCTTCAGTGTTACCCTTTACTAATCTGATACAAGTCGGCTTACCTACTACTTATATTCTTTTCTCTTTATAAAATTTATTTATTTGCTCCTGCCCTCAGGCCTCTCTTGGGGTAAGTCTATCGTGCAGCCCTCTGCACCTTGACTCCCCCAGTCGTGTTCACCCTTCCATCTCCCCTGCTTTTCTCTACTCCTAGTTTGGGCCCTGTACCATTCCTAGTCTTGGGGCCCCAGACACCTGGGGAGCCAGTGCTGCTTCCTGATCCTTTTCACCCAGATGGGCTTGGTGCCTTCCTTGGGCTCCAGGAGCACTGCTTCTGGACCGGGCCCTGCCCTCACCTCTCTCTGCTTCCCTGGACCTGCACCACCTGCTAACTCTCCTAGCCTGCACTCCTACCCTCAGGCCTCCTTGGGGTAAGTCTATCCCAGAGCCCTCCATACCTTGACTCCCCCAGCCTCATTCACCCTTCCATCTCCCCTGCTGTTCTCT
>NW_008335436.1:6562308-6562856 GCF_000622305.1 Nannospalax galili
GAAAGAACACAAATAAATGACTTAACATTGCAAATCAACATACTTGAAAAGCTATAGCAAACGAAACCCAAACCCTGCAGACAAGAAGAAATAACAAAAATCAGGGCAGAAATCAATGAAATTGAATCAAAGAAAACAATACAAAGAATCAACATTACCAAGAGCTGGTTCTTTGAAAAGATAAACAAGATTGACCGACCGCTAGCCCAATTAACCAAAAGAAGGAAAGAGCACCTCCAATTTAACAAAATCAGAGATGATAGGGGAAACATCACAACAGACACCAGAAAGATACAGAACATTATAAGGGAATACTTTAAAAACCTATATGCTACCAAATTCGAAAACCTAAAAGAAATGGATGCATATCTAAAGGCATGGGAACCACCAAAACTAAACCAAGAAGAGATTAACAGCTTAAACAGAGCCATGTCACAAAAGAAATTGAAACAGTAATACAAAACCTCCCGACTAAAAAAGCCCAGGACCAGATGGACTTACAGCAGAATTCTATCAGACATTTAAAGAAGCTCTACGTCCAAAACTAC
>NW_008335436.1:6563150-6563667 GCF_000622305.1 Nannospalax galili
TCATAAATCACATAAATGGGCTCAACGACAAGAACCACATGGTCATTTCAATAGATGCAGAGAAGGCCTTTGACGAAATTCAACATGCTTTTATGTTTTAATTTCTAGAGAGAATTGGACTGGAGGGAACATACCTCAACATAATTAAAGCCATATATAACAAACCCACAACAAACATCATTCTAAATGGGAAAAACTGGAAGCATTCCCATTGAAATCAGGAACCAGACAAGGCTGCCAACTATCCCCACTTCTCTTTAACATAGTACTTGAAACTCTTGCAAGACCAATAAGACAAGAGAAGGAAATTAAAGGAGTAATAATTGGAAAAGAAGAGCTCAAATTATCCCTCTTCGCAGATGATATTATATTATATCTAAGGGATGTCAAAAATTCCATGCACAAACTCCTAGAAATTATTAACACATTCAGTAAAGTGGCAGGTTACAAAATTAACCTACAAAAGTCTATAGCCTTTCTATATACCAATGACAAGCAGTCAGAGAAAGAGCACAGG
>NW_008335436.1:6563777-6564168 GCF_000622305.1 Nannospalax galili
GCTGACTAGATTTACCAGAAGGGCAGATGGGGGGAATAGATGGGGGTGCTGACAGCACAGTGGACAGATGCAGGGAAGGCAGAGTATGGAGGCTATAGTGGGAGAGGAAGGCTGTCTATCTGACGAGTTTATATTCATGCTCAGATGCCAAGGAACTCAGAAAGTAAGCGACTGTGACCAGTAATAGCCATATATATAGAGAGATTAGAAATGCATGTGAAAACGTATCAATGTCAGTTGCCTTAAAATGGATTTTTCTGTATGAAACTGTGTATTTTTAATGAAATGGAGATATTTTTCAAAGTTTAAAATATCATTTAATTTTATGTTTTATAGGGTTTATATGGAGTACAATATTGTATAACTGTATTAACTCAACTCTAAACCTAAT
>NW_008335436.1:6564251-6567392 GCF_000622305.1 Nannospalax galili
GTTATTGAATAGGTTAATGCTGTTGTAATGAAATGCTTCTTCTAATTAAATAAAATGTAAGTTTTTCTTGATCAATAAAATGTCAAATACCAAAGAGAAAAAAAATTTATTTATTTATTTTATGCGTATGAGTGTTTTGCCTGCATGGATGTAAGAGTACCTGAGCGTGCTATGCCCTTGGAGGCCAGAGGAGAACTTGGGATCCTCTGAAACTGTAATTATAAATTATTGTTAGCTGCCATATGGGTGCTGGGGACCAAACCTGGGTCTTCTGTAAGAGTACTAGGTGCTCCTCACAACTAAGCAACTAAGCCATCTCTCCAGCCCCTAGAACTGTTTCCTTTTAAAAAATATCTTAATTGTTTTTATTATTTTATATGTATGGGTGTGTTGCCTGTATGTATCTAAGTACACCATATGTGTGCAACGCCTGCAGGGGACAGAAGAGGGTTTGGGATCCCCTGGAATGGGAGTTAGGGACAATTGTTAGCCTGCAGTGTGTGTGCTGAGAATTGAACTTGGGTGTTCTGAAAGAACAGCAAGTGTTCTTAACTACTGATCTACCTCTCCAGCTCCTAGTTGTATTTCTAATGGTGACTTTTCTCACATAATGTTTAAGATGATATAGTGTAAAACTTTAGGAAGTTTCTACCTGAAAAGAAACCTTTAGATTAAGACTCATGGAAAATTGTGGTATATTTTAGAAAAACATATTTAAAGAAGGTAAGCGGCAACTGAATGCCAGCACCACATCAGGAATTTCCTTTCTTATATATAGTCATAGAAAATACATGCAAACTGCAAACATGCACCCATCTACTCAGTTTCTTATCATTTTACAAATATGGATTTCATACTGTACCACACACTGGCTGTATCAAAGGTGTGTTAGTGTTCTTACATGGCCTTCCTTTCCTTGTCAAGGTTCTCATGTCCTTAAATCTTACGTGAAATGAGTCTTCACATCTTTCCTTTGTTAATCTATCCTTTGTTTTTGAGACTTCAGCTCTGAGCATGGGATAGGAAGCCATGCTTATCTTTTTTCTCTTCTACAACATTCAAGACACATTACAAATCCCCTTTACTTTGAAAATGATGGAAGCTGCCTATTCAATGGTCCACTTGAAAAACATGTTTTCTCCAGGAAACCCTGATTTTCAAAATCTGTGAATTTATATTGAGCACTTCAACTCCTAGAATGAAGATAAAGCTTATTAAAAATATTACACAAAATAATTGCTGATCCATTGCACAATTCCCTGGTATTTTACTCACTAACCTGAATGAGTAAGCAAGGAGTGCCACCATAGCCTTAATGAGGACTGGATGGGGCCCATGAGAGAAGGAAGTCTATCTGTCCTGGGTAAAGAACCAAGCTACCCAAAGCATAAAAGTGTTAATAAAGCTGATCTGGTCAATGACCTGACCAAGGGATCTCTCCTCGGGAAGGTAGGTTCATTTAAGCTATGCTAAAGAGAGAGGAAATTAAACCTAAAGAGATAGTGTACTTTTCATTTTCAGAGTGCCCACGCCCTAGTGCAGTAGCTAACAGAACCGCAGTCATGCATCTTGGCTAAGTTTACCCATTTTTCTGAAATACTCAGAAAATAATATTTTTCTTTTTCTTCTTTCTATCATTTTTCTAAGTATGCTTTATTATCACTTTGGGCATCTAATCATTCTCCCCACCAAGTGGCTGCTAGTCCACCACATGGCTGACCTCCCCTGGAGCTTAAGTCATAAACACGGCTTTTTCTCTTCTCTTCTCCATCTTCCTCCTTTAGGCAGATGCCAAGATTTACAGCTAACATGCTCTGGAGGTTTTCTTTTAAACGCTAATAAACTTGTTTTGCAGGTCTGTTTGAGTCCACTCTTAAATTACTTTATTAATAAAGAACTGCATGAAGATATGGCAAATTCCCCAAGGTCATTTGGCAACCATGAAGGGACCCTTAAAAGTTTCCACAATTGGAGTATTGGACATGGTGAGATATTAGTAAAATAATTTGAAGAACAAAGATGGGACATGAATTAGATGACATGAAGAGACGAAGATACCTCCAGGACACAAAAGATGTCGTTAAAACTTTTAAAAGATTTATTATTATTTATGTGCAATGGGGGGAGGGGGTATGTGCATGTGAGTACAGTTTCCTATGTAGATCAGAGTTCTCAGATCCCCTGGAGCTGGAGTTACAGGTGATTGTGAACCATCCAATGTGGGTGCTGGAACCAAACTTGGGTCCTCTGCAAGAGCAGCAAGAGCTCTTAACCACTGGGCCATCTCTCCAGCTCCCATTAAAGTTTTCCCCCTGCTTTTCCCGAAGACCATTAAGATATTACATCCATAAAGCAAGAAAATGAATAGTAGAAAAAAGTAAAAAAATAGACGGTTTTGAAAATGATCTAATTCATGGAGCAAAAATTGGGCAAAATACAGAGTTCCCATATTTTTTAGTGTAATTCTGGGCCTGACTCTCTAGAGTTTCTATTACAGAGTTCCTTTCAGATGAAAGAGGGGTTCGAGGTCATTTGTGCACTTCTGACTGGTAGAAATGCATACAGTATGCTTTTCTGCTACAATAAAATCCTCAAGTCTTATAAATGACTGAGTTTTGACCATTTTGATTGTAATCCGGGCATTCTTACTCTATCACTGCCTAAAAATTAATATAACCTTTTTGGAAGCTTGACATGGAATATTAGTGTTAGTTCTCTCATTAATATTGGATTAAGAAAATTGACGCATACAGCCGGGTGTGCTGTCACACGTCTTTAATCCCAGAACATGGGAGGCAGAGGCAGGCAGATTTCTGTGACAGGAAGACCAGCCCACTCTACATAGTGAGTTCCAGGCTAACTGGAGCTACAGGGAGGTGCTGTCTCAAAAAAAAAAAAATAATGATAATGACGTGTTTATTTTGCCTTCATGAGAAATGAAACTTTTTTTTTTAATTTTTAAAAATGATTTATTTAATAACAACATACTTAGAAGAAGCATATCATTACAACACAATTGACATATTCAATAACGTTTTCCTGAGGTAGGATGCATCTCTTTCAAATTTGGCTGTAAATTTTTAGGTTTACAGTTGAATTATTACAGTTATACAATATTGTACTCAGTATAAACCCTATAAG
>NW_008335436.1:6573617-6585234 GCF_000622305.1 Nannospalax galili
GGGAAGAGGCCCCAAGGTCTCCTGGGGACTGCACTAAGGAGCTGGGTTGGTCTGGATGCAAAGGATCAGGAAGAGGTGATCAGCCCAAGTGTCCCAGAAAGAGGCTGGTGGGCGGTGGAGGCCCAGGGAAGTAGAGGGAGGTGAGGGCGGGGCCAGGTCCAGAAGCAGTGCTCCTGGGGCCCAAGGAAGGCACTAAGTTGGTCTGGGTGAAGAGGATCAGGAAGCAGTATTGGTTCCCCAGGTGTCTGGGGCCCCAAGACTAGGAATAGCGCAGGGCCCAAACTAGGAGTATAGAACGGAGGGGGGGGTGGAAGTGTGAATGTGGCTTAGGGAGTCCTGGCGCGGAGAGCTGCGCTGTAGACTTACCCCAAGAGGCCTGAGGATAGTAGTCGAAACGAAACTTTTTAAAACATTAACAGTTATAAGGTTCATTTCTTTTGAGTTGATGTCCTAGTAGACTTAACCGATGAAGTCCAGAAGTCTACCACCAGGAAAGCACACCTCAAGGGGTGCTGAAGCCCAGGAGTAGCCGACTTTTCTTGGCTCTGAAAATTTGAGAACTTTTCTAGTTTTGCATATTTTAAAACAGGTCTCATGTAGTCCAGGCTTGTCTGGAACTTGTCCTGTTGTGGAAGATAACCTTGAACTTCAAATCTTTTATATATGTATGTTATACATACATACACACATGTTAGAGGTTAAAGGATTGTGCTTTTGTTTCCTCATTGCTCAAGAAATAGAAGTTATCCTCCTCTGGGGACCTAGAATTTGGCTGTACGGTTTGAACCACTTAAGATATCCATTTGATGGCTGATGATGATCTATTTCCTCTTTGATGAGAGATGGCAAAGCTCACAGTTTACCAGTTTCCTGTTTTTTTTCATCACCCTTTTATTAACTCAGGCTAAGAATTCTATGTCAAGTGAGATGAAAAGCAGCCTTTTGATGCCTGAACGGGTGGGTTTTTAATATATGGTGTAGTTCTAACTTGAGGAGTCACAGCTACAAACCATGTCTGCAGTTCAGAAGTATTTACCTTTCTGGGTTGTATGGCCTCTGCTGCCAGAGGACACCCATAAATTAGATTATTAAGCTTCTTAAACAAAACTTGTTCGGTTCCAATTGCTTTACAAAGCTAAACATCCTTACACATGAACCTAATGTTCCTAAATTTCACAGAAGATAAATTTCTAATGCCTCAAGGATACCAGGCAAACATCTTTTTTAAAAAGAACAAAAAGTATATAGAAACTGCTTTACTACTTTATTAGATTTTATTTTTTCATCCAAGCTCATGGGGCTGGAGGGGTGGCTTTAAGAGCACTGGCTGCTCTTCCAGAAGAACGCAAGGTTCAGTTTCCAGCACCCACAGGGTGGCTAATAGCTGTCCTTAACTCCAGTTCTAGGGATCCAATGCCCTCTTCTGGCCTCAGTGGGCACAAGTCACACGTGGTTGCACTTACATACATGCAGGCAAAACACTCATATACATACAAATAAAAATAAATAAAATATTTTTTAAAATTCAAGCTCACATAAGTAAAGCGAATTTTTGACAGCAGGATTATTGAATTTTATGTATTGATTTAAAAATATAAGACAACTCTGTGACTTTACATTATATACCAAAATGAATGCACATAAGCATATGATTTACTCTTAAAAGTGTTTGAATTTTCACAAACAATATATAACTTCAATGTCCTCAATTCTTTTACTAATTACTGAGAAAATAAGAAAACAGTATCCATACATAAAGTTTAAATGCATAAAAATAAACTCATTAATCTAACTGAATCAAAATTATGTCATACATATTTGTTTTGTACTATGTATCCCAGTCAGGCACCAAGCTGTGTTCTCACTGCCTTAGACTCCAAAGTCTGAGATTACATTCAAATACCATTATACCCAGATCTTTACATATATTTTAAATTAATGCCAGTTATATTTTATGGTATATCATATTAGTCCATTTTAAGATTCTTAGTTAAATAAAATTATGGATTAATATTAAATTTACTGTAGATTGTTATCAGAATCTTTATTGCAGGGAGTGATGAAATCTTGAATACTAAGCATGGTATAAGGGTGGTAGTTTAGCCTTATGTTAACCTAATATGCCTTTGAGTTATGGTAATGAATGAGCTCATGCTTCCACATTCAAAGTGGTGACACACTGAGCAAGATTTGCATTAGCTTTCCTGATTCATTCAAATGCTTATATACAACAAATCAATGATCTACTTCTTAGTTTGTGTGAAACTGAAGCTAGTTACTTTAATTAGAACTTATAATTACTACATGTGGTTAAGTCTATACTGAGCCAGTGTTGGCAGTGACATATGAATGGGTAGACAAAAAAGCAAGGGGCTGGAGAGATGGCTCCCTGGCTGAATACTGATGGCTCTTGCAGATGACCCAGTTTTGGCTCCCAGCACCCAGGGCATCCAATGACCTCTTCTGACCTCTGTGGGCATAGCACAGCATAGGCGCACTTACATACAGGCAGGCAATATACTCATAAGAAAATTTTAAAATATTGAAGAAGAAAAGGAATGTAGTTTTGTTTGTAAGTTTAAAAAGTGAGTAGTTTCATGATAAACTGTTTATGATCCTGGGTGTGACATTGGACAATAAAACACACAATGTTAACAGCACTAGAGAGTCACAGTAACTTTGCAGGAAGGGAATTTTTGTCTTGGTTTAAAATACATATGTTAAAGTTTGAGAAGAAGCAATGAAGTGTGTTATAATTTTGTCAGATATCTGTGTTTTCTTAAAGTTAATCATAAGAAAATAGTCTACATTCTTTACTGAAAAATACTGTTTTATACTTTTGGTCTGTTATCATGTTAGTCAGTTGTTAACATAAAAAAAACTGTGAATTTCTGTATGATTTTTCCAAATGAGAATATATAGTCAAATATCACTAGAGCAATTTCCTTTGCTGTATACTAGTTTATTATATCTTTGCTTATTTTGTTTTTTTATTTAAAATTTTATTTATTTGTGTTTTATGTATATGAGTGTTTTGCCTGCATGTAAATGCATCAATGCGTGCAATGCCCACAGAGGCAAAAAGAGGGCATCTGATACCTGGAACTGGAGTAAAGGAGGTTGTTAGGTATCACGTGCATGCTGGGAAACAAACCCGGGTCCTCTGCAAGAGGAGTCAGTGCTCTGAACCACTGAGCCATCTTTCCAGCCTGAATACTTAATTTCTTAATTATTATTATTAACTAAGAAATTTAGGGCTTAGACATGCCTCACATGCTATTACCCCTAGGCTACCCTCCAGCTCACTATAAAGTTCAGGATGACCTTGAACTTAAAACACTACATAGCAGACTCATATCTTAGTAATATACTATTCCATCCTTCTAAGTGCTGAGATTACAGGTGTGTGGACACCACCAAGGCAGCACTTGATTGCTTAAAATAGCAACTACATAACATACAACAGCACAAAGGACAAAGGTTTACCCTTTCAACACCATCTTCTTCTAGTATTGCTATTTCCCTTCATTTATTCATTCATTTATTTATTTGTTTATTTATTTATTGTCTTTTTGAGACAGGGTCTCTCTGTAGCCCCAGCTGGCCTGGAACTCACTACATAGACCAGGTTGGCCTTGAACTCACAGAGCTCCACCTGCCTCTGCCTCCCAAGTGCTGGGATTAAAGGCGTGCGCCACCATGCCCAGCCCATCATATTTATTTGAATTTATTTTGTAACTTTGATTAAATATATGTTCAAGAACAGTTTCACAGTCCTTGATGATCTTTTATTTAGTAAATGAGCAAACAGTTAAAAATTCTTTTGATTTTGTCTTTTTAAACTCAGACCCTCGATTCAAACCAAGTATCATAGAATCATGCTATCCTTCCCAGCTAAAACTAGCTTGGTAAAACTATCTTTGAGATTTCCCAGACACCCCCAGGGAACCACAAAGATTTGTTATTTTATTTTATACGAGCAAAGAGAGTTTTAAAAATGACTAGTTTTTTTTTCTTCATAAAAGATTCCATATTTCTTAATGGGCTCAGTTCCATTGTAATAATTAGAAAAGAACCATCAAATCACAAGAGGTACTTATATTTCTAGGTTAATTTTATAAGAAAAATGTTATTAATGTTTCTATTCAGAAATAATATTCTTTTGCGGAAGGCCCTTGAAGAATAATCAGTATTCTCCTATCTTTAAAATAGTCTTATCCTTATGTGAAATATTGACCAAACACATATGAAACAATTATGTACCATCACCCCAGAGAGAATTTTCCTTTTTTGTGTTCTGGAATTATTCATTATTATATAAATTAAGTCTCATTGTCAAACAAGTTTCTCTTTACTTGCTAAAAGGTCCTGTTTCCAGTTACTGACTAAAAGATATTTCTTCAACAAACAGCAGTTTCAATACCTCATGGAAAGTGCTATGCCAAACAGTCTGAACTATTGATTTAATAGCTCAAAGAATTTACTCGTAATTAAGAGATTTCAAGCTAATAATGTGAAATTGCTTGCACTGGGCATCCAGAGAAGTCTGGCAGCATGCATGTATTAGTTACTTTTCTGTAGCTATGATAAAACACTATAAGCAAATCCACTTATAGAAAGAAGAGTTTAGAGTTCCACAGGGATAAGGGTGCATTGAGGTGAGGAGGCATGGCAGAAAGCAAGCTCTTAAGCTATAGGAAGCCAGTAGCAAGATTCTTTGCCAAAATAGTCCAGCTGCTGTTTAAGTCCTTACTTCCCTCAGTGTATTACTGTTCTTAGTATTACTTTTTCCAGGCTTCAGCTAGAATGGCCCATTAAGTTCTGTTTAAAGCATTCAACCGTCTTCTAGAACACATTTCCAAAGTCTTCCACATTCCTCCGAAAATCAACATGGTTTGGTGCTTCACAGTACCAACTTCTGTTCTCGTCACTTCTCTGATGATGAAATAAAGCACCATGACCAAAGCCAGTTACAGGAGGAAGATTCTTTTGTGCTTATTCCAGAAGGATTAGAATCCACTATGGTGGGGAGGCATGGCAGAGGGTCTCCAGAGAAGAAAGCCCAGCACTGACATCATCAAGCAGGCACACCAAGCAGATAGTGAAACTGGAAACAGGGTGTGGCTATAAACTCTTATCCCAGTTACTTTCCTTGGCTATCATAAAAAATTAACCAAAACCAGGTTGGGGAGGAAAAAGTTTATTTTATCTTACACCTCCCTGATCACCATTCTTCACTGAAGAAAATCAAAGCAGGAACTTGGAGACAGGAGCTGAAGCACAGATCACAGAGGAATGCTGCTTACTGGCTTGCTCCTCTGGACCATGCTCAACCTGCTTTCTTATTTAACCTACGACCACCTGCCCAAGGGTGGTACCATCCACAGTGATCTCGGCCCTCCCTCATCACTCAACAACCAAGAAAATGCCTCACAGGCTTGTCCAGAGGCTAGCCCGATAGAGAATATTCCCCAATTGTGGGTTCCTTTCCCTGGTGTGTCAGTGACAACTAAAGCTATCCAGAAGAACTCTCAAAGTCCACCCCCAGTGACGGGCTTCCTGCAGCAAGACCACAACTCCTAGGGACTTCCTCACCTCACCCAAACAGCACCACCTACTCGCGTTAAGCATTCAAATACCTGGAGCATATGTGGGACAATCGTCACTCAAACCATCACAATGAGTTTCTTGCCTTTAGACTTCAGTTTTTCAAACTCAATTTGCAAATGACCCTCTCAGAGCCTTTCATTCTTAGCTAGAAGTTAGAACTGAAATACATAGGGGCAGAGAATGAATCCACACAGCACACCTCCCACTCCCGCCACAGAAATCATGTGTCATATTGGTCTCTGTCATGGTACACTTCACCATTGTACCATGGAGTGTGGTGCTACACCAGAGTGTGAAAGATATTTCAGATGTCTTTAAAGATAATAATGCCTGGCCCTATGAGATGGCTCAGCAGGTAAAGGCAATTGTTGCTAAGCCTGACAATCTGAGTTTGAGCTCCAGAATATACATGATAAAAGGAGGGAACTGACTCCTGCAAGTTGTCTTCTGACCTTCATGTACACACAGTGGCACATATGCATTGCGGCATGTGAGCATGCATGCACATGCATACGTATACAACAAATAAATGTAATTTAAAAACTGAAAATAAGATAATACAGCCTTGTATTTTAATATACCAGAATATTTGATGATTTAGTGTCTCAGACAAAACTCTGAGATGATAATCACTGTAACACTTGGTTAAATTTGTTCCCTTACATACCTATTACATCAAATTATCCACAATTAAATATACTTCTTGTGTTTGTTATTTATCTCAGAGTCAACATCTCACTTAACAGTTCACAATTTCATTTCCTGTCTAGGGAAACTGGGTGAAGTTGGGACACATTTTTTTTTAATGCTTCACTCTGATTGTGAATGAATTGCAGGGGAGTCTTTCATAAAGTCTTTCATGGTTTACTGTTGAATGGACAGCAAAGAGTGAAGGAAATCAGCTTTACCCTTTTGCACTGCTGTCTCCAAATATTTCTTTGTAGATGTTTCCTTCTGTCTCCTAAATGAATGTCTCATGAGGAATGTTTCTCAGTTCCTCAGAAAATGAAAAGTTGTGTCCGTTTTAAAGTCTCCAAACTTTCATGCAATTAAAGTTACTTCCTCTAACTCTAGGTTAGGTCAGGTAATCTTTGATGCAGAACCATACATTGACTCTTTTTTGCTTTAATTCCTGACTCTAATTTAGTTTTTCCTCACTGACTGTTATATTTGGCTCATTCAGGGTAAAGTGTGTATCAGGCAGCTAACAACTCTATAAGGAAATTCCCAATGGGTCTTTCAAGTCTCTTCATTTCATAGTTTCAAGGTGAATAAACATCAAAGGCTAACTGTAATAATGAGAAAAAAATGTTTTAGCATGTTGTCTATAGGTAAGCTGGCACCTTACTCTGGGAGGAATCTCCTGTCCTCTCACCCACCTCTCATATTCAATTTGGCCTTAGAGATTTGCTGTTTAAACTCAAAGACAATAAGAAAAGTGACAAATGTGCTCTTGGGCCATCTAATAGACTTTAACTTTTGCCACACACAGGACATCTAATGGACATTAACATTTGCCACACAGCAAGCACTGTTATGACTATTTTGTGTGCATTAACTTAATCTGCAAACCTCATTAATGGATCATGTATTTGTCTCCACTTAAATTTAAACAAACTGATAAAGAGTTTAAACAGCTTGTTGAAGTTAGCAGTAACACTGAATGGAAACTTTCTTCCATACTGATTGTAATGATAAGAAAATCACTGATAAATGTCATGTGGAACACATTCTAGCTGTTAGGATTTCCTGTGGCCACTGGAATAATAGTAAGCATATGAAAAGCATGAAGTGCAGAGGAGATGATAATCCAAATGCATGGGGAAAGATTTTAATGAAAATGCTTACAAACTGATAGATTAACATCCTAACAAACTGAAAAAAATAAAGTATTTTAACCACGCTATTAACAAGTTGGATTTAAAGATCTTAATCATCAATTAAAGACATGTTCATGTTCTTTACTTCTTTAACCTTGGTCCAGAAAGCTGTGCCCCAAGAAGAGGGAAGTGCCTGAGTAAGAAGAGGTAAAGGTAGAAAGAGCCAACATTTAGATATATTTGTAGTACTTTATTTCTTAAGAAATACAACAGATATTAACATCTGAAGTTTGTTTTTTATTTTTGTGATTTTTTTATAAATGTATAAAATGAAACAAATATATATATACCCCCATCTCCTCCTCCAATTCCCTCCTTTTGCCCCGACATGCCCCTCTACATCATGTCTTTTTTTTAAATATAACTGAGTCCAGTTAGTGCTGCCCATATGTGCATCTAGCATGGGAAACCTACTAGTGGCCATATCCTCAGTAAAGAGTAGCTCCCCGTCCCCTACTAAATATCTCTTCCAATAGCTACTCAGTTGGGGCAGAGTTGGGATCATCCGCCCCATCTATATTGGGATTGTGGCTGACTTGGTCTTGTACAGGTCTGAGACAGGTAACTGCAGTTGCTACTTTTTAAAGAAAAAAAATTTAGTAAACTGAAATGGGATAAATGGAAATCTCTATACAAACACTGACTATATGCATGTGCTTTACTTAATACAAAACTTAATATGAGGTCTGAGGATGTGGCTCATTGATAAATTCTTGCATATCACATGAAAGACCCTTTGCTCAATGTCAATTATTGCAGCAAAATAATAATTTAAGATGGAGAAGAAACAAAAGGTTAAAACTAAAACTAAAGTTTCTAGAAAGATGTACAGAACACTATTTTTGAAATTTTGAACTCACACAAAAACAGTCCATTAATGCAACATGAAATTTTAAGTTAAAAATTCATCAAAACAAAATATGACTGGACAACACCAGCCACCACTTACAACTTGCAGAGTACATGTATTAGTTACCTTTCTTGTCACTGTGGTCACACACCAGAGAAAATGCTAATGAGAGGTAGACTCATCAAAGATGGGAGGATATGGCAGGGTTCTTTGCAGCAGGACCATGTGGCTGAGACTCCTGGTGACTCAGGAGGCCAGGAAGAAGAGAGAGGGAATGGCCATCACTCATCTGGCTTTCACTTTGTCCCTTTTTACTCAGTTCAGGCCCACAGCTCATAGGCTAGTGCTGCCTTCATGCACACAGTCACTGTGGGTCTTCACTCCTGTTAAACCTCACAGACATGCTCACAGCTGTGACTCCTGAGAGATTCAAAATCCAGTTAAGATGACAATGAAAATTAACCATCACAGGCTTTTATGGAACTGTAAGACAGGTAGGTCATATATGCAGGAAGATTGAGCTCTAAGAAAAATAGAAAGAAATTAATCAAAATAAATGAAGTCAAAATAAACATAGGCCTAAATATTAAAGGAAATTTAAATGAAAAAGTAGAGATAATTATAAGTGACCTATACCAGTAAAAACTGGTAAGTGGGACTTTCATGAAATTGAAGTTTTCTGCTCTACAAAACACTGAAGGGAATGAAAACAAAAGTGAAATAGTAGATAGCTATCAAACACATTAAATCCAGCATCCGACATAGTCAAAACCTCAGCCTTCAACTATGAGAAGCACTTAAGAATGGAGAAATATTAACATACTTGTAGCCAAAAACATGAAATGATGACCAAAAACCTTTATGCAAAATGAATTATAAATTAAATTTACCACTCATTAGAATGGCTAAATATTCAAAACTTTTGAGACAATTTTATAATAAAACTGGAACTTTATTTATGGCTACTGAAATGTAAAACTGTGTATGCATTGGGATATAATTTAATAGTTTCTTACAAATCTTGTAGCATATAATCAGATATCACATTGCACAGTATTTATTCATATGATTCAAAATTTATGTCAAAAGAAAAATCTTGAAAATAAATGTTTATCTCAGCTTATTCATATTCGCTCAAAACAGGAGTCAACCAAAATAACCGTCATTAAGTGTACCACAAAGGTACACAATTTCACAGAGAAATTAAAATGAGTGTTGAGTCATAGTGAGCTTTATATGCATATAAGTGAAGGAAGCCAGTGTGGAAAGCTATATGCTATCTGTGTCAAATTACATAATATTCTAGAAAGCGCAAAACTACAGAAATAGGAACTAGAGAGATGGGTCAGTACTTAAAAGCATACACTGCTTTTGAAGAACTCATTTCCCAGCACCCACTTTAGGTGATTCACAGCAACTTGTAACTCTAGATACAGAAGATCCAATGTCACTTGTGGCCTCCACAGGCACCTGCACTCTTGTGAACATACCCACACAAACATATACACAAGTACACAGAACTAAAAAAAAAAATTTTTTAAAGAATCCTGCAGAGATAGCAAAAAGATGCATAATTCCAGTGATCTGGAGAGAGTAACTAAAATGGTTGAAACACTGGCAATATTTTAGGCCAGAGAACGTACCCTACATAATATTGTAATCACAGATGCACGTTATTTTTTCAGTGTCCACCAAATGTCCACCAAACTTTACAGCAGGGTGAATCTTGATATTTGCTGTTTGAGTTTCTTTTCCTGCTGCTGTATTAAAATACCATGACAAAGGCATCTTAAGGAGAAAATATTATTCTGGCTCACAGTTTAAAGGTATAGTCCATCATGGTGGGGGAGGCATGGCGGCAGGAGCTTGAAACAGCTGATCACACTGCATCACAAGCAGGAGCAGTGTGAGTGCAGGCTAGTGCTCAGGTCAGTTAAGGGAGTTTATACATTCTAGGATTCCCTGCCCTAAGGAATAATTCCACCCACAATTAAGATGGTTCTTTCCATGATAATTAACATAATAATACCTGGCTTGTCAAGATATGATCTCTGATATGCTTGTAGCATGAATATTGAGAGAAACCGATCACTTTCTAATTGCATTTAAAATACTCTGCTTCATAAGATGGACCTCACACTTGATAATGATATCAGGCTTTGGAACGTGTGGCTAGACAGGCCACAGGCCATAGGGGAGAGTCTAATACTATTGTTCTGCTAACTGGATAGAGTGACTACTAATGAGTTATTGTTATATCCACAGATTAACGTATCTCTCAACTCTCACCAGGGCTGTAGATGGTGATTAACACAGAAACACACAACTGACCAATATACAGAGAATAAGAGACTGCATAGTGACTATCCCTGAATTGGACATCTCTATCAAATTTCTGCCTCCAAAGGCTGGGGGACTGTTGTGGAAATGGGAGCAGAAAGATTATAAGAGACCATAAGGAAACAAGAGTTTTCCAGATAGCTGGTCAGTCACTCACCCGAACTCACAGCAATGGTGACGACATGCACAAGTATCACGTAAACACCAGCCAGACAAAATCCCAACATAGACGAAGGGAAGTGGGTATGAAACCCCAACCCTACTGGCAGAACTATTGGAAACCAATCACTTCTGGGAAGAGGAGAATCAGTTTCCTTCCAGACTGTCACTCTTGGAAGGTTAACCAGACTCCAGTGGATGGATCCACACCAAAAAGGGCATATAAAAAATTAATTAATTAAAAAATACAGTCACACACAAGTACATACTTCCACATATACCCCCCCCCAAAGTAACATACATATATTCATTGTTTTGAATCATCTGAGGCCTAAATTAACAAGAGATCGATAGCAACACACACACACACACACACACAGAGAGAAAGAGAGCAAGAGAGAGGGAGAGAGAGAGAGAGAGAGAGGGAGAGAGAGTGCAGAAATCTTGGCTTCTCTTGCAACTCTCTTCTCCAATAAAACAAAAACAAAGAACTGAGGCTCTTTGTAAAAAGGGATGATTACATGAAAAGCAGGAAAATTCACAAGGTAAATTAGATCATCTAATAGTGCCACAGAATAAGAAGCTGCTCAGACAGCAAACCAACTGGACATTGGGATGGTTTTATGAAAGGGGAATAAAGGCCAATTCAACATGGCCAATGGTAAGGGCTGGGATAAGTGCAGCAGTAAAATAAAGCTGCATTTTTTAAAATAAGGCAGAGCATTAAAGCACCTGTGATGCAATTCTGATATGTATATATGTGTATATAATATATAAT
>NW_008335436.1:6585245-6593488 GCF_000622305.1 Nannospalax galili
GAAAAATTCCAAGTAATTTTATAGATACCCCATAAGCAAGTGTGGGGTCTTCATAAAACAGTTTCGTTGGGAATTATACAGTACAGAAAGGTGAGTGGAAAACTAGAATAGAGAAAACTGTAAATAACACCATTCCTAGGGATCAAGACAGCACTCAACACTGATGATGGTAGTTTGTACCCTGAGTGTGACTGCAATGGAAATAGTTCTTCACTTCTGAGGCCTTCATCCTAAAAAGCCATAACCAAATCTAATCGTGCTTTTATAAAAAGAGTCAACAAATTCCAGTGTAGGATAATCTTAGAAAGTCCACAATATTGTTCCTCAGAATTATCAAAACAACATAGAAAAAGGAAATTTGAGAGCCTATCATAACCAAGAGAAACTTAAGACACTGGGTGACAAGGTTGTTATGGTAGTTTAGGGGAGTTTCCAGAAGAGAACAAAAATGAATATAATCTAAAAATCCTGAAAAGTAAAGGCTTCACCTAACAATGTGTTAATGTTTGATCATTAACCTAGTAAAGGTATATTTTCATATAAGATATAATAGTAAAGGATGATAACATTAACACCTGGGTATAGTATACACGGTGATGTAGCATTCCTCTCAAATTTCTCTCTCACTTTCTCTCTCCCTGTGTTTCTTTCTGTCTCTATTTTTCTCTCCCTTCCTCTTCCTCTCTTTCCTTCCTTCTTTCCTTCTTCACTTCCTTCTTTCCTTCTCTCCCTCCCTCCTTCCCTCCCTCCCTCGCTCCCCCATTCCCATCCTTCCTTCCTCCTTGCCCTCCCCACTCTTTCTTTCTGAACCAGAGACTCATGATAAAGCCCAGGATCCTACTGCTTCAGTCACCACACCAGAAACACCTGATTTCTTCTCCATTGCATTAGAGTAATATAATCAACATAGAAAAGTAATTTTTAAATATTTATAACGGAAAAATCTACAGTTTGAGTTCTAAAAATTGGCCAAGAATCTGAAACACACACAAAAAAATACACATTGTTCTTGAAAGGGTGCCCATCTCATTCATAGTAAGAACAGCTAGCATTGGACCCAAAGTCAGATTACATTGTGAAAACATTTGGGGAAAAGACTGTAATGGCCTCACATTCTGCTAGACGGGCTGTGGGGAAATAAGGATTGTCACACATTTTTGGTAGAACTAACATTTAAAAAATCAAAGAAAGGTGTAATTTAGCAAAAAACTCCAAAGCTATTAACTGAGATACTGAGATACTGACTCAGTATTCTGCCATCTAGATATTTATCTTACAAATCTATCTGCATATAAGTTTTTGGTTGAACTAATTTGATGTAGCATTGGTAGAAAGGTGAAATGTGGGGTTGGGGTGATGGCTCAGTCAGTGAAATGTTTGCTTTGTAAGCATGAGGTCCTGAATTTCATCCTCAGCACAAAATTGAAAAGCCAGGCCTGGTGGTGTATGTCTTTAATACCAGTGCTGGAGAGGAAGACACAGGGATATCCTTGGGGCTGGCTGGCCAGTCAACACAGTCTTTTTGACAAACTGCAGGACAGTGCTAAAACCCTATTGCAAAATAAAAAGATGAACTATTCCTGAGGAGGTTAGCCTTTGACCTCCAACAGATGTACTCATGCACACATACTCCCGCACATGTATAACTTAACACACATTTGCACAGACTTCATGTACATACACACACACAAAATAAGGTGAAACTTTTACAAACCATACATTTTAATTCCATAAAATATTAAGTAAATTTTGGTTCATTTATAGCATGAGACACTGTGAAACTGTGTCGTAGGACTGTGTGAAAGGTACAAACTGTGGTGTGACTAACAGGTCAAAAGACCCTCTAACCTTGTGAGATTTGGTTCAAGAGAAGTAACACACATTTTGTTGTATGGTTCTTGGAAAATACACGAAAATATGTACTTTCATATTGATATTGATACCACAGTGGCTAACAATTGATGATGGTTTGCTATAATAATAAAAAAGCCATGTTGTGTATTTTCACCATACTCATATCCAACATTTTATTATTATGTTAAAATATGAAGTTTACTATTAACTTAAATTTAAAAAGTGGCTGAAATTGAATGTGGCCCTCTTTAATGTATAAAGTGGAGAGTCGTGTGTCTTCATTTGTATTTGCTCTCATTTGTATAAACACAATGTACAAGCGTATATACACACAAGTAAGGTATGTGGCAATAAGCAAGGGAAACTGACTCTTGGACAGGATTGGGAATTTGTGCTATATACCTTCTCATATTGCTTTATTTTTAAAAAGAAACTCTATAAAACATAACTTATTGTGAAATGGCACCAAATTCAAATATAAGACAGATAGCAATGTTATTGTGTCCATTGGATCTATGAAGCATTTAAAATGAGTTTCTGTGAAGTTGCAATATAAATAAGTGCACGTGTATCAGAGTAAAAATGATAGTGAACATTGAAGTCATTTTCATTTACTTATGTACCCCAAAATAGGGACTGCTACCTCCCAGGTGCTCCTAGACACAATGTTACATTTTAATGCAGTATGCATGACTTATATCTTATATTACCTCCTTGTTATTACAATAATGATTAGCATCTAATGAGCAGTTAACAGATTCTGAGTACTCTCTTAGAAACTTGACATTTGATATTTCATCTACTATTTATGTCAACTCAATTATCCACCCTCATTAAGTACAGCAGTCTCAATTTTTAATTTTCATTACAACATTAAAGGAAAGGTTTCTACAGCATATGGATTTATTTGGAAATACATGCTATTAGGTCTCAAATGAGAATAAGTTTTTAAAATGTGGATTCTGAATCCCAAGACCTGCACATTTGTTGTTAGATCTATGGTGGGGTCAGAGATTTTATTTATTTATTTTTAATTTTTAAATATTTTATTTATTATTTTTATTTCATGTGTATGAATGTATTGCCTGCTTGCATATGAGTGCACCATGTCATGCAATGCCACAGAGGTGAGAAGAGGGTATCAGATTCCCCTGGAACTGCAGTTAAAGATGGTTGCAAACTACCATGTAGATCCTGGGAATTGAGCCCGGGTCCTCTGCAAGAACAGTCAGAGCTCTTGACTGATGAGCCATCTCTCCAGCTCCCTATTTTTATTTTTAAACAAGTAATTGATGCATACAATATTTTGAAAAGGCTTTGAGAGATATCACCATGGGTTTTTATCAAAGGACAAAATGGCACATTGGTGAGATGATGTCTCTGTACAGTACACATGACACAATTGAAACACTTGTGCTCTGCAAGGGAAATGGTCAAGACCGTATATCACACCACGTTTTTAATAATATTGCATTCCTAACTAAAAACAAAACACTACTAATGTAGACATTGTAATCTATCAAACCAGCACAGTGGAAATAGGTTTCCCTTAGAACTAGTAATTTTCCCAAGAAAAGACTTTCCATTTCTTCATTTGAAAGAAGGGCCTCTACAAGACCCGTTTAACTCTTTTCTGCAGACATTCATTTTTCTTTCTATTTTTAAATTTTTAAACAGAAAAAAGGTAACAGTCATAATGTATTGTTTATAATTTCTGATATCTGTTAAGAATAAGATAAACAGAGAGTCCCATTTCACAGCACATATACATAAAGTTGAATATTCAAAATATTATAGCAGATCATGCCAAATATAATCCCCAAGGAGCAGTAGCCTCTATTCCTGCATTCTGCCTCATCTGCCCTTTAATGGAATTAATCTTACAATATGTCTAATAATGCCATCATCAACTATTGAGAAATTAAGAAGACAGCTGCGTAAAATTAAAGTGTATCTAAACTTTTAAGATTTCCTTGCTGCTTTTCAGATTGGAACTTTAATCATTTGTAAGTATTACTGACTGAGTCTTAGATTCATCAAAACTGGCCCTGTTAGAATTTAATTGGTGGCTCAAACCATCATAGTGGAGATTTTATTATAACTTGTTTGCCACTGTGTTCTGACTTTAGAATCTTGACTTGCATATCTCAAAAGACAAAAACATCCAAGGCTCAGGGATTATCATGGAAGAGGAGACGGAAAGATTGGAAGAGCCAGAGGGGTGGCTGATTACAAGGAAATCATGCTTTCCAGACAGCGAGGTGCTTGCACATATGAACTCAGTGATTGAGACAGCAAACACAAGACCTACTCACGATCAAGCCAGAAAAAATCCCTGTGTGGAGGCAGATGGTGGACAGGAGATCCCACCCCTAGCTGAGCAGCTATTGCCAGCTGGTATGGTGTGCGGGGAGCACAGTTTTCTTTAAGAATGTGACCCTTACCTAACTGCATTCCAGGGCAGGTGCCACATCCAACAGTATTTGGGCAACACATACCGAAGTTGAGAGGGAAAAAGAAAAGCAACGAAGTTGGATCTGGGAGGGTCTGGGGAAGGGATAGATATGATCAAAGTACACTGTATGAAGCTCTCAAGAATTAATAAAAATATTTATTTTAAAGCATGTGTTTTCCATCAGTGTATTTGGCTTATTTGTTTAGAGCTGTTATATTTAGGTCTATGAACACTCTAAATCCTTCTCCAGTCAACAATTGAAAACTGTGATATGAAACTAAAACACGAGGTAAAGAATGGTCGCATGTATTTAATAGCATTTGAAAACTCAGCACTATGAAAATTTAACATTTGAGTTTCCTGTTTGTAACTCCTCCTGGCAAGAAGCTATTCTGAGACGATCATGAAGAAGATGATGATTACCAAGTACAACAAAGCCTGGTAACAGCAGCAACGAAAACAATACAAAACATTGATAACCAAAACATGATCGAAAACAATTTAAATTGTTAGTGCAACTGCTTGAGAGAGCGCTGATATTTTAATGAAAGACAGTATTTCATAAAAGCCTGCTTCTTTTTTTCCCTTACCTTCAAATTCTGTAAACAAGAGTCTCACCAAGTTTTCATCTGCCTCTTAAAATAACCCCAAAATAACCTTTCCCATAGTCGTGTCTTTTTAGTTTCGTTCTCCCTTTTCAAATATCCATCGCCTAGTCTTATTGCTCTGTTTCTACGAGTGGGGCAGGATTTATTTCTGGCTGCCCTGGGACTGATGTCTGTATTTTCTTGGTTAGATATGTCCTTAGAAAACTCTTCTGTCTTTCCCAGGAAAGGCTACTTTAGAATTAGGATTGAATCGCTGTCAGGCCCTGGTAACCATACTCTTTGCCTGAGGGGAAAATGAAATAGTCACTTGTGGTTAAAATGATAAATTTTCCCAATGGGCTCCAAGTATTTGAACATTTGGTCTCCAGTTGCTGGCACTGTTTGGGGTGGGAGGGAGGCTATGCAACTTTTAGGAGATATGGCCTTGCTGGACAGCGTTTGTCACTGGGCATGGGTTTGGAGAGTTTATAGGATCACCCCATTTCTCTGCTTCCTGACTGTGGTTGAGAGGCAGTCTCTCAGTTTCCTGATTCTACTGCTTGTTGTAAGCCTCCCCACCATGATGGACTCATCCCACTGGAACCATAAGCCAAAATAAGTGCTTTCATTTGTAAGTTGGTTATGGCTATAGTATTTTTATCGCACCAACAGAAAAGGAATTGATACATCAACCAAACTGTTGTTGATGTGTGACTTCAGCCACACCTTCTTATTTCCTTGTCTGACTGCACCCTACTAACACCCATGTTGATAGAAAATTATAATTTTCCCTATACATTCTGGTATGTACCAAATACTGAAGAATAATAGTACGTCTTTGTGTGACCAACTGTAGCACACTCTGATATAAGCAGGAGTTTCCGGTGGTGTCATATAAACAAACTGAATGGTGTCCTTCATTATTTTAAATAATATTCAATAAGGAGAATATGGAATATTGCCTGTATTAAGAGAATGTTGTAATGAGTACTTGCTTTCGATTGTGTATGTGTGCATGCATGTGGGGATGCGCGATTACGTGTACCATTTCCTCAAATAAAATGTACTTTTTTTCCCTCTGAGTCATAATCTAAGAAGCCTCAAAGGGTCTACAGGGTCTCACAATTGGATTTGAATAATTCATATTTCCATGTCTCTATGCCAACCATAATTTACAAAGCTGTAGCAAAATTTTATGTGGGTCTCTCCTGGGTTAATAGATTTCCTGAGCTACATTGGAGTTGTCCTTGCTCTTCAGATCTCATTCTCCCTCTCTCTCTGACTTTTTAGAGATGTTTGAGGTTGACAGCAATTGAGCAGAGACTACATAGTTCTCATAGTACATATTCCTGCCTCATACCACAGACTTTCCCACTACCAGCATCACATACCAAGTGGTCCACTGGTCCCCACCAATGAGCCCACATTAAGATAGCTTACCAAAGGCCGTGGATTACGTAAAACTCTTGGTATTGCCCGTTCTTTGTGTTTTGACAACTGTGTGGTGATATGTATCCACAATTATCACACAAATAAGTTTCCCTGTCTTAAAAATCCTTTATGGTCTGCAATTTGATCTTTCTCCACTTGTGACCCCTAACAACTACTCTTTCAATAACTGCTCTATATTTTTCAAAGCTTGTTAATTTTATTTTTTCTTTGTTTATATATATATATATATATTGTGTGTGTGTGTGTGTGTGTGTGTGTGTGTGTGTGTGTGTGTGCAGGACAGCACATGAGCAGAGGCAGGAGTTGGTTCTCTCTTCCACCACATGGTCTCTGGAAATAGTACCCAGTGTGTCAGGCTTAGTGGTAGGTACCTTTATCTGCTGAGTTATTTTTCTAGATCTCATTACTTCATTGCTTCTTTTAATGGAAGTCTGTTTGTATGTGTGTTGTGTGTGTGTGCATATGTATATGCATGTTCACATGTATGTGGGTGCAGGTATGTATAGGGGTACATGTGTATTCATCTATGTGGAGGCATGAGGTTGATGATCGGGAGTCTTCTTCAGTTACTCTCCACTGACTATGTTCATTGAGATAGGGTCTCTTAATTGAACTCTGAGCCTGCAGCTCTGGGCTAATCTAGCTAGTTAGCTTGCTCCAGGGATACCCAGTCTCCTACTCACACCAAGCATTTATGTGGGAGCTATGGATCAAAACTTTGGTCTCAGGCTTATACATCAAGTAATGTATACACTGAGTCATCTCACCAACTGGAATTCTGTTTCTTTTCACATCCTATTATCTGGGTGTAACAGTTTATCCATTCATGGACAGACTATCATTTTGCCTTTTTCAAAGTTCTAGTCATTATGAAGAGAGTTTCTAAAAACATACCCAGAAGGTTTTCATGGGAACATGAATTTTCCACATCTTCTGGATAGCTGCTCGGAAGAGTGATTACTGGATCCTGTGACAAAAGCAGGTTTAGTTTTGTAAGACATTGCCAAGCTGTCCTCCACAGTGACTAGAACGCTTTGCATCCCCACCAGCAACACGTGGGAACTCCTTTTGCTTTCAGTTCTTTTGAGCATTTAGTGCTGTTCACGTTTTAGAATTTGGCATTCTAATTGATGGTGAGTCTGGTTGTTTAATGGGTACTTCCCTAATCATTTATAAAGTCGTGTGTCTTTTCATAGGCTGTTTTCTTCTCTATCTTATTTAGTGATGTGTCTGTTCAGGTGTTTACCCTACTTTTTAAGTAAGGTGGTTCCCATTGTTGAGTTTTAAGATTTTTTTTTTGTACATAACAACCCTTTATCACATGTCTCTTTTGGAAACACATTAGGCCAGACTGTGACTTCTCTCCTCATTTTCTTCATAAACATCTCTTTTTGTTCCTTCTCAAATCATCTTCCAGAAAAGGAAGGACTTGGCATATCCTTTAAGTTGCTGAAGGATTATCTGACATTTATGCCACTGGTATCCACTTCTGTGTGATTTTTCAGTCTGTGCTGTGACCTCCTCTGACCCCCGCCTTCCTAGGTTCTTCCTGAAGATGGACCATTACAGAAGGCAGTTCCTTCATGCACAACACATGTAGACAATGTTTGTGCATGTGTGTGTGTGTGTATGTGTGTGTGTGTGTGTGTGTGTGTGTGATATCTTCTTTCTATTGATGCGGTTACAGATGCAATATCTACACCTCGGGTACTTTTCACCTTACCAAATCATTTTTCTAATAGCAAAGTGTGAAATCCCAGTTAATTTCATTGTTCTGCTATCTAAACTGTCAATGCCCCAAGACAGGGAAAAAAAAGCTCAAACATAGGAAGTGTGAAACTTTTATTGTATAAACATATTTACATATTTCTTACCAAAAGAGGTCTAGGAATTTT
>NW_008335436.1:6593547-6606698 GCF_000622305.1 Nannospalax galili
TCCCATCAAATTTTTTCTAGTATATTACATATTCAAACAAAAAAAACCTAAGCATATTTTAATTCTACTCCTTTTAAAGTTAAACCTTGGGCCAATGAGTTGGCTCAGTGAATAAATGTGCTTGCCACCAAAGCCTGGTGACTTGAGTTCGCTCTCCAGAGCCCACATAAAGGCAGACGGAGAGGACTGCCCACAGATCTCTAGACATGTGCTGTGTCACACATGCCTGGACATGCACACACAGACACACAAGTGAAGTATTAAAAGTTGATTGTTAAAATTGCCTTGTGTATGTGTTTCCTTTAAATAATTTTGCCTAAAACATTTTACTGATGTTCGTCAGATAATAAATTACAAATACATGACGTATTATGACTAAAAGGGTACTAGCATTATTACCTGATATTTTATTTATTTGATAATTTACAGTTAATTTGGGAAATGGGTTTTACAAATGAAATGTGTGTGCTCACAATGAATTAAATAATTCAAGTAAAACTTTACAGCAAGTAAAGTTACTGAAGTCATTGCAAGTGACAAAGATGTGCAGATGTTACTGAACAGTTGACTGGGTCCATTTGCTCAGTCTGGATAGGAGCTGTGGGCAGACAAAGACATCCTCCAGTAGTGGACTGCCTAAGTAAGGCCCAAGCAGACCCAGAGGCTCCCAGCTACAAACACTTTTGAAGCCAGAGACTTAATGGATTCAGTCTCTCAGGCTGTACTTACTGCTATGGGTTTTAACTACCAAGGGGCCAGCACTTGACACCTGTCATGATGCTCAGATTCAGATGGCAGCATTAGACAAAGGAAACAGTGGTATGTGGTGTCTTCTAGTGATCTAGCTCTCATAAAAGCCCCAGGCGCCGGGACCCTTAGCCCTAAACCCTTTGAGCCAAGGTATTTGGATCCTCAGCCTTTAACAGCAACTGATGTTACAGCTCTTGGCCTAGAGGGCTGGGATCCACGGTTCTTATGGCTAGGCTGCTGTCTGAACCTCTTCCAGCAACCAGGGTGCACAGGGTTTTCCATCTCTGGTCTTTACTTCCCTGGTTGTCTTTGCCTGTTTCCTACTGTTAGTGTCCCTGCTGTTTCCTAGAACTCTGGCTACTTGCTTATCAGTAGAAAACTGTCACTGCTGCTACTGTGTCTGCCTCCCAGTGCCTTCACCATTTCTATTTACCATCTTTCTTTCTAATACAACTTGGTTCCCTCTACTGAGAATGATGTTCAAATATAGGGCAAGAGAAGACTATTCGAGGGAAGCACTTACTGTTCCTGATGTGGCCACACCAGAGGGCAAAACAGGAGGCTGTTACCAGGCCAGTTCACAAGGGAAGCCAATCAAGGCATATGTTCATGCAAATGAGGGACTGTGCCCTCACTAATTATGACACAATCTCATTTAAATGACAAACAGTTTTCTCCAAGCAGAACAGTCCCGATGCAAATGAAGGATTGTATTTCCCCAATCATAGGTCTTCTGCTGGGCTAACAGGAAAGGCATTCCCTTTTTGACCTGGGTAGACAACTCTGAAAGGACATTTGTTGGTCACTGGGTCTTAAGATGGCAAATAGTCTGGCAAGAGCTGGTTGGGACAACTGTGGCATGAAGGGCGCCTTCAGTGGCAAACAGCTATGATGATCATGGATCTTCCTCAGGGCAGCTGTGCAATGTTCAAAAACAAAGGTACTGGGGCTGGAGAGATAACTCACAGGTTAGGAGCATTAGTGGCTTTTGCAAAGGACCCAGGTTCACTTCTCAGCACTCATATGGCAGCTAACAACCCTCAGTAACTCCAGTTTCAGGGGATCCAACACCCTCTTCTGACCTCTGCAGGGACTGCACGACCGGGGTGCTCTTACAGACTTTCAGGCAATACACTCATACACATAAAGTAAAAATTATACATAAAATATTAACAACAACAACAAAACAGAAGGTGTTGTCATCCCTTTGGTCCAGCAGGCTATTTAACCGACAGTTTTTTGCTCAAAGCAGGCAGGACCTCAGGGAGTGGTCTAACAGCTGTAAATCAGGCAATCAAATGGCCCTAAGCTGAACATCTTTAACTTATTTACTCAGAAAAATAAAACAGAAGGATTATTAAAATAAGACTTACCATTAACATTGATACTATTTTCACAGTCAACAAACAATGTTTAACATCTCCCCAGTGCCCCAAGGAAAGGTTAAGTCCATCTTGTCTGTCTCAAAACCTGTAGTCAGTCATATTTAACACATATTAGCAATAAAACTATTTATTAATGTAATTACTAATCCTTTTGTCATATTTAAAAAAATAGTAAGTTATGTTAAAGGAGTTTAGAAATGGTAATGGCTTCTCAAAATTAAATTAATTCACACGTACATACATTCAACATTTAGCCATTTTTTATAAAATTATAACAAAATTAAATGCATTTAAGCAACAATATAGCCACAGAATGTTTATGTGTTACATTTTAATAGCATGCCTGTAATCAGTAATCAAAATAGAATAATAAATGTAGACTGTATTTTATTATGAAAATGTGTTTTCTGTCAATCATCTAAAATAATAATGAAAAAGACACCCTAAAAAAATTGTGTATGGAAATTGTTTAAATTTGCCTTAGAACTGTCATTATTTAACTGTGATCAGGGGAGGTAAATCCCAGAATTGAAATATGTTGTCTTGACTAAAACACCTCTACATTTTAGCTTAGCTGAGGTTAACTACTTAGCTGTGGGGAAATAAAAGTTCTAAATCATTTTATGCGTTCTTAAGAAATAAAGTTTACTACTTAGTACCACCAGGAAAGATTTATCTTCTAGTGCACAAGGAAAGAGACAGAAAGATCCTTTGCAGAGTGTAAGTGTATCAGGTGACATTTCCATGAATCACACTTTGAAATAATATTGTAGAAGGTCAAGTTCTGAAACTAGACTGTGAAATATTTTAAAATATCTTCTAAAGTTCACTTCCTGGATTTCAACCCTTTATCTAATAACTGAGTTTATAAGTCAAACTATGAAGGCGCTAGTATATCATTAACTAGAAAGGAAAAACTAAAAATCAAATATCTAGTTTAGAATTCTTATAGTTCTTTCTCTTGTTTTCAAATTTTAAATGATCACTGTTAACATCATTAGTGAGGTATCTACATTTTTTTGGACAATCTCAGCAAACAAAAGCTAATGCTGAGTCAAGCCTATTATGAAATATGTGAGATTTTAGTGCTTGCTTTTCATAATCATCACCTGAATTGTATAAATATTTTGTTTTAATCACAGATTTCTCAGGTTCCACTAGAATACTTGTGATTTCACAAAATTGATCATAGCAGGTCTGAACCATTGGGGGAAATATTTTTCCATTTTAAGCTAATCTGATATAAAGTACTTATTCTATATATGTTAAATCTGAGAAATAATAAAGAATGATCAGTGGTGAAAATTCCACCTGAAAATGTTAATATGTTAATATATACATTGTATGAAATCACAAAAATTCAATAAAAAACAAAAGCTAAATTTAAAAATATTTCATATTATTTAACACCATCACAAACATAAAACAAAGTTAACAAAAAAATCTTAAAATACAGAATTAGTTGAAATAAGATTATTTCAACATGCAGACTCAGGCTCCCCAGGTTTCAGAACCATAAACTAAATATATACTGCCCTTTATAAATCACCAGTTATTGTTTCATAACTGTGAAACAATAAGCAGTAGCTGTGAGATTTAAAGGGGTGTAAAGGGCCAGACAGATGGTTCAGCAGTTAAGAGCACATACATTTTTACAGAGAATTCATATTCATTTCCTGGCACCTGGGTCAGGCAGCTCGCAACCACTTGTCATTCCACTCCAGAGTATCTGATGCCCGCTTCTGGTCTCCATGGTACCTGCACTCGTGTGTGCATACCCACCCCCCACAATCAAAATTTTAAATAAATGTAGGTTGTAAGAAAGATGGAAGTTGGCTATTTCATGCATTTTTGCATTTTCTTTACCTTTAATCATACTCCCCAAATATAATTTATTTGAAAAGTAATCCTTAAAGTATTAATACGTTAATGGTGTATTACAGAAGTTTTGGTGAAAATCAGTAGAGATTAAGTGATGAGGCTGGGGCCGATGACACAGTTACTCGCTTTGACAAAAGAAGAAGCTTATTTGTCTTTCCACTTGAAGCCCACTACCATGCCTTGACCCAGCAGGAAGGTCCTCACTAAATACTGAGAACATGCAGACTCAGGCTCTCCAGGTTTCAGAACCATAAGCTAAATATAGTTCTGTTCCTTATAAATCACTGAGTCTGTGGTATTTGGTTAACAGCAGTACAAAATATATAAAATGTTTGTAAACTGACTTTCCTGTTCTACAAACATTCATCAAAGAAAGAGATACTGTTTGCAAACCCGGTTTTGGTTATTTTGGGGTTTGTTTTTTTTTTTTTTGTATTGAGAGGGATGTTACTATGTTGTCCAGATTGCTTTCTATGTTGTGATTCAAGCAATGCTCTTCCTTCAGCACCTGAGTGTCTGAGAATAGATGTACACCACAGTGACCTGTTCTGGATGGAAACGTTTAGATTCCTTACTGTGCTATATGAAAGAGAATAAAAAATACAAAGTAACCTTTCTCTTCTTAAAATATTCACTTAGATACCAATACTTAAGAAAATTATTTTAAAAAATGTTTACTTAGGAATAATACATATTTAATCCAATACTTTTAAAAATAAAGAAAACAAGGTACTGAAATTTGCTTGTTTTAAGAATAGTACGACACTGGGTTGGTGAACTCTGGAACACAGAGGGAACATCAAGGCTTTCAGCCAGAAAGCAGCGTTTATTCCTTACAGCACCTGCTCAGCTGATTGATGTCCAAACACTGAGCCCTGCAGCCTGACCTTCCCTTATGCACCCTCTGTTTGGTTCCCCTTACACTTTACTTACTTTGTCAACTTATTTGGTACCATATATTCTGATTGGGTGATACAAAGTTGTGACAGGATCACACATGCCCCACAAAGACACCTATTATGCCATCTTATTACTGGAGACCCTTATCATAACTGTAATAAGAAGGTGCAATGTGGTTTGAAACCCCAGACATTGTTTTTGAGCAGGAAACTGTTGAAAATTTCTTCCCAAGATATTTAAGATAATTTTCTCCCTTGTAAACTTAATATAACAATAAATTCCACATTGGGAATGTGTGGAAAAGTAAAAATCCTACAACAAATATTTATTGCTATCTGCTAGTTTTAAATGTTTAGCAAATCTGAGCTAACATGATGGTCAGGCTGATAGTGACTAATATTGTGATAGGAATTCAATTAATATTGTCATTATTACTATGCCAAAGTCAGAACATTAACGAGTTAGTATTAAATTTGCTTCAGTTTCAGTGGTTGTTTCTCATGTTAAAAAATATCAATAGTCCCTTCATATGTTGAAAGAAATCATTATTTTCTGCTCTTATTTTCTGATTCTTAGTTATTCCAAACAGATTTAAAAATATTTTCTTCTATTGGAAATGTTGATGCAGTTTTTAATTGCTCAAATTTAAGAATATTTATTTGACAACTACATTTTTGCAATTAACGAATCTTTTCCACAATGATAAATAAACATCCAAGAAGACCTGTGAGAACCTACCTCAAGTAAATAAAATCAGCTTTTACATGCAAATATGATTTAAGCAATTGTTTTTCTTGAGGTGAATACTCCTAACATTGAGAGCTAATTTTCAGATAGGTAGGAATGAATAAACAGATGGTAGATAAAAATGAATGACTAATTATAAGGAAAAAGCTGCCACAAAGTATGGCTTATTGTGATTTATAATGCAAACCACGAGAACTGTTGCACAAAAGAATTCATGCCTTCACTATGACAACTAAAGAATATTTTTTCTAAGGAAGATTCTATTTCAGACAGAACCACTATTGTGAACAGAAGGATAGAGAAGAAAAATCACTTTTAGTAGACAATGCAATATATTTATAAGGATAAAGTAAAAATTAAAAAGAAATTTGAACTCTCCAGTTTCTAATTCTAGAATCTATGCTTCATTTATATTTTAAGTTTATGTATTATTGACCTTTACCATGATGTCACCCTGATTTTATGTCCGTATGAAAGTGCAAGTCTTTATTAATTTGGATTGCCTGAGCAGTGTATCACATGATGATGAAGAAAATGGAGATTTTTCTTTCTTTTTAGTTCTGATGGTCAGAGATGAAGCCATGCTATTCCATTTTCCAATGTTACCTATCTAATCTGCAACAAAATGTTAAGCTATAACAGCCTTTTTATATTTTAGTTTGTCACCTTTGCAATGCAGAATAAGTATGGAATAATCATATTTATTTTTTTAAAAAAGCAATATGTTTCTCACACAATATTTTTATTTTTTATGTAATAAGTGCTATGCCTGCATGTATGTAAGTGCACCCATGTAATGCAGTGCTTATGGAGGACAGACTAAGGGACAGTTGGTTCCCCTGGAATTGGAGTTGTTAGTACATATTAGTGCTGGAATTTTAAGCCAGGTCTTATGCAAGATGACCAGTGCTCTTAACCACTGAGCTATTGCTTAAGTCCCCACAAAATTTTCTTTGAGACTTGGTCTCACCTAGCCGTGACTGGTCTGAGCTTCACAATGTAGATCAGTTTGAACTTGAACTCATAGAGATCTGCCTGCCTCTGCCTTCCAAATTCTGAGATTAAAGGCATGAGCCACCCTGCCCAGCTTTATCTTATACAATTTTTACATAATTAATTTAAGTTTTAGATACAAAAAACATTTATTTAGCAAGAATGATGCATTTTGTAAGTATAATATACAGTGGAAAAAAAGAGCAGATTTTTTTCAATGTTTTCAATTTCCTGCTCTACTAGTCTTTGAGCTTCAAAGACAATAAGTCAGTATTGTCAGTACTTCTCAGAAATTTCAAAATTATGATTATTTAAATAAACATCAAACAATTTTCACATCCCATTATTTGAGTAGCTAAAATTATTGTTTAAAGAATAAAATACACTAAGTTTAATAATAGCTACAAAGAGCTACAGCCTACTGGAATATTCAAACAATGAGAAACATAATTTAAAATTTAGATCTCATAGTAAGGTGACAGCCTCTCATAGGCTCACATTGGACACTGCCCATTGAAGGATTTATTTTGCATTGAAAATGTGTTATACCCCGAGAAAGCATTCAAAGGACTTACATGAAGTATACTCTATATATGAACTCATTGGTTTGTATTTTGCTTTTAAAATTTTTTTCCTTTCTTGTTTTCCTTTCTAAATGTTACAATAAACCTCCAATCACATTTGTTTAGATATATACATGCATACCTTATAGGCTAGATTCTATATATGAGGGAGAACATGTGGTATTCTTTCTGAGACTGGGTGACGTCATGTAATAGTATACATTTAAAGTCCAGCTATTTTCCTGCATATTTTGGGTTTTCATTTACTTAGACCTGAAGAATATTCTTTAATATATGTACCTGATTTTCATTATCCATTCATCTGTTGATGGTCAACTAAGTTGGTTTCATTGCCTTGCTATAGTAAATAGAGCACCAATAAACATGGTGATACAAATATATCTATGGTAGAATATAGTGTTCTCTGGGTAATGCTCAGGAATAAAATTCTGGTCATATATTAATTCTCTTTTTAACTTTTTTGAGAAACCTCCAAACTGGTTTTTATAATGGCTGCATTAATTTGGCTCAACACCCATAAATCAATTAATGATATGTACCATATAAACTAACACAAGGATAAGAACCTCATAATCATCCTGATTGATGCCAAAAAGACATTTGACAATGTTCAACGTGTCTTCACAATAGAAGTCCTGCAAACATTAGGAATGGTCGGAGCATACCGCAAAGTAAAGGATACACGTAACAAACTCATACCTAACATAATATTGGATAGAGATAAACTTAAAGCATTTCCTTTTAAATTAAGAACAAATCAAGGATGCCCTCTCTGTCTGCCTTTATTTAATATAGTGCTTGAGGTCTTAGCTATAGCAATTAGACAAGAGAAAGGCATAAATGGGATAAAAATAAGAAAAGAAAAAGTCAAACTATCACTATTTGAAGATGGCATGATTTCAACTTAAAAGGCTCTGTAGAATCTACTAGAAAAATCCTATATCTAATAAACATTTACAGTAAACTTACAGCATATAAAATCAATATTTAACAATTAGCCTTCACATACCTCAATAATATATTTTCAAAGAAAGAAGGAAAAATATCTCATTCATGATAGCTCCAAAAATATTAATAACTTAAGAGTTCTTTCCAACCTTACCAACCTTACCAAATAATAGAAAGACCTTAAAAAAGAAAATGAAACAAATACTAGGCCTTTTGTGCTGCTCCAGGATTGGCAGAATTAATTTATACATTAAAGCATTATTTATCAAAATTCTGATGTCATCTTCCATAGATGTGAAAAAATGCAAGAATTCATACAGAACCATAGAAGATTGCAATTGTCAAAACAACATTAAGGAGTTAGAACACAGATGGAGGCATCATAATACTTGACCTCAAATTATGCTGCAGAGCTATAGAGATAAGGACAGCCTGGTACTGGAATGAACTCATACAGGTAGTCTCATGAAACAGAAGACAGGATTAAAAATAAACCAACAAAGCAATGCTCACGTAACTCTTAACAAAGGAGGCAAAACACACACATGGGAAAAAAGGCAGTCTATGTAGCCAAAGATTCTGGCAAAACTGTCCATTTGAAGAAGAATGAAATAATATTCATATCTTTCACATTGCATAAAATTAACTCTAAATGGATCAAAGACCTTAATGTGAAACCTGAACTGCTGAATATCCTATACAGAAACATAGGAGATACTACTAGACATTGGAGTAGGAAAGAACTTTCTGAACAGAATAATAATAGTGCAAGGGCTAGCCTCAAGTACTAACAAACGAGACTCCATGAAATTAAAAATCTGCACAGCAAAGAAGTTGTCAACAGGCTAATGACAGTCCACAGGATGGGAGAAAATCTTTGCCAGCTAGATTTCAGAAAAGGGGCTAATATCCAAAATTTTGAAAAGTATTGCAGAAAATATATACCGAGGAAATAAAACTACCAATCAACAAAGAGGCTAAGGAATAGAATGGATAATTTTCAAAGAAAGAGTAACAAACAGCCAAAAACATTTTAAAAGTGTTCAACTGACCTAGTCATCAGGGAAATACAAACTGAAACTACTTTCAGATACCACCTTATCTCAATCAGAATGTCTGTTATTAAGAAATCTGACAACAGCCAGGCATGGTGGTGCACACCTTTAGTCCCAGCACTTGGAAGGCAGAGACAGGCGGATCTTTGTGAGTTCAAGGCCAGCCTGGTCTACATAGTGAGTTCCAGGACAGCTGGGGCTACAAGGAGACCCTGTCTGAAAAAGATAAAAAAAAAAAATCTAACAACAAATGTTGAAGTGGATGTGGATAAGAAAACCTTATTCATTGCTGGTGGGAGTGCAAATTAGTGTGGTCATTATGGAAATTGGTTTGGAGGTTCCTCAAATTTTTAAAATATATTAAAACACACTATAAATTTATTATTTTCAAATAAATTAGGCTATTATTTAGGTCTCTTTTTTGGGTGTTTTTGAGACAGGATCTCCTCATAGTCCCAGTTGGCCAGGAACTCACTTTGTATACCAGGCTTGCCTCAGTCTCATAGAGATCCACCTGCCTCTGCTTCCCACATGATGGGATTAATGGTGTGCACCATCACACCCGGTATATTTAGGTGATTTACCTATTATTTATTACCAATCTAGTACTGAGAAAAACAATCTCATAATGTAATAATATCTACAGTTAGATAATACAAATTTCTGTTTCATATTTAAAAATTTAAGTTATTTTATCATCAAATTTTGACATGGATATTTTTAAAACAGCATGTTAAAATTTCTATACCACTTATTTTGTTTTTTTATTGGGGAAGGAAATGGTTCATTTTATTTTACAGTCCTCTATGCCATTTATATTAGAAACAACATTTAAAATTTATAACAGAAACATTATAAATGACCTAAATATTTGTTTCGTATGTTATCTATGTAATGTGCAACTCATATGAATTCATAATTCATAATGTTTGTTTTACTGGTTATTTTAAAAATATTCAATAAGGAAGACATTTATGGTCAAGTGAAATGATACTGGATTTTGCATATTACAGGATAAATTTCTATCCAGTTTTGGGTACTAAATTTAGTATTTTCCTGAAACTTTTGCCTAACACAGCCTCTTATTTATACAACTAATATTTATTAATCTTAATGAAAGAATATTATATATTCCATTCCAAACTAATATATAAAATGATTTTCACAATTAGAAAAATAGACCCAGCCCCACAGCTTCCCAGAGCCAGCAGCTTTCCTGGGTAAGTTTGGCTGTTGTGCCCACTGCACCTTGACTACCCCAGCCTCATTCATCCTCCTGGCTCCCCCAATCCATCTCTCCTCCTTGCAGGGGCACTGGCACATTTTCTGTCTTGGCACCCCAGACCTCTGGACTGACCTCTTGGCCCAAACTCTTCACTGCTTCCTGATCCTTGGCATCCAGACCAACCCAAATCCTCCCTGTATCCCCAGGAGCCCTCGGGCACTTCCAGCTCCCACCTTCCTTTCCATTAACCAGCAGCAGAACCATCAGCTTCTTGAAGCCAGCATCTTTCCTGGGCCCTGCTCCCAGGCCAGCCCGGCCCTCAAATTCCTGAGGCCAGCATCTTTCCTGGAGGGGTGTAAACCTTAGGAGAAAGCCTAAGAGCATCTGAACTTCATCCGACTTGGGCCTCTGTGGGAATGCATGAGAAGCAAGTGAAAGCAATTTGGCCACTTCAATATAAAATCAAAAGAGAGAACCTGAAGTCTAACTACCAGCTTTTCATGCCCAACAAGTAAACCACAAAGGCACATAAAGTTTACAAAAACTAGCAGACCTAAACTCAACAAAGGAAGGCTTGAATCTTGCACAAGAACCAGAAACTACAAAAGAAAACCACCTGTCAAGGTCACAGAGAAAAAATAATAACATGAAAAATAAAAATAATATATCCCCACCAAGTACCAACAGTCCTCTAGAGAACTGCAGTGAGAACTCCCTAGGGATAACACAGGACATGGAACTCAAAAGAACAATTATAAAAATGATTAAAAAATTCTGTGAATTTAAAGAACACACAAAGAAAGAAATCAAAGAACTGAAACAAGATAGAAATAAACGTCTGAATTAATTCAGAAAAGAGTTAGATATTGAAGATTACTTAGGCTGAAATGAAGAAGGAAGTGAAATACTCAGTAAGCCAATTGGAAACGACAGGAGAAAGCCTCACCAGTAGGATGATGAATGAAATGGAAAACAGAATATCAAGACTGGAAGATAAAGTGGATGAATTACACCACTCAAGCAAAGATTATGAAAAATTTAAGAACAAAAGAATGGAATTTGCAGGAAATGTGCGATATCATAAAAAGGCCAAACATGAATCATAGGCATACAGGAAGGAGAAGACATTCAGGATAATAGTCTGACCAGATCTTCAGCAGGGTTGTAGAATAAAATTTCTTAAAATTAAAGAAAGACATGCCCATAAAATACAAGAAGCATGTAGAACACCAAATAGGACGAGAAAAGAAACTCTCCACTGCACATATAGTAAAAACACTAAACGTACAAAACAAAGAGACAATACTGAAATCTGCAAAAGAAGAACAACAAGTCACATATAAAGGAAAATCCATCAAGATTACAGCTGACTTTGCAGTGCAAACTATGAAAGCCAGAAGAGCCTGGACCAAAGTATTCCCAGTTCTAAGTGACCACAGATGCCAACCCAGATTACTATACCCAGCCAAAATGTCTATTATAGTCAATTGAAGGGGAAAGAAAAATCATCCACAACATAAAGGCTGAAAGAATTCATGTCCACAAGAGCATCCCTTCAGAGAATTCTTGAAGCAATACAAAGAGCTGAAAAAAGGAATGACTATACCCAAGGGGTTACAGAAAGAAACTTAATGAATGTATAACTATGGATATGCACAGCTATACCAAGAATGTGAACAAAAATAAAAATGACAGGATTCAATACACATCTTACATTAACAACGTTAAATATCAATGGAGTGAACTCCACAGTTAAAAGACACAGACTAGTTGAATGGATTGAAAAACAAAACCCATCTTTTTGTTTTCTGCAAGAAACTCATCTCACTTTCAAGGACAGGCACCACCTTAAAGTGAAAGGATGGAAAAAATATATACCAAGAGAATGGTACTAAGAAAAAATAAGGCATTGCCATTTTAATATCTAACAAAATAGACTTTAAACTAAAACTAATCAGAAGAGACAAAGAGGGCTACTTCATTCTGATCAAAGGAACAATTGACCCAGAAGATATTATAATCATGAGCATATATTCACCAAACTCTGGTGCACCCAACGTCATAAAAATAGTACCACAAGACTTTAAGACCCAGATAAATCCCAACTCATTAATAGTAGGAGATTTCAGTACCCTATTGCCTCCATTAGATAGTTCAACAGGTCAGAGAATTAACAGAGAGACATCTGAATTAAACAAGACCATATATTAAATGGGCCTAACAGACATATACTAAATATTCCACCCAAGCACCAAATAATATCCTTCCTATTCAGCTCCCCATGGACCTTTCTCCAAATCGACCATATACTGGGGCACAAAACAAACATCAACAAATACAAAAAGAATGAAATAATTCCATGCATTCTATCAGACCACAATGCAATAAAGCTTAAAATCAACACTGGAAGAAACCCTAGTAAATACATGAACACATGGAGATTAAAGAACACACTCCTGAATGATGAATGGGTCAAGGAGAAATTAAGAAAGAAATAAAAGTATTCCTGGAACTAAATGAAAAGGATAATACAAGACCAATAAAACCTCTGGGACACATTGAAAGAATTCCTTAGAGGGAAGTTTATAGCTCTAAGTGCCCACATTAAAAAATCAGAAAGAGCCCAAATAAATGACCTAACACTGCAACTCAAGGCACTGGAAAGGCAAGAACAAATGAAACG
>NW_008335436.1:6606717-6607522 GCF_000622305.1 Nannospalax galili
CAAAAGAAGAGATTAGTATTCGAATTGGTAGTTCTACTGGTAAGACCACGTGATTGTCAACTTCTAAAAGTCTTCTTTGAAAAGATAAACAAGATTGACAGACCGCTAGCCCAGTTAATCAAATGAAAGAAAGAGCACCTCCAAATCAACAAAATCAGAGAAGAAAGGGGAAACATCACAACAGACACCAAAAAGACCTAGAACATTATAATGGAATACTTTAAAAACCTATATGCTACTAAATTTGAAAACCTAAAAAAATGGACAGGTATCTAAAAGCATGGGAACCAACAAAACTAAACCAAGGAGAGATCAACAGCTTAAAGAGACCTGTAACACATAAGGAAATTGAGACAGTAATATAAAACCACCCAACTGAAAAAAGCCCAGGACCAGATGGATTTATAGCATAATTCTACCAGACATTTAAAGAAGATCTACATCCAAAACTACATAACTTATTCAAATGGGACCTCATTAAACCAAAAAGCTTCTGTACATCAAAAGAAGCAACCAAAGATGTGAAGAGAAACTAACAGAGGGGAGAAAATCTTCAACAGCAACATGCCTGACATAGTTTGAAAATCCAGAATATATAATGAACTCAAAAAGCAAAGCATTAAGAAAGAAAGTAACACAATTAAAAAATGGGCTAAGGAGCTGAACAGAGCGTTCTCAAAAGAAAAAATAAAGATGGCTAAGAAGCATCTTAAAAGGGGATCAACATCATTAGTAATTAGGGAAATTCAAATTAAAACCACTTTAAGATTTCATCTTACCCCCATCAGACTGGCTAAGATCAAGA
>NW_008335436.1:6607752-6650110 GCF_000622305.1 Nannospalax galili
ATATTCACAATAGCTAAGAGATGGAAGCAACCTAAGTGTCCCTCAATTGACGAGTGGATAATGGAAATGTGGTTTGTTTATACGATGGAGTTTTACTCAGCAATAAAGATGAAATCATGAAATTAGCAGGTAAATGGATGGAACTAGAAACTGTTACATTAAGTGAAGTAACACAGAAAGAAAAATGACATATGTTCTCCCTCATATGTGGATCCTAGCACCAAATCCCAGTGAGTATGTATCCAATAACTACAGGAACCAGGATAATGAAAAGGAATCAGGGAGTTAAAGGAAAAGAAAGAATTTGAAAGAGAATAACAGTAGGAAACAGGCATTAATAAGGGAGATATGGATAAAATAGGGTTATTTTAAGGGGGGAGGTTATACAAGGAACCTAGGGGATAAAGGGAAAGAAGGGGCTCAAAAGAGGTGGGACCATAGGAGAAGGGTACTATTAAGGGAGAAATTGGAAAAATTGGGGCACTTTAAATGGAGAAACCATGGTGGAAGGGTTAGACAATGCAAGGATAAATAATGCATAGCTAGTTTTTTAAAAAAACAAAACAAAAAAAAACAGAGGGAACCATCTTAATTGAACAACCTACTGACAAATTATACATACAACTAGCTCAAGGACTATAATACATGTTTAAGCAAGGTTTTTCTGAGAATGTTTGGTCTTTGCCCAGGCTTTATCTACATAGCACATGGTAATTAAAAGTACCAGACTGGTGGAACTAACCTTCTTGAATGTCTAAGAGCCATATTTTGAGGCCTATACTAATTTGGTCAGAGGGACATAAAGGACAGTTTTTACTCCTTGCCCTCCTAGGTTGACTAAGCTCCCGGGGATTATGAGCATCTCTCAAAATGTCCTGTAACTGTGGTGAGTCACCTGTCCTCTTGATCAAGGAAGCCATCAAGATCCCAACAAATGTACTTGAACTAGTGTCCAGTCTATAAAGAGGAGGGTCAACTCAGAGGAAATATTTCCTGCAAACCTCCACATGAAGCCAGCCATGGTCGAACAGGTCCTTTGACTTATTATCACATAGATGCAACTGGTAAAATAAAGGAACTAAGGACTCCTCCCAAGCCCATGTGACCCCTGAAGAACAGATTCTCAAATGATCTTAAGAGTAAAAATAAATTGATTTATCTGGGCAAACTGTATGGTCTTAAACACCCAAAAGCAAAGTATAACCAAAAATTAAAGGGATCAATATAATTCTTTTAAGAGTCCATGTATATAGCTAAAGGCTACATAACAAGAAACAATGCCGCAGGAAGTTACCTTCCTTGGAGTTGATGGCCAGAGTTGCCCAAGAGACTCCCAGACAGTAATGCAGCATAGAACTGGGAAAATGAACAGCAGACCCCAATCTTATCTAAAGGAATATTGGTAACTGATGGCTGCTAGATGAGGAATTATCTGATCTTCCTAAACAAGGGACTCTATATAAGCTGACTAGATTCAGCAGATGGACAAGCACTGGAGGATGGCTGGGGGTGCCGACAACACAGTGGACAGTAACAGGGAATACAGAGTATATGGGCTCCAGTTGTGGGGGGTGCCATTTGGGATGCAGGTATGTAGATGAATAAGATTGTTTGGGATGTTCTGTATGAAATACACACAAAAAATCAAGAAATAAAAAAATAAGTTATATTTGAGGAAGAAGCATAAAAATTTGCTTCATGTTAATTAGTAGAGATGAAACACATTACCACTGAGAGCTACCTGATGATTTTATATCCATTCTCAGGTGCCAAGGATCTCAGAAAGTAACCAACTGTGACTAGTAATAATCAGATATATAGAGATTAGAGATACATGTGCAAACATCTAAAAGTTAGTAACATTAAAAATGAGATTTTTCTGTGTGAAACTATATTTTAAAATGAAATGGAGATCGTTTTTAAAGGTTAAAACCTCATTCAATTTTATGTCTTACAAGGTTTACTGAATTCAATATTGTATAACTGTGAACCTAAAAATTTACAGCCAATTTTGAAAAAGATGCATCTTTACTCTGGAAATTGTTATTGAGTACGTTAATGCTGTAATTAAATGCTTCTTGTAATCATGTGGTTATTAAAAACTTAAAGAAAAATACACTAATTGAACAGTGAGAAGCATTTGCTTAAGTAATAAATAGCAGTTTTTTAGCAAATTATTTATGTTCAAAAACTGAAATTTGGGGCTGGAGAGATGGCTCAGAGGTTAAGAGCACTGGATATTCTTGCAGAGGACCCAGATTTGGTTTCCAGCATCCACATCTTGACTAACAGCTGTCTGTACTTCCAGTTTCAAGAGATCTGATACCCACTTCTGGCCTCCATGAACACTGGATGTCATGGATGAGGTACTTACATACGTGCAGGCAAACACTCATGCATTTAAATAAATAAAAATTTTCAAAAACAAAAGTGAGATTTAATGAGGTAAAAAGAAACTTGTGTAAGAAATGGAGGTAAATGCAGGGAAAACATAAAAGACATTTTCAACAGAGCCTGGCAGGTCTTTAATATCCAGATCAAATGCTCTTTGTGATAGAACATTGACAATATTTGTTTCTTATAATTTTTAGTGAAATACTATTTCAGAGTTATAGTTCAGATGTAGGATACCTATTAATAGTCATCACAGAAAAGCAATGGAAAATATAATTCTAAATAATTCCACAGACCAACATCTGTCAGACATCTATATGTCACATTCTCATGCATTACTGTGACTGGATTGACCATATGCAGTCTATACCTCTTTATTTTTCTATCTGTGCTAAGAAGAGTGGAATAAGCCTGATTGTGGATTCAGTGTGATCTTTTTCCAAGTACATGTTATAGGAGAGCAGGTAGTCTGACAAAATCTACTGAAACAAAATGACAAAAATTCATAGATCTAGGGAGTTTTTGATTTAATATAGATGTCTTTGGAGTTTGGTTTAAATAATGCTTTGAATAAATAGTTGATATGTAGCCTAAGCTGACAATTACCTAACTTTTAAAATACTTCAGACATAAGAAATTTAAATAAGCAGTCATTTAGTATAAATGTTAAAGATTGTGTGCTTTCATAGTGACATTGAAAAACTAGATTTTTTTATGTTTGAAAGCCTTCCCTTGACCTTGGCGGTGTGCATAATGAGATGGTTAGCTTGGGTATAATAAAAGGTCTGGAAGAGATAAAGAATCTGTTACAGGAATGAAACTCAGTTTTGCCCAACTAATTTCTTCAAATGGCCCAAGTAGAGAAAGCAGATGGTAACACAGAAAACAATAACACTAAGTAGCTCATCCAAGGTCATGTAAGGAATGACTGCTGGGTTGGAAATTTGAATCCAAGGTCTTATCATTAAGCTCTCACCTTTGGGAAAAAGTTACTATTTATCTTTGTGACTACATATCTGTTAAACCGTGTGCAAATGCATATACATCATATACATGTGCACATATAGCAATTGGGGAGTGAAACATATTTGCATAATAATAAATGGCAGTTATGAAGGTGGATCACTTGGTTTCACTTTTCTGAGCTGTGGTGGGGCAGAACATCTTGACTGAGAGAGTAGAAAGTAAGAGCAAAGCTTCATGCAAGCCAGAGAGTAGAGAAATGGAGTGCCAGCACTGGGACAAGATGTAGCATCCAAGGGCATGACCCCAAGAATCCACTCCTTATATGCAGGTCCCACTTACTAAAATACTAACTCCCAATAGACATCACACTGAGAAGCTAGCCATCAAAGGTTATCCCATGGAGGAATGCGAATCTTTGCTCCAATTACTTCCCATAAGCCCCACCTCTGAATATTGCTTCGTCAGATACCAAGGCATCCACATATCAGCCTTTGCGAACCATACACTATCAAAACCACCAAAGAATATTAATATAATTTCTCCAATGCCACTGCATTAATAAGTAGCAGACAAATCTGAATTCAGTATTGTTAACTTCAAAGCTGATGGTTTGTGTCCTTTCATGTTTCATCAATCTATACAATATATACAATATTTGAAGGTGCCATTTGTGGGGACCTAAAGGCCCCATCTTGCAGAGGTCTGAGAGGAAGTTACTGGGGCACGGCCTGACTTGTTTTAAAAGTCTGCAGGATACTTCTGCACTGCTGAGGAGTGCATGATCAGTGCCTGACCATCCTTAAGATACACCTTCAGGGGGGAGGGGGGATTTCCAGATGCCTTTATAAGCTCTGTAACACCTGCAATAAATGAGTTCCTGCTTGAATAGGCTCCCCATTGTGCCTGAGTGTTCCTGGTACTGTGGGTGGCATGGGCTGGCAAACAGCGCACTTACTCATCCCCAGTCATCACTGTGGGGGGGGTCACTGGTTCGAACCCCCCGCAACTGGCTCCAAGTGTGGCGCTCGAAGTAAGGTGAAAAGAAGATAAGAAAGAAAAATAAAAAAACAGATTGGGGCCAATCGGGAGTTTGGGATAAGCGAGACCTGAAAAGATGGGTAACGCAACTAATAAGCCTGCAGACCTGGCACTTAAAGTGCTGAGAGATATGCTTAAAAGCAGGGGATTGGATCTGTCAGATCCAGTAGCTCAAAAGGTTTGGGCAGAGGCTGTTTATTTGGCTCCCTGGCTACTTGGGGCTATGTTTTTACTGGGGATACATGGGAATCATGGGAAGAGTTTGAGGAAGAACTCAGAAATGCAACAGAAGTGAAACCATAAGCGGCCAAAGTAATAAGCGGCACCTCGGGTGTGCCCTGGCCAGCTTCAGGGCTTCCCAGGACCCATGGGTTCCATTTTCAGAAAGGCGGGGTTGAGCAGAGCACACAGGGTCGGTGGTGAAAGTTGCCCACCTGACCCATCTTGAAACAGGGACCAAGGAGTCTAACATGTGCATGAGTCAGGAGTCCTCGTGAAAGCCGGGTGGAGGACTGCCCCCTGGCCATCGACCGGCCTCTTCCAGGTGCATTTTAAAAAACAAAAAACAAAAAAAATACAAACAAAAAGCCAAACAAATGAAACAAAACACTGTTGGTGATTTGCCGCGACCGGCTCTGGGATGGCTGGGAAGGCCTGGTTTGGGGAAGGTGGCTCAGGGGTTAGGGGGCATCTCATCTGTTCTGTGGGCAGCTGGGGGTCCACCCCACCCCCGAGTGTTACAGCCCTGCTGGCAGCAGTGCTCACCGAATCCCGGGGTGAGGGAGACCTTGGTGAAAGCCCACAATGTTTTCACTGATGGAGGAAGATTTGGAGCTGCCATGGTAGCATACCCAGGGGCAGATGAGAAACCAAAAAGATATGTCCACACTTGTGATGGCTCAGTCAGCTCGATTCAAGAAACTCATGGCCATTTCTTTCTGACAGTATTCAGACTTGGACGCTCCTTAAGGAGAGAGAAGCCCCTATCTTCTTATAGCATCTTAGGGGGCATGAAGGATCACCTGGGCTTTTATTCCAAGGCAACACAGAGGCAGACAAGGTGGCTTCCACCCAGGTCCTGTCAGCAGGCCTGAATGAAGCTCAGGGGTTACATAACCTCACTCATGTAAATTGGTGGAGAGTCCATAAGAGGTTTCCTCAAGTTCCCATCAAGGACCTAAAGAAAATTGTACATACCTATCAGTCTTGTCAACCCTTTCTACAGGTACCACTTCTGCAACAACCAGGATAAACCCCAGGGGACTCAAGCCCAATTCCTTGGGTAAAACGTATGTCACACACTATGCTCCTTTCGGAAGGTTTAAGTATATTTTTGTGTCCATAGACACATTCTCACATGCCTGTTGGGCTACCGCTCATACAGGAGAGAAGTCTAAACATGCTCAGCCTCATTTTCTCCAATGCTTTGCTACGTTTGGATTGCCCCAAAGAATCAAAACTGATAATGGACCATGTTTTGTGAGTAAAAACTTTCAAGATTTCTTTTCACTTTGAGGAATTCAACACAATACAGGAATTCCCTACAATCCCCAAGGTCAAGCCATTTTAGAACACAACCATCAAAATCTAAAAATTCAATTACAAAAACAAAAAGAGGGAATAAGTCCCCACCAACAGTTGGGTATTGCCTTATTCACTATTAATGTTCTTAATTTTCAAAAAAAATCAGTTGGAATCCCAGTTTCAGAAGCATTGGGGACGACAGGAGCAGAGACCTGAGGTACGGGTAAGATGGAAGAACCCCATATGGGGCAATGGAGAGGCCCAGATCCATTGCTAACCATGGGTTGAGGCTTTGGCTGTGTATACCCTACAAGAGATTCAAACCCCATAGGAGTGCCTACAAAAAACCTTAAGTGGGTAGGCCAGGATCTGACTGACTAGCATGATGGCCCATGGACAATAGTTCATGAGACAAAATTCCTATCTTTATTTGTATCCATCTGAGGTGAAGGACCCAGTTCCTTGGCTTCATTATCAGCCAGCCTCTTTGACAACTGGCTGATTGGCTAAAAGGTACATGGTCTCAGAAGTATTTCAACTTGTCCTACACCATGACTTGCTTTGTTTCTCTTGGTAATGCTTACCTCTAAGTGTCTTTACCAGATAATTTGGCGACAGAGGACCCTTGGAACTGCCACGACACACCTTCTCATGATTATGGACTCCCCCAGGAATATACGCCCTCCAGTTGCCCACGCTTGGCTAACCGAGTTAGGCAGAGACTAAGACTGTCATGGGCTTGCATTACCCATGCGGCTGACCTTAATCATGACACATTTTTAGCCAAGGATGGGTAAGATGTCCCATGACAAGTACTCCTAAGACAGGACATGCACATGGCCCAGTGCATGATCCAATGATGGGCAAGGCTTGGTCAGAGGTGACACAACCTAAGATAGGCAAAAATGCATAAGATTAGAGGAAGGAGATAGCCATCTCTCCTCAGGGAGCCATCCATGAGATGGTTAACCCATGAAATAAAGTCAGTCCAGCCTTAAAAATAAAAATAAAAGGGGGTGATGTGGGGACCTAAAGGCCCCATCTTGTAGAGGTCTGAGAGGAAGTTACTGGGGCACGGCCTGACTTGTTTTAAAAGTCTGGAGGATACTTCTGCACTGCTGAGGAGTGCATGATCAGCGTGTGACCATCTTTAAGATACACCCTCAGGGGGGAGTGGGATTTCCATATGCCTTTATAAGATCTGAAACACCTGCAATAAATGAGTCCCTGCTTGACTAGCCCCCCCCCCCCGTTGCACTTGAGTGTTCCTGGTACTGGGGGTGGCATGGGCTGGCGAATGGCGCGCTTACTCATCCCCAGACATCACTGCACAGAGGTCACTGGTTCGAACCCCCGCAGCCATTAACTAATACTTAGATCCCTCCTGAACAACGATTCTAATACATAAACCAAAATGTTAAGTCAGGGTCAGCTAAGAGGGCTGTTTCAGTATTCTAACGAACCTATGTTGAAATGTATTTCCATACTCCTTAATGTTTATTGGAGAGTATAGGAAATTTTATAAGAAATGAAGCCAGCAGTCTTAAGGGGAAAGTTTTCTAACTATGCAGAGAACAGCTGATAATTCTGATAATATTCCTCTAAGGGAAAGCATTAGTAGCTGTAGAACAATTTTCTTTCCCCCATTTATACAACAAAGTGAAAACATGACTTTATACTACAGTTAGCATGAGTTCAGTTTATAATGTTAAAACACTTTAATTATTTCTTCTGTGGATTACAGTAAGCTAGCTCTCTGTGAGAAATTACCATTTTCACATATAGTGCTTTTCTCACTAAGAAAATTGAAAAGACATCTTTGAGACTTTTAACATCAATTTTATATACTACAAAAAGTCATAGCATCATTTTAGTCCTGTTTGTACTTTTAAATGAGAATGATAATTGGAAAAAGTTAAATATTGCTTGAATGTTTTTCTATATGCATCAAAATGAATTCATGAATATATACTACTATACAGTGCAAAATTCTTTTTAATAAGCAATTAATTTGAAAATGTATAACAAAACTGGAATGTGGGGAAGAATGTTAAGCCTATAAATTTTAATAGAAATTTATCTTTAAGATATAATTAAAAATATTGGCAAGCAGGATGACATTTATCATATTATATATGAGGAAAATTAGAACATCCAAAATGGCAAGTAATGAAACACTACACAAAAACTAATTAACAATGTTAAATATAACAATATATGTTGTGAAATACATTTTCTACAAATAAAGACAAAGGGTAACAAAGTTTAGAATTTAGGGAAGAAGCAGAATTTGCACATACATGTAGATGCTTGGTCTTTAAAACAAATACGATTAAAACTGGCAACTATACTTGGTAAAAATGAGAAATCAAATCAAATTAAAAATTATACAATAACAAAATAAAGAAGTATGAATGATACTTTTATAACTATGAAAGTAATTATAAAAGAATTTAAGTCCATTAGTGATTTTGAAAATCGGATTCTGAGTAAATTTTTCCATAGCACCTGAAAAATATGGAAATGCCTCAGCCCACTACAAATATTACAAATAGAGCATAGAAAGCCATCTGTGACTCAGTTTAAAACATTTGAAAATAGTAAACATAGAGATGTCAACAGAATTATATAATGTATAAAAAGATTAATCAATCTGATCCTATAAAACTTCAAAACAGAACACATAGATGGTTTTAAAAGTAGAAAAATACATGTCTTTAAAAATAGGATGCAATAATTTCTGTAGTATACAAGCTTTCAATAAACTGAATATTCATGTCAAGTATGCTGTTTCAAAAGTTTGTGGAATGTCTATATATTTATGCCAATAGAAAATAAAAGACATTTGACTTTGGTCTCTTATAAACTTTACTAATGAGCCTCAATTAAGAAAAGGAATGTGGGCTGGAGAGATGGTTCAGTGGTTAAGAACACTGGTTGTTCTTGCAGAAGACCCGGATTCAAATACCAGCACCCACATGGCAGCTAACAACTGTCCATAACTCCAGTTCCAGGGGATCTGATGGTTTCTTCTGTCTTCCGCTGGCATTGCACAACACGGGTGCACTTACTTACATGCAGGCAATACATGTGTACAGATAAAATAAAAATAATAAATATTTTTTTAAAAGGAATGTAACAATATTATGTTTTTCCTATTTTACCAGAATTATATAATGATGATGTTCATTCTAAAAAATAATGATTCAGTAAAATAATCACTGCAAGGAGCTTTGTGACTTACTTTCAGAGTGCTTAAGGCTACAAATTCTAAAAACAAAAACTGCAATCCACAATGTATTTAACCAAGAAGGAATACAAAAGATATGTACATAGCCAGGCATACAGCTATGAAAAGATAGCAGAGGAAAGATAGCAACTCCTGAATCTGTTGATTCACCCCCAAGTGAACTCGCCAAGGACAAAGTTTGTCTCTGATTCTCTCTTTCCACCCACTGTTCACTTTTTCTTCTCTTAGTGCCCATGGTATTTGTGTGTGTGAAAAAATCCACAATAGAACATCACTAAAGTGTCTTTTGTGTGTAAAGAAATCTAAGATCTAGCCAGATACATTCATACATCATATGGTACACTTGTTTAGTGTTGGGCATTCTCTAACCCATTGTAATGATGGTGTGCCCAGGAAGCCTCTATGTAAATCATTGTTCTAGTTTCTTAAGTCTGTAAATTGTCTCTATGTACTTCAGAAATCATGGTAGTAACTAGTAGACAATCTTAATGGTAAAATTAACAAAACTAACCTGGAGAACATATACAATACACCATATATAACATACATATATTTTCTTTGTACACACATATTCCCCGAAGTATCTACATCAGGTAATGGTTCTCAAGCATTGTGATAACATTTTCCAGGTGTTTTAGAAATTTAAGGGTATATTTCTACTTTCTTCTTTGATTATACCTAAATATTTCCATCTTTTATTTATTTTTAGGCATGGTTTACCCCACAGAAGGGCTTAAGGAAAGCTTGTATGGAATAGTTTGTTTTAGAAAATATTTCTCAGAGTACGAGACTGGGAAGAATAAATGAAACAGAGACTGGTGCCCAGAAGGCAATGAAGTGGACTCATCGGCTTGCTACTGTTTGAAACCCAGAGAGGCCACATCAAATACGCTTAGGATCTGTTTGTCCCAGGAGGAAAGAGGGGAATGTGTTTACTTCTAGCTGTCTTCCTTATTGATTTAGGTGGCTTTTACCAGTCAAACTGTTAACTTCCTTCAATTTCCAAATCTGTGCATGTGTTAGATTGGCAGGCGTCTTCCCATAATAAATGCTAAATGCTTATACTTATATGAACTTTTAGAAAATTCAAACAAATATATAAGAAAGGGAACATCAGTGGTTACCTAGAGCTGTGAAAATATTGACCAAAGAAGCATGAGAAAATTGCTGGAAGGGAAGGAATTTTGAATATATTCATCGTGTATAAATCTGTTTATTATATAACATATGTTAATGCATACCATATTTTATACTTAGATAGGTTTTATTTTATATAAATTACATTCAAGTTTGATGATAGTATTTCTAAAAAAATATAAAGCTTATCTTCTGATTATTTTAAAAACAGTTGGCGTTAACAAATTTATATCTTAAAAAGAAGAGAATAATGCAAAAAATAATGAAGGAAAAAAAGGACAGAAATTAGTAAAATAAAAGGCAAAATAGAGAGGTCATCCAAGTTGGCGCTTTGAAAGGTAGGCAAATTATTGACAAGATGAATGCAAAGACAATCTAACAGAGGAGAAGAGAACAAAACTATAAATGAACAACCAAGGAACTCTCTGGAATGAGTTTATAACAATTCATTTATAAGGACAGATGAAATGAACACATCCTTAGGAAGATAAAACTTACCAACTTGGACTTGAGGAGAAATTGAATTCTGGATAATAATAGCCATGTTAAAACATAATTAGCTGAATGTTGTTTTATAATAATGACACAAGCCCAAAAGTATTTTAGAATTTTATTGACATTCTGGAAGCGGAAGTCATTTCACTGTGCGGCACGTAGGGTTAAATGAAAGAATCAGAAATAAGATTTTCAGCAAATAAAGGTTTATTACAAGCTAAACTCAGGCAGCTAAATAATTTGGAGGATTGATGAAAAAGGAAAAGACCGAAAAACAAAAAAGGAACAAGGGTTTTCTTATTATTACTGAATTCTCTTTCTTTCACTTGCTCTCCGTCTCTCTCCCCATTTTAATTTGCTGTTTAATAGCACATACCCTTGGATACAGAAACACTTGTGGGTAAGCACAGGCCAGTCCTGGGAGGTGATACACAGAATGTGTGGGTCGAAATCCAGTTTGTATCACGCTCCTACACCCATACCCAGATTTCTATCAGGTTTAGTGTTTACCAGTTATCAGGCAGAAATCTGTGAGTAGATAGACAAGAAATCACCCCAAGAAAGAAGCAACTCAGGCTAGTCCAGGTTCCACATCCTCTCTCATGTTTCTTGTTCCATCAAGTTTTGTTTATTGAACACAGATTCAAAGATAAAATTATGAAGAATTTCAAAATGGCAGCTATAGAATAGGGGTACTCTTTGGAGTCTGGGTCCTGTCTTGTCACTGGCTGCAAGAATAGTTCATGGGGTGGACCAGGGACTTAGAAGTTACAGAATTTAGAAGAAGATGAGAAAAGTCTATGGAGAGTTGTAACGTCATAGTGCATCTGAAGCTTCTAAATTGGCATGAGTGAAAACTGGGAAGGTCCCATCTAAACATGAAGCAGAAGAAACCAAACAGCAATTAGAACACACAGGGACAGACAAGAGACAGAAGACACTAGGGAATCCATTTCTGCTTCTCACCAGCCCCAGTCTCCTGCATGTGAATGTAATCAGCATGCTTCTGACTTGAGTCAGAGACTCTAAAGGAAAAAGATATACAAAAGTTGGAAGATCTGGGGCCCAACAAAGTGAACAAGGCAATCAGTCAAAATATGTGCAAATATTCCTTCTGTACAGCACTCTAAAACAACCTTCCAGACATACTGGCTGTTGCTTTTCACTCCTTTTTTAAGACTACACATGGTTTTTCAACCTATCCTTTCTTGCAAGAAGAGGAACAAAATTCTAGAAAATGTAGTTTCAGCTTAACTGAAAGGATATAATTGCCACACAATATCATATTAGTATTTTAGAAAATGAGCTAGGAAGAAACACTCCTTAATTTTTTTCAAACTTATTAACAAAATAAAAAAATAAAATTTATCAACAACTCACCCATCACTTTTGAATCAAGGATCACATGGAAAATATCTCTTATATTTGTTTCATGAATGAAGCTTTATTTTAATACTAAGAACGTAATTAAGAATAAAAGAAAAATATATCTTTCAAATTAGAAAGAGAAAATGAAAAAGAATACTCAAGCTAAGAACAGGTTAATTTATTTAGACTTTCACATATAGTGAATAAAATTCCTCAGTGTTACATCAACAGCTCCTGAGGTATATTTATGTCCCATTTCTTACCCTGGTTAATTAGTACAAGAACTCATTTAATGATTACATTATAAGCCATAAAGTCATATATATTACAAGTTATGTGTATATTATGAATCTCATAATAAAAGATACATGAAAGTGAAGACAGGAGAAAGAACAGGACATTTAGTGGACTGGTTCAGAGGCCCAACATCTGTCCAAATGCAGTTCTGGAAAGACCAGGCAATGGAAATGAAGGACAGTACCAAAGAAGTGACAGAATAAACTGTCCAAAATTTCACACATATGAAGCCTGAAAGTTCACTTACAACATCAAGGCATATCATGACTATTCAGAACACTAGGAATAATAAGATATGTAGGTGACACAGATCAGTCTGGCATTGGATTCATCCCCAGCCCCATGACTCAAAAGGCTATTGAAACTGTGAGCAGGAAAAATTATAAACATCCAAATGAAACTTAAAATTTAAGGTGAAATAAAGATATATTTAAATGTTTTATTTGTTTATTATATATATGTGTGTGTGTGTGTGTGTATGTGTGTGTGTGTGTGTGTGTGTGTGTGTTATGCCTGCATGTATGTAAGTGCACCCATGTCATGCAGTGCCTGTGGAAGACAGAAGAGGGCACTGGATCCCCTGGAGCTGGAACTGGAGTTGCTGTTGGTTGTTAGCCACCTTGTGGGTGCTGGGATTCAAATCCCAGTCTTGGTCTTCTGCAAGAACAACTAGTACTCTTCTCTGCTGAACCATCTCTTGAGTCCCCAAATAAGGATATATTAAACATAAGTCATAGTTAACAACTTAAGATATACTTAGCAATGTGAGAACGTTTGAAAATATAAAGCATATATTTATACCGGCTCTCTAAAACATGCTCCAAGAAAATAAGGGAATTAATTAATTAATTAATTAATTAATTAAAGACGGCAGATCTAAGAAATAGTGATGGTAGGGAAAGGAAGACAGAGTGAAGTACAATGACAGGGTAGCCACCCAAGTTCACAAGAAGGAATGAGCTCACGTAAAATCAGCACACAAAGAAGCAGCTCTGAATCAACATTTTAAAATTAAGTCTATATTTAAATAAAGTTTCCAATAGGGAAGATAATGGTTCAGCAGATAAAAGTACTTTCCGTGTAAGCCTGACCTAAGTTTTATCCTTGGAACCCAAGGTGGAAGAGAACCAACTCCTGAAAATTGTTCTCTCACGTCTACATGTGTTCTATGGTACATGTGCCCCGCCCCACACAACTAAATAAAAGAAAAATCAAAGTAAGAGAAAATGACAAAAGATGCAAGAATGAAATGTACAAAAACTGAAGCAGTCTGATTGGTCATTATCTTCTGAAAGCTGATGGCTGACGTTACCATTATTGGGACAATGTGGGGAAAAGGACAGTGCACAGGCTCTAAGGAAGCGAGTCCTCAGCTGTCCGGCCACGGCGAGTCCTCAGCTGTCCGGCCAGCATGTCAACACATGGTTTTATAAATCAAAAACCAATAAATGCCAATAAAAGTATGAAATTCTAAATGAAATGTCAGGGAAGAGCGAGAGCATTAAAGACCTCATCTATGGAAAATGAAGTCACCGAGAAGCAAAGCTTAAGCCTACGTGTTCTTCAAATAAGATTTCTAATAAGTTGAATGTCCATTTGATTTCCTAAAATGGGAATGAAGGACAGATCAGACAGTTGAGTAACTTGAAGTTTGAACTTTCACCTGAACACACAGAAAAGTTCTCAATGTCTATAATAGCACAACTAAAAATTCTTGAAAACAGGAGCATTTTCTTATATAAGAAACAGACATTTCTAGCATTAGGAAGCACAGAGGAGGAGTCAGTCAGTGCAGGGACAGAAGCCATTTTCTTACCATGCAGCTCTAACTGGAATCAGGAAAGGAGAAGAGACCCCCTGTTCCAAACACCTATGATTTACAATAACTGGACTCTCTTAATTAGGTCTCTGCCCTCCCATCTGTACCTTCCGTACACTCCATGCTGCTCTGAAGACTATGTTCTGCACAGATTCTATAGTCACATTTCTCATGAATAAAATTTGTGACTCATATCTTATGCTCACCCCTAAACCCCTACCTTGGGGCACAAGTCTCACTGTGACCTAGACATTTTCTTCCTCTCTGGCCATAGTTCTCACCTCCAGCCCTCTCACCCTGGCCTGCTCACCAGTCCTGGCTTCCAGAGCTTACCTTTAGCCTGCAGCTTGATGCTTTACCTCTGTTCATTCTGATTCTTTTGTGTGGATTGCTTACCCCTCAAGCACTGTTTATGCAACTCACCCAGCTCTTTAGAAGGCTGCCTCATAAATTATGAGAAAGTCATTTCCTTGGTGAGACAGAACGTGAAGTGACCCTTTGATGAATTTTACTTACTTTTTATTCATTCATTTTGTAACAATATTTAAAATAGTCAGTGGTCTGGAGTCTCCATGAAAGCAGATACCCTGCCTTGGTCTCTTTTGCATGCCTAGTATTTCAAAGAATTCAAAATATATCATAGACACTTAAGATGTTTACTATCTTAATGCACGATGAATAAATTAATAAAATAAATGTTCTTCAAGTTGTCTCTAGCACCTTGAGACATTGGTAATTCCTCAGTAAGGTAATACAGGGAGATAACACCATTGTTTCTGATTTAAGATTAAAAACCTTACAAGCACATTAGAATAAATGGCAATGATTTGTATCTCAGTAGGAAAATAGTACGGACATTGATAGAGGAGATTGTGCCTAATGTTATTAAGTGACTGGGTCAACATAGGCAATACTAAATGTTTCTTGTTTCTCTTTCTGCATTAATCCAGCTTCTTTGATAAATTGTAGCAGTTGATAAGAGAAAATATGTGATATACAACTTTCATTTTTCATTGATTAGAAAAAATGCACAAGTCTACAGTCTTGATGAAAACATGACTTTCAAGAAAATAAAATGAAAAATTATGCTATATCATTTTACCATATAATAAATAAAAATATAATTATGTTTTTATTACATTAAGAAGCACATTGCTTTACTGTGGCATCTAGCCAGTCTGCAGCTATTTCAAAATATCAAGAAAATTTTCCCTTTTCTTTCTTTTTCAGATTGAACAGTAGTGCCAAAAGAACAGATATGAGAACTTTTTCTAATTTCAGATAGTCAGAAGTCATCTTTGTCATAGGTTATCAGGTTTGAGATTGGCAACAATAAACTAGTGGTTAAAAAGTTAAATTACTCTCTTCTCATTGATACCTACTTTCTTTATTATTTTTATTTCACGTGTATGAATGTATTGCCTGCATGTGTGTAAGTGCACCCTTGTCATGCAGTGACCATGGAAATCAGAAGGCATTGGATTCCCCCAGAAGTGGAGTTACAGACTGTTGTTAACTAACCATGTGGGTGCTGGGAATTGAACCTGAGTCCTCTTCAAGAGTAGTCAGTTCTCTTAACTGCTGAGTCAATTCCCTAGCTCTGATACCTACTTTCTTTTTATGCTCTTCTTCTCAAGAAAATAAAATGACTTCCTCTTGTGTAAAGTCTCCTACTTTTCTCTTTCTGTTAAAACCATGTCATTGACCTACCTCAACTTTAGTAATTCTTAAATTCTCCGAAGCTTACTTCCATTAAAAAAAAAAAAAAAAATCTCCAAAAGGACAGGAGAGATGACTCTGTGGTTTGTCTTAACTTAGTATTCTTCCCAAAAACCCCATTTCACATTGCTTATTAATTTATTTATTCGCAATTAAGAATGCTAGAAAGGTGATTGGATTAAGAATTTACTCATGAGATTTGGTTAAAGGGCCTTCCTCATGTTCTCTAGATTCAAGCCACCAAACACAGCGTTTCCATCAATTTCAGTGACTCTCATCAGAACTTGGAGGCAATAATTAATTTTTCTTATTATATCACTTTGCTAATGCAGGCAAACATGAAATATATTTTATAAGCATAACTATAAAACCTATAGAAGAAAGATTAAGTACATGAGGCGAAATTTGTATTCACAAATATTCTTAACAGACTCACAAAACTGGTTTGGATTTTTGTGTGATTTGACGTAAGGATGACTTTAATAAAATGGACCTAATCTGAACAAATGACTTTTAATTAACCCCAGCAAAACCATGTGCTCTTGTGTCTTATGACCTGGGTGATTGATCTTATTTCTTTGGCAACTTCATTTTAGCCTTCCACCCAAAAAGATGCTGAATGAATGTGGGGATGTGAGAATTAACATATCCAAGTGCTGAAAGCAAGCTCAACCATCTTTATGGCACACAGTAAAGACAGAGAAGGACAGGTAACCTTGGGTGAATGAGATAGTTAAGAACTAGGGATGAAACTGCAGGGTGGAATGTTAAGACAAGGGTGGAGTCACACTTGTACTCCCCCAATTGAACCTGGATAAAGCATTTTGAATAAAATCATGAGTGAGGCCTGACTCAAGGACGCAGTTCCAGAGACAGACAGTTCCAAGAGACATCTGAGGGAATGAGTGTCCTCCAAGTTCAGGCTCACTCTTAAAAACTAAATTTAAGAGTTCGGGTAATTGTAATATTGGTGTAGTAATGCCACATTTTGATAGTATATTTTTTCTCTACAGTGGTGGGCTCTGCTGTTAAATGGTTATGTTTAATCCCCAGCTCTGCCAATTGTCTGTGATCACAGCAGTGATCTGATGTCCTTGAGCCTCATTCTTCTCATCTATAAAATGTCTGTTTCATGTTTATATTTCACCAAGTATCTGTGAAGATAAAATGACACACAACTCAGGAACTCAGCAGAGTATCCGAAATACCATATTTAACACATGCTGAGGATCATTAATTTAACCCATCACAGAGGAATATGAATTAATCACACAGGTCTAACTTCCTTCTTACTAAACACAAGTATCAACAAAACAGTATTTCCTACAAAAATGTCTTGTGTAAAGCTGGGTGTGGTGGTCCATGCCTTTAATCTCAGTACTCAGGAGGCAGGGGTGGTGAATCTTTGTAGATTGAAGTCCAGTTTGGTCTATAGAGCAAGGCCAGCCAGGGCTGCACAGTAAGACACTTAAAAAAAAAAAAAATCTTGTAACCTTGGCTAGTTGTAAGGCTAATGACTATTCCATCTCTTACGAAGCTTTCAGTGCAGTATTGCTCCCAACATAGACAAGAAAGTTTTACAAGAAAGCATCCCTAGCTTGCGTCTTCCTCTCCCTCCAGATCACACATCAGTTCATCATGGACTCACCAGTGTTTTTCAAAATTCTCGCACGTCACATTACTGCCCCACCCTACAGTTGTATCCTTTCATCTTTCTTCAACATACTAAGAGGATATCATCTCATAAAACAACAGATTCTAAATGTGTCTTTGACACCTACTAGTTCTGTGTCCTTGGTAAAATTATCTCATTTTCCAACCCTCAATGTTTTATTTGTAAAAGGAATATTATAATATATATATCTTTTAAAAATTTTTAATTTTCATGAGCCTGCAAAAATAGGTTTCTTGTGGTATTTTTCCAAACAAAGTTTGGTTTTGGTGTCCCCCATTTGTACACGCTCTTTCCTCCCCATTCCACTTCTCCTGTCCACCCTGATGGTACATGTGACCTTCTCCCCCACCTCTCTAGCTAGTTTCTTAGTCTACACTACTTTTACAAACTCTTACACATACCTACACAACACTAAAAGTTAGGATCTACATATGAAAGGGAACGTTTAACATACATTTAAATATTACATATGGTGCTTGATGCAGTGTGGTCCTCAGAAACTCAGTGCCTTTGCTTTCTTCTAAATTTAGTCACTGCTCAAAACCTCCCAGATATAGTCCTTTGATCACATTGCCCAATTACTCTCTCAAAACTTAACTTCAAATTCCCTTTCCAGGCAGACTTTCACTTTTCCCATAACCCTTGATTCCTCTACATCTGAACCAGTCTCCCTAACCTACCCACACTTTCAACACATTAAAAAGACAATGCCAAATGCCTCAAAGTTGCTTTATTTCCTCTGCTCTAAGTGATCGCTACTCACCCTCAGATTACCTTTGTGAGATGCTTGATTGTGACTAGAAGAGTGAGAGCCTGTAGTGCCTCATGTGTCTCTTTTGCACTCTGGTGCCTACTTGGGAGTTCATGGAGGCTGAAGTGGCACATGCCAGCTAACGATTGCACAGGTGGATGTGCTGGTGTGTTGCTGCAAAACAGAGAGAAGCAGCACTAAGTAATTTTTTGAATATGAATTATAATGGGGCCACATACTGCCATAGAATAATAAAGTGGAGTATTTAATTAAATTGGTGTACAACTTTCAGCAACTTAAATTATTTATTTGTAAGGAATGGTTCCTCTCTTAGACGAAGAGATTTAAACATATGTATTCTACAGGAGTGCGACCTTCCTGAAATAAAATGTGAACAGCATGTACCTTTAAAGTTTGCAGTAGGAATATTGAAAAACATACCCTGAATAATTCTTGATATACAATATATCCAAAAATCATTTTCAACCATAATCAATCAATAGGTGAGACGTTTTATATTGTTTTGCTTCTAACATGGCATACAATTTTGATGCATTTTGTATCTACGGCATATCCCAACTCTGATGAACAGCATTTCAATTGCTCATTTTGAGTAGTGGCTATTCTACTATACTACATAATTCCTGATATTAGATAACTCTGTGTGTGTGTGTGTGTGTGTGTGTGTGTGTGTGTGTATAAAATGTGTGTCTGTGTGAGGGGAGGTACATGTGTATATATTGCTTTAGATACCTATTTCCAAACATGATGAGAGAAATAGGATGAAAATCTATATGATGCTATTTATAAGAATCACACAATTCAAGATAGACGGACAATGAAACACCTTAAGATAGCCATAGCCTAATCCCTGGAAACTTTTCATGTGATTAAATTAAAGCCCCTGGAATGGGCACAGTATGCCGGATTGTCAGGGTGAGCTCTAAATGCACTAAAATCCATCTTTAAGAAGGAAAATAAAGGAAGATTTTTAGAACAGAGAGAGAAGAGGCCATTTGATGACCGAAGGTGAGCCTGGAGTGACAGATGAGCCAAGAAATGTTGTTGGTGCCAGAAACAGAACAAAGCAAGGAAGAAATTCTCCTCTCAGTCTCCAGAACTGGAGAGGCCTTGTTCACACCTTGATTCAAGTGTAACATTACATGCATATTTTGAACTTCCAATATCCAAAACTCAGAAAATAAATTTTCATATTTTAAATGACCAAATTTCTGATAATTTGATACAACAGTTATAGAGAATTGATACTAAAGTAACTAAGGATGAAGGAGTGTTTTCTTTTCTTTCCTTCGTTGTCAGTGTGCAAACAACCATTAGTTGTACTCCTAGAAAACAAACATGTTCATCAAATATTAGTGCTGAAAACATTCCTGTAAACCATTCACTCCCAATGGTTTCAAGTGCTGCACATATGCACATATTTTCAGGTATCTTTGGGCATGGCCTCCTCAATATTCCATAGTCAACAGCTGATCTCCCAGTTGAACTCATGATCATAAGTCAGATCCATCCCTTGCTTCTCTAGAGCAGTTACTGGACCACACTCACAAAGCTTAGGGTGACCTTACTTCTTTCCTGCTTAGCTTGGACAACTCTGGTTTGTTTTTTGCTCCATAAGCTCTTATGTTTAATACTTGCTCTGTTTTTTTTTTTTAAATATGTTTCAGTATAAAGAGATTGGTCCAAAATAATCTATGTGGGAAGTCTTCGATGTTTGATTTCTAGCTTCCCTTGTATATAAGAATGAAGTCTTTATAGGCATGGTGATGCATATCTTTAATCCCAGAGTGGGGCCAACCTGGTCTACATAGTGAGTTCCAGGCTAGCTGGGGCTACTGGGAGTCCCCATCTCAAGAGCAAACAAACAAAAAGAATGAAGTCTTTAGAAAAAAAGAATATTTGCTTAATATGTGATTACTCTGAAGTAAAAACAACATTGTTACCCTGTTTTCTTTATCTGTTCCAGAGACAAAGCAACTACTTACAAAATTATACTCAAGAATTGAATAAAGTGCTCTCAGACATAGCAGACTACAATTGCTTTATAGTCTTCAGTGATAGAAGTACTTATAGTGCTCTTGTAAGCCACTTGTTCTTGACTCAAGGCCAGTAGCTTTCTTGCCAAAGCTCCCCTTCCTGGGGATTCTATTCAATGTGTAAAGTATGTAACATGAAACAGTGTGAGGAGTTAGCTAAGGGTAAGTAAGCAGTTAGAAAAAAGTTCAGAAGGGAAAGAAAAACAAAACCACTTAACTGCTGGAGTGTGTCAAGACAATGTCAGGCTGGAAAACAGTAAGACGACACACCTGGCAAGGACATCTGTCTTTGTTATTTCTAACCTAGCCAGGGTCAAAAGACAAAGTGTGGGAAGAAGTGACCTTGTGTTTAACAAAATCTAAGTTTTGTAACATATATGAATGAACTACTGAGATAGTTAACTGATTTGTTCATGTTACATGAAAATATTTGATGAAAAATTTATTTCTAGCAGAAGCACAAAGGGTAGCCCAGCCACACAAAAAGTTAAACACACTGCACGCTCAGACAACAAAACAAATGGAAAATATCTATTTACAGAAATTTTCATTCTAATCCTAATTAGAGGTATCTCAGGAAAAAACTTGAGTGTCTCATTTAAAAATATTTGAGTTGGCATGGTTGCACACATGTGTGTTCATAACCTTTTGGAGATGGAGGCAGTAGATTCACATGTTCCAGGCCAATCTGAGTTGCATAGAGAGACCCTGTCTCAAAAACAAAAATATTTTAGATGTTTTATTATCTATCATCTATTTCTCTATCATCTATCAATCTATCTATCATCTATCTATCTATCTTCTATCATCTATCATCTATCTACTATCTACCATCTAGCTATCATCTATGATCTATCTAATCTAATTATCCATCCATCCACCCTCTTTCTGTCATTAGCATTAACCTTAATCTATCACCTATCTACCATCTAGCCCACCTCCGGATAGGCACATACACATATGCACACATACATATTTGAGACACTAAAGTGGATATTTTGTAAATATAAGTAGAAATATAAAAGTTAAATTATTTGGGCTAAATAGTGATATTTCCCAGGCATCATGGAACCTGCCTAGAATCCCATCACTCTGGAGGCAGAAGCAGACCTTTATGAATTTGAGACCAGCCTGGTCTGCATGAGGAGTTCCAGATCAGCCAAGGCTACATAGTAAGATCCTGTTTTAAAATTTTTCGTAGTGATATTTAATTCTGACTTCATGAATAGTAAGTTCAAATTTGTATGTATGCTTGTTACGGCAGACATTTTGGAATCTTCTATGTCTGTATTAAAGTTGATGATAATCATGATGGAATTGTGATGAGAATAGCGGCAGCTCTAGGCTTTCTTGATAAATAATGCTAATCAGGTGGCACTAGACTGACATTGCTGATAAAATACCTAAACTGAAAATAATGACTTGGCCAGATACTATTTCTCAAAGAAGCAGGAGTCAAGCACATGACTAATTTAATGCCCTTCTCACATTTTTATGGATGTCATTAATGATGTCATTTGATTATGCCTGACATAAAAAAAAGATTTAGGATCTTAAATAGTCTCTAAGTTTATATCCTCATATTTCCATTTCTATGTGAAGAATAATGGTATGATATACTCCTTTATTGTTGTTGTGTGTGTGTAGCATGTATGAGTGACCACACTTGTATTTGTTTGGGATTTTTGTGAGACCAGCCCCAACAAGCCTCGAACTCACGATTGTCCTGCTTTAGCCTTAGTAATTCTAGGTTTGCAGATATGAACCACCACACCTAAATTAATATATAACTCATTAAAACATTTTCCCCCAATGTGTTTGCTTGAGAAACCCTGATTTGTGATTGTTAGAACAGCTAACCAGCAACTACTGACATGAACATAGGGAAGTACTCTGTTTCAATCACAGGCTCCGTTCTACTATGTAAACAGTCAATAGTTTTTTCAGTGGAGAAACCAATAATGATCATGGAAGTTAAATAATTGTGACCTGTCAGGTTCCTATGCTTTCTGCCATGCTTGGCATGCACTGATGATTTGGCCATGCACTGCACTGTATGTACTCTGGCATGTCATTCCCAGAGGCATGCTTTGGCTTTCTATTTTGGGCTGACATTTGCAATGCTTCCAGAAATGGAGTTTAAAAATATAAAAGCGATTCTACACACAGGTAGAAAGAGAACTGAGATCCAAGAGTATGCTTTTTTTTTTTTTCATTTGTGATTAGGCATGCACTATCTATGGCAAACTATTAAAGATATGATTGTTCTTCATGTTAGGTTAAATTAAATTATAAACATATATTAAAATAATATTGCAGTCATATTGGAAATATCTTACCTTCTGAAATTAAATTTTGAAAAACGCACCCTTAAAGAAATATCCCACAGTAGCAGAAACTGAGTGCCCAAATATGAATTTCATGAACTTACTCTCAATTTAAGCTTCTTAACCTATTTTTTGACTGAATATTGAACTTTGAGTTTGGAATCACTTTGTAGTTAGTTATATCACTAGGTATATCCAAGACTCTCATAGACTTACTGACTCATAAAACAAATTAGTACCATTCAGTCATTCTTACTGGATTATTCTCTGTTCTTGTTTTCTCAGACTTTCCTTCTAAATCTAAAACTACTAGAAAGCATTCGTTTTCTCTTCTACATTTTTACTGTTATTGTATTATGAATTGTTAGTCATTTGTTCACATGCAGCAAATTTTCTCTTTAGCATATTTTCATTTCTCTTAGTGTAGTTATTTCTAAGTTTTTCCCTAATTGTCTAAAGTAAACAGTCATTGAAGTTTTGCTTTAAATGATTTGAAAGGAGATTATAATGTGTACATTTGCCCAAAGAATTCATTTATATTTTTAGTATCTCAGATTACTTTAAAGTAGCATCCATGTATCAAACATTCATTCTAACCCATTATGAGATGTGATTTTGATGCCAGTGACCAGTTTTACCTTATAGATAATCTCCGTCTCGGTCTTTTTCCCATAACTATTATATTCCAATTCAAGTTATTCTTTCAGGGAATGATAAGGGTTTGAATGAAAGGATCGAAAAAGTCACTGGTACAATGGAGTTCACAGTTTAGAAGAGGAAAAAATACAGTAGAGAAGCAAGATCAATTCAAGTAATGATGAATTCTTTGCACAAAATTGCATAGAAAACAGGATTGAAAGCAGAGAAAACTAACAGCATTCACCTAATCGGTCATCAAAGTAGTTCTTTTGAGAGCACATTAATAAGGAAACAAATGAGAAGATCAGGTGTCAGAGTTCTAAGCAAAAGGAAAGCAGATGGAAAGGTGCATAGGTTGAAATAAGTTTAAATTTCCTTTTCTTTCCTTTCCTTTCTCCCTTCCTCCCTCCCTTCTTCTCTCCTGCACTCCCTCCCTCCCTTCCTTCTTCCCTCCCTCCCTCCCTTTCCCCCTCTCTCTCTTTCTTCTTCCTTCCTTCTTTCCTTCCTTCCTTCCTTCCTTCCTTCCTTCCTTCCATTTTTTGAGAAAGGCTCTCACTACATAGTCCAGGATTTCCTTCCTTCCTTCCTTCCTTCCTTCCTTCCTTCCTTCCTTCCTTTTTCTTTCTTTCTTCCTCCTTCCTCTTTTGTTATTGCTTTTGTTGAGACACGGTCTCACTATGTAGCCCTAGCTGGTCTGAAACTTGCTATATAGACCAGCCTGATCTCGAACTCACAGAGATCCTCCTGCTTCTGCCTTCTGAGTGCTGGAATTAAACATGTTTCCCACAACCATGCCCAGCTAAGTTTGTGGATTTGAAGGAATTTAAGGCATCTTAGTGTAATATTGCAAATATACCTGGGAGAATAAAACAACCGGCACAAAGGCTGGAGAGCAACAATGAGCATATCATTGTAAGGAGTTCGAACCACATTCCAAGTGCTGTGAGTAGCCCTTGGAAGGCTTCATCCTGAAAGATTCCATGGCTTTTAAGGTCAGGTTGGCAAATATAAGGAGAATTGCTTATTAGAGGGAAAAAGCTGAAATGGACAAGCCAATAAACAGAGTATTATGTTAGTCCAGAGCAGTGAGATTTCTTGGAGTAGGAAAGTAGGAACATCAGTGAAAGGAAAAAAAAAATGCTGATGGTTACATAAGGGCCTAAATAAGCAAACAGGGTTACTGAGAAGTAATAAAGATGGCACACTTCCTGCTGCTTCTTGCCACTGGCAGGTAGGTCTTGTTTTTAATCCCAACGGGGCCCTTCAACTGACCTGCTTAGAGTGACTTAGCCTTGGACATATCTCAGCTTGGAGATGTGACCTAGTTGACTTGTCTTCATTTTTGTTGGCCAATTCAAAATTATGGGAGAGGAAACCATTAAAACCTTGAAAAGCATGACCCTCCTCAGGAGGGCTGGAGCCTCAGTTTCTGAATTCCCATTTCCACTGTGGAGAGTTTCAAGTCTCTTTGAATGTATATGGATGTGTGATTCTTTATGTGTATGGATGGGGTTCTTTATCTTTTGATTAAAGTTTGTTTCTTGCTCTTTGCTGATGTGAGATATTTTGTGTCTTTTAATTCTTTAATTGGCTGAGAAAATGAACATGACAATCCCGCTAGACCGATAACGAGGCTGCAACTGATAATTGCTTCCACAGCCTGTAAGTGTATGACTTTCAAAAGGAAAATCGATAAATCCTCGATTAAACAATAGAGGACATGCTATGCTATTTGTTCGTATGAAAAAAACTGGGGAGGACAGGAAGGTGCTGAGAGAATGGGAGTGTAATTATGTTTTGAGGCCTAACTAGAGAAACCACACAGATTGTTTCTGTTCCTGAGACAGGGTCTCACTTCCAGCTTTGGCCGGCCTGGAATTTTCTACGTAGACCGGGCTGGCCTGAGTCTTACAGAGATCCACCTGCCTCTGCTTCTCAAGGGTGGGGATTAAAGGTTAGGGCCACCATGCCTGGACCCCACACACATTTGTATGAGTAAACCTGAAATCGAGACGAGAGATGAGACTGAAGATGCTTTTAAAATTTACAGGCTTGGACAGGTCGCGTAGGAGGATTACCTGGCAGGAGGCAAAGAATGGCCTAAGATGAAGACTTTGGGAAACTGACATATGTTGGAAAGTTTCAACTTTTTAATAAACTACAAGTTGTTAAATTACTCAGCATCTTGAGCAGTGGGAATCTTTGGCAAACTTTCATTATCCCCTGCAATTGTACACATCATATTTCTGAAGAAATCAAAGAACAAAAGCTACCCAGTCCAGTCCAAAGCAGATTTTAGAATCCTGTTTTCAATCAAAAGAGATAACTGTTGAGATAAAAAAAAAATCTGGAGCCACTTCCTGAGAAGTAGTGAAATTAGTGGAGTTTTCCACCTCCTGATTACTTTTCCTATGAAATATTCATTTAGTTTCTGATATATGAAGGCATACTCTTTAGAGGATACCAAACATCATTAGTACAGAATCAGACAAAGGAGCTTCACAAAGTCATCAAGCAATGTTCTAAGTGAAATACCACAGTAAGAGCCCTATTAGAATGGACACTGAATGGCCACAGAGAATTCAAGAACTTCTTCGGAAATACAGCTAACACTGCAGTGTGTGAAATATTTGATAAGTCCCAGTGTGAAAATCTGTCTCAGCAGTCAAAACAATCAAATAGAAAGCCAGTTGAGTCTCAATAATAAAGTCCATTTGTACTGAAATATCTATCAATCATTTCTACCATGTAGTATACCCATGTATAATCAATTAGCTGTTTATATTGTCCTCCAAATGTGACCTTTAAACAGCTTAAACATCTTCAAAATATTTTATTTTTCATTTATAGAAGAAAACATCTTATTAGTGTTGTTCTCAAGACAACTGGGAAATAAAATCGTGATGAGCTGATTCTATTTAATAGTCTGTCTCAGTACAATAGCTCTTAGGAATAATAAAAACTGTGCCATACGAAAGAAAGACCATAAATATTTAGTCATTAGGAAATTAATTACTACATGCCATATACATTAGCACTGTAGCTGTAACATACCAACACGTTTTCACTGTGAAATGAGTGGGTTAGTTTGACAACAGTTCTTATTTTGTTAAATATTTGTAATCACATTTTGGCTTTTTGCCCACAGAGGAAGACACACCGTCTGTCCTGAGCTGCAAGGGTTCACAAAGAAAGGCTAGAGCTCTGAAACCAAGATAGCAGCAGACTCTTATTCTCCATCTCAACCCGAGATTAGATAAATTCAGTGTATTCTTTAGAACATTGGACTAACACAGTAATAGAGAAGGAGTAAGGAAGTGGAAAAACAAAACAACTGGCATAAAAGTTCTGCTCTTAAGCAGGTTCACAGGAAAAGAACACAAAAAGACGTGGCTCACTTGAAAATCCTCTGATGCAAAATTAAGCAGATGACTTTCTACATAGGTGTGGGAGGAGGAGTAAAAATCATTCTAAGTTCATCAGCATGTTCAAATACATCTCAGTACTATTTGTACCTTCCCACTCTTTCCCCATTTCTCTCTCAATGAAGTGTATAAATATTCAATATTAAACATTTTTGATAGATTGGTTATAGAAAGAGGACTTAAAACTGCGTTATACCAGTTCCTACCAATGAACCAAATATTTTTTGGGTGGGGGGCTTTTTAAAGGAAGGGTGTCTCTGTAGCCCCAGGTGGCCTAACTTGCTATGTAGACCAGGCTGTCCTCTGTCTTACAGAGATCTGCCTGCCTCTGCCTCTCAAGTGCTGGAATTAGAGCTGTGTGCCACCATGCCTGGCCCGAAAATATATGTTTTAGAAAGGATTTTTTGAAATTCTTCTTTCAATTTTTAATTAATTATTTGAGAGTTTCATACAGTGTATTTTAATCATGTTCCCATGCTTCCAGATACTCTAAGATCCAACCCCACTGCCCCCAACACCGTCATGTTCTTTTTCTTTATGTGATTGAGTTTTTCTGGCTTGTAAGTGTACCATACATGTGCAGTACCCATGGAGACCAGAAGAGGGGTGCCATATTGCCTCGAATTGTAGTTAGGAAGGTTGTTAGTCGCTATATGAATGCTGGGAACCAAACTCTTGTCTTCTGCAAGAACAACCAGTGATCTTAACCACTGAGACATCTCTCCCGACCCCCCAAACATAAGTTTAATTCTGAGCTAATATCTTAAAACTTTATTTATAAATGTGTAGTGCATATCAATCAGATCAGCTTGACATATTTTTAAAGGCTTTCTAGGTGCAGCATCGTAAGAGCCTGTGAACAAGAAGGAGTGACAACTGAACAACAGTCTGAAATGTGGCAGGAAAAATAGATTGAAATAACACAGAGCTGCAATTGCCAAAGACTAAGTACTGTATTGCTTTAAACGTATTCTTATTAATTATTTGGGAACTTTATACAATGCACTTTGATCCCCCTCCCCTAACTCCTCTCAGTTCTACCCCACCTTGCCCCCCACTCAAATTCATGTTCGTTTTTCCACCATTAATTTCATCATGTTTTGCTCAAATATTCTTGGCTGTGATTCTGCCCGGGGCTGTTGTTGACCTACCCAGAACCACATATTTCAATAAAATTGACTCTTGCTGTCCTAGCATCTGCCAAAGGCCAATAGCTCCTTAGCTCGGGGTGGGATCGCATGCCCACCTTTCTGCTCCATGTTGAGGTTTTGTCTGGCTTGAGCTCAAGCAGGTCTTGTGTATGCTGTCACAAGTGCAGTGAGATCATATAGGTAACTGCTCTGCCACACGGAAAACAATGCTTCCGTTTAGTCTTCCACCGCCTCTGGCTGGCACAATCTTTCTTCCACTGCTTCCTCAAGCTCCTTTAGCTTTGAGGACAGGGGTGTGACATGCTGTCCCATTTGGGGCTGAGCACCCTGCAGTCTCTTATTCTCTGCGTGCTAACCAGTTGTAGGTCTATGTTAAATTTTTTCTATTGCAAGAAGAAGCTTCTCTGAGGAGGATTGAAGGATGCACTGATCTGCTATTCTGAGCTCACCTCCACTGAGCATGTATGATTTTTAAACAAATGTGTTTAAATCCCCAACAAACAGCAGGAACACAAAAAGTACAGCTGTTGGTATACTCACTCACAGAAAACTAGTTACAGAAGGGACTACATGAACCAAATCTGTAGTTGCCTCCTATGCTGTCAAAACTTCACAAAAACTTTTGTGATCCATATTTCTGGCTTTCCTTTCTCATGATGCATCACAATGTTGTAGATAAAGAAAAGATAGCCTCCACCAAGAAAAGGGTTTCAAGAAATCCATCTGCAAGTTAGCTGACAGCAGTGCCAGGTGGATTATATTAAACAGTAGCACAGTTTGCCTGTATGTGTGTTGCACAGTGCTAGCTATTTTTCTGATAATGTTCCTAATACTTTTTTCCTACTCTATTAACTCATAGGATCAACCAAATATAGACTCTTGGAACTATGAAAAGCAGTGAGCTGTCAGAATAACTTATTCTACAAAGGTCATTTATTTGTTATTCCGTATGAAAATGCTTGGTCTACTTTGCATACAAAATAGCTCTGAGTTGGATAGATGTATTAATTCCAAAGCAACAGGGTCAAATGTGAACATAAGCTCAGATTGAAGCCATGATCATTTTTTATGAAGTCATACATACAGTTCCTGTAGTTTAAAAATTAGATTTTTACTAACCCCAAAATATAAAATTCTTTTGCTGAAAAACATAAGCGAATAAAAATATTTCAACATATAGGAGTCAGATGACTCAGAGGATAAAGGCACTTGCTGCCAAGCCTTGAATGAGTTTGATTCCCCAGGACCCACATGGTAGAGGAGAGAAGTACCCTTCCAAGTTGTGCTCTGATCTCTACATGCAACTATGGCATATGCACATCATCATGCACACACATACATGCACACACACATGCAAATGCATGTAAAAATAAGAATAAAATAAAATACAAAGAGACATACCATTCTAAAATATTTTGCTTTTCTGTATACTAAAACATAAATTAGCACTTCTTCCTAATAATTATAATGCACAAGGTAAGAGTATTTCTATCTCATGAATATTTGTCTATAATCTGAGTTGTCTAAAATGGCTATTTTTTCCACATATAACTATCAAAATTAAGAAAATGATAGTTAAAATATGATAAAAATGTCAAATATATACAAAATTTTGAAAAGTAGAACAAATCAAACAATGAAAGCTCTAAATAACATTTTAAAATTTAATTTTGAAAATTTCATACAATGCATTCTGATCATATTAGACTCCCTTCCCCTTTCCACCCCTACCTTAGCATGATTCCCACAGATTTCATGTCCTCTATTATTATTTGCCTTTTAAGGTCTAACAAGTATAATTGATTATAATTTGACTAATAATATTTTCACACTGGCACAATAAAATGTATTACTAAAGTTAACATTACTACTTTCATTTTACATTCAACATATGGCTACTAAAATTTATAAATTTTGTATAAATATTTTATTTAAAAATTATATTTTATATGATTTTACATGAAAGAATTATTAACTAATTGTAACTATAGATATTCTTGCTACTTCCATTAAATTTTTCCATTTTTAAGTAATGCTGAAATGAATACCCTTATGTTTGTAGTTTCCTGCTTCTACTCAATTATTTACTAAGAAGAAAATGATAGAAACATATCAAATACTTGTCTTGTTATTCACAAACACATCTCATGAGGTTATATACATTTACAGTGCCAAAAGTAATAAGTAAATATATCAGGCTTACAAAAGCCATTTTATAAGTAGTGTAGTCATTAAAAAATACTGCCATTCTCATAGTTGTAAAATGTGCTTTCACTGTTACTTTATATATTTTGTCTCTGCAGATGATATTATATTATATTATATTTATTAATGCATTCCCTGCAAATGCTATCATCTTATCCTTTCTTTGTGTGTTAGAATGTTTCTCTTTCTAATAAATCTGAGGTCAATGTAGTCATCTGAGTTAAAGTGTTAAGGATATGGGATAAACTAATGAATACCACATGTCCACTCAATTTCAGAATGTACTGGCAACCACATAGTTACACTTAATTTTATATAAATGTGTGATATAAGTATTAGCATTGTATTCAAATACCTGAAATGAAAATGTATCATCATGTTAGCAAAGAATAAAACATCTATTGAACCAGGCTGTCTTCAAAGCCTTTATTTTTTAACTATATTATTATATCTATGTAATAAAGTTAATGTTGTCCTTTTGTTTCTTTCATTTTATTTTCCACACACTTTCCCATTATTCAAATATCTACTTTACTATTAAAAATAATACAGTCATTCAGCTGTTTGCAGTGGCGTCGCCTCTAATGACCAGTCTCAGGAGGTTGAGAGAGGAGGTATGGAGTTTGAAACCCTCTGGGGTACATGGGAAGACACTGTCTCCAAAACAAACAAGGAAGCACAACAAATCCATTGAAAAATGAGAATTTTTCTTTTTATGTCAATATGCTTCTGGAATTTCTTAATGTGGCAAAAATAATGAATGGGAAGAAATATTTGGAAAATATGGAAAAAATGCTAAATAAAAATGAAGATAGATATACTTAAATATAAAAAAAGTCCATAACATAGGCATGTGTGGAAGTATTGTGATGCATTTATTCATCAAATATTTGCTGAATTTTTAAATAACCTAGGTGCTGAGTAGATGAGGCAGAACATCTTGACAGAGAAAGAAGTAAATATAAATATATGGAGTTATATAATAATGTGTCATCTAAGGCTGTAGAGAAAGGAGAAATTATTTCCCAATCAAGGTAATAAGGACGGTACAGCAGAGGAAATATTATTAATAAGTAGATGTAAAGAGACTAGAAACATTTGACATCGCTGGAAATACCATTTTTGAGACTTAATCCTGGATTAGTTGAGAAGATGTTTATTATTTATTGAGACCTTCTGGGCTCCCAACACTGAAGTAGGTGTTTTCCAAATATTTTCTCAAATTCTTTCATCTCTTTGTGACCCCATTTATCAATGGGAATCCTATCCTACAAAGAAAGAAAGAACTGGTTTAAGCTAAAACTACTTGAATGGTTCTTTCAGGGCTGAACCCATGTCCACCAGAACAGTGTGTCTAGATCTTCACTGTTACTCTAGTTTGTGGGGGAGACTTCAGGTACTGCCATAATTTTGGAGACAAATGATAATGAATAAAACAAATCTACCTAATCATACTCCTTGTTACCAGATGACTTGGGAAGCGCGGAGTTGATTGAAGGCTCCTGTGGGAGAGCCAACACCAGCCAGCAAGGCTGACACTCAAAGCAGTGAAATGCAGGTGCCAGATCAAGAAGGGGACGCTCCAAATTGAAGAATTAGATTGATAATGTTTGGAGATTTCCTCCATTTAGGTAATGGCAAGCAGAGAGAGAAATTAAGAATGACCATACATTTTTAGCTTAAAAAACTAGTAGCAAATATGTAGTAGCTATTATTAGTAGCTATTAATGTGGGAAGAGAAATCCGAGAGATGGAGAAAGTGAGCTCTGTTACTTGAGTTTCAATTTCTGGACTCTAAAGTTTCTGAAGAATATGAACTGGACAATGTGGAAACACAAATAAAAATATAGGTCTGTCTGGGAATTGGGAGCTATCTTGGTCTATAACGTGCTCTTCACACAAGCATGAGCATATGAGTTTGATACCTACAAACCCCTAAAAAAGCAAGGCATGGTAGCATGCACTTATAATCCCAGACCTGGGGAGGAAGAGATAGATAGATTGCTAGGGCTTGCTGGGCAGCCAAACTAGCTTTTCAGTGAGCTCAAGGCCAGTGAGAGGCCCTGTTCTAAAAACTAAGGTGCATGCCACATGAGGAAGATTGATCATCCTGGCATCTGAGGTTGTCCTCTGGTCTCAACCCATCAACACACACACACACACACACACACACACACACAAGCATGCACGCACACAAGCATGCACACACACACACCTGTACACATGGTATGCATACAGAAACAGAGACACGGACAGACAGACCGACACACATACATAGACACGTCTGGCAGTAAAGTGTTATGTCAAGGCTAAACATGCATATTTTATAAATTGGCTTAAGGTCATCTATTTAAAGATACTGACAGAAATGTAACCAAGAATTCAACCAGAGTGTGAACAAAATAAATATGATGGACACCCTGATGTAGTGATACATGCCTGTAACCCAACCATTTGGAAGGTGAAGACAAGATGATCTAGCCTTATTGTATAGTGAGTTCAAGGCCACCTTAGGCTATGAAAGATCTGGCCTCAAAAAATAAAATACAAACAAAAAAAATACAGACAAAAAAAACTTAAGAGAAGACCCAACTATTACTCAGTGCTCCAGCAGAATAGGGTATAAAAATGATGTCAGACACTCAGAAGTGATAGAAGTGGTGGTGGGTGTACAAGGAGAGAGTGAGTAAAGAAAGGTACTCAAGGAACCACGACAGGAACTGTCAAGATGGCTCAGTTTGTAAAGTTCTGCCCAAGACTGAGGCCTGAGTATGGATTCCCAGAACCGATATTAAAAAACTGGGATTGTGATGTGCACCTGCCATCAAAGTGCTGGGGAAGCAAAGGCAGGAGGATTTCGAGAGCTTGCTGGCCAGCTCATCTTGCCAAATAGAGCGCTCTAGGCTCAGCGAGACTTTTTCAACATCAAAAAATGTTGGTGAGTGACAGGGGAAGAAGTCACTTGACATTGACCTCTGGCCTCTACATGCGTGTGCACCCAAGTGCATGAGCATTTGTGCAAACGTGCACAGATGTGTAAGTACACATGAATAAACTACACCATTAAACACACACACGCGTACGCACACACACACACACACACACACACACACACATGCACACACACACACATTAAGAGAAAGCAATCTCAGCAGAGGAGTTTAAAGCAGTAAAAAAATGTCCCAGTAGATTGATGAAGGAGAACTTATGAGATTTGTTACTTAACATGTCATTGACTATCCTAAGCAAAATACATAGTTTCAACTGTGTGAGGAAAATTCAGATTTGTTATATACCTATTAATAATAATAGTAGTAATATTACTTGGATAGCATGTTTCAAATGTTAAATATAATCACTCAGATATTTTATGTGAATAACAATCATTTTTTTGTGAAAACTTCATGAATAATAAGAGAAAGTATAGCAGACATGGCTAACCTTCTAAATGTGTGACACGATGTTGTCATCTACAGTGTTCATATCCAGGGACCATTCAATCAAGCTAAAAAAGAAAAAAAAGATCTAGAGTTGGCTCAGCAGTTAAGAGCATTGACTGCTCTTGTAAAGAACCTGGATTCAGTTCCCAGCATCCACATGGTGGCTAACAACCGTCTGTAACCCCAGTTTCAGGAGATTTGAGACCCTGTTTTGACTTCCACAGGCCTCGTATTGCACAGGTGCATTTACATACATGCAGGCAATACATTCATTCACATAAAATAAAAATAATAAATAAAATATTTTTATTTTATTTAAGTCTCATGCTGGACATGTTGGCACATGCTTTTAATTCCAGCACTTGGGAGGCAGAAGACACAAGGATCACTATGTGTTCAAGGTCAACCTGGTCTATATATCGAATACCAGGACAGCCAGGGCTACAGTTAGTATTTATCTAAAAAAAACAAAAATCTCATAAGGTTTGGTTTGGTGTGAGGCCACATTCATAGCTATTGTAAACTTCATGCTTCAAATGCATAATGATAGAATCAAACCCATTCTCAACCTCCAGACCCAGACCCCTTCAATTTTCCCTTCCTTGCCCTCCCCTCCCTTCTCTTCCTTTCCCCTCTCTCCCTATTGCTCTCACTCTCTGTAATCTCTCATTACTATCTGGTGCTGCCCGGTCTGGCCTCAGACTCCTAGGTTGAAATGATCCTCTGAGTAGCTGGAACCATGGGCACCCAACAATAACTAATAATAATGTCCTCCTCCTATTTAAACAGGGTCCCCAGATGCTTCCAACAGTGAAAGAGATGCTGATGTGTGCAAGATGGATCTGAGGTGTGGCTTTGTGCTTAAACAAATCCTGGACTTGTCATTCACCAATTCAATGATCCATGTCCCTCATTCTTTCATAGGAACCACAAGAAGATAATCCACTTCTTTAAGGGTTGGTGGGAGAAATAAGAAAGAAAGAGATAAACGTGGTAGGATGCTACTATTAAAACGCTGGGACCTTGTCTTTTGGTAGGCAACCAAAAGAATGAGGTAATGTTCACCATTAAAGCGCATGTGCATGCGTACACACACACACACACACACACACACACACACACACTGCATTCCAGACTCTGTAACTGCCTTAGATGCCGAACATTTACTGTACTTCAGATTTTGAATCTCATGTTTTCGAAATTTAGCTCTAGAACCAGTATCTAGTGTAAAGAAAGCTTTGATTTTTTTTTTTTTTTTTTTTTTTTTTTTTTTTTTTAACACCCACTTCCCAGATGGTACCCTCCCATAGCCTCCCTCCCCCCATAGAGCCCTTATACTCTGATATGTGCCACCAGGTCCATCCACCTGCCTCTGCCTCCGAAGTGCTGGGATTTAAAGGCGTGTGCCACCATGCCCGGCTGAATAATATTTTTAAGAGACATGAATTTGGAAAATTCTTAATATTTTCCCCTATAGTTAGCAACACAAGAAATTTTTCATGGAAACTGTAAACATTTCATTATAGATGAGGATATAATTTTCACATCTTATACAGAATAAGTTACTTGTGAAACAGCATTTAATAGAAACATAAGTTTTAGGAATTTTGGAGCCTAATGGAAAAGAGATCTAAAATCAAGGACCATGTTCTCTATTTCCTCCCAAATAGTTTGTTACTTCTGACAAGCAAACAGCTTCCTCTCAAAGTTCAACTCAAATCAAAATAAAACTAAAACTGTTAACTATTGCATTCTAGACATAAAAATTTTCATGTGCCCACTTAATGTTTCTCAAGAAAACATTGTGTGGATGAAGACACTGTGGCACAGAGAAGTCATGTTTAACTCATATTCAGTCAGCCTTTTAAAGCCATTAAGTTTGACCACAGAGATTATGCTACTGAAAGTGTTGACCTCTCTGGGATGATGGCATCCCTGGAATTCTGGGGCTAGATAAGCCCCCAGAAGACACATCAGCCTCTCGCCCTCCTTATTTCAAACTTGAAAACAATGAGGCCTGATTTACAGAAAGTGTCGGGCTGATCACAGCTAGATGGAGAAGCCAGCATCTCCAATTTTCTAGATCCTTTATAGCTACATTCGCTTATCTTCTCTGTTCTGAGCATCAAACCAGGCTTTTAAAGCAGCTGTTAAATGGCACTGAAAGAAGCAATTACTGTGTACTTTAATATACACATCAAAGAATTATGGAATGTGTCTAATGTCTATGAACAAAATTTTTATAGGCACTGGAAATTAATAAAATACAATGAAAACACAAACAATAGTGGGCATGGTGGTGCACACCTCAAATCCCAGCACTTGTAAGGTAGAAGAAGGGGGGATCAGGAGTTCAAGGCCATCCACAGCTACATAGAAGTTTGAAGCCAGGCTAGATTTCATGAGACCCTATCAAAAAATAAAATAAGAAAGAGAAGCAGGGCATGGTGGGATGTGCCTTTAATCCCAGCACACAGGAGGCAGAGGCAAAAAAAGAAAGAAAGAAATCAGTATAGTAAAATATACAACTCAAAGAAATTCAGATTCAATGCTATCCCTGTCAAACTTCCAATGTCATCTTTGAAGGAAATCATAACATTATAAAAATAGTTTAAAGCCACAAAAGGAAAGAAACTCTAGTAGCCAAGGTAGTTTTGAAAAGAAAACAAACAATGGTGAAGGCATCGACTGATTTAAAAAAATATTAAATCTATTTTACTGAAAAATGGTACCTACATAAAAATAATACATAAAGCCAAGAAGACCCATACAATTCTGATCAATTGATGTTCAAAAGTAGAACACACACAGGGAAGAAAGGATGGTCTCTGCAGTAACAAATACTGGGAACTCAACATAAATATGTAGAACCAAACTGCATCTTTGTCATACATGTAGATTATCAGACTATCCCAACTAAAACAGCCTTTGGAACACTGGACTGAGCAATGATTTTTTTTTAAATAGACCTAAGCAAGGGACAAAACTGAAAAGGGTCATAGCAAGCTAAAATGATCTGTCTAGCAAAGAACAAATATGTTAAATAAAAATCCTGCCTACTGAATAGAAAAGTATTTGCAAATTTTCTGCCTGACAAGTTGTTTATAGTCAGAGCATATAAGGAAGCCCAACATCCCATAACAAGGAAACAAACTAGAGGGCACCTGATCAGTAAGTTCTCAAAATGCAATTAGTTCATGAAAAATATCAACATCACTAATCAGAGAAATGAGACCTAACAAGAGTTAATGAGATATCAGCTTAGAGCTGTTGGAATGGATATTACCAAAGAAATGGACGGTGAAGACTGGGAAGATGGGGGTGGGGTGGGCAGGGAACGCTTGCTCAGTCTGGAAATCAAGGTTAGCACAGTCATATGAATGATGCCAAGTTAAGTCCCAAAACCAGAAACAGAGATGAGAAAATAGCTCAGTGACAGAGCAATTGCCCAGTATTCCTGAGGCCTTGGATTCCATCCTCAGCTCCACACAAACAAAACAATGATAACAAAAACAGCCCTGAAAAGAGAATTACTATATTATATGAACCTGAAATCATCCTCTTGAGTGGGTATTTATATTAGTTGAGATCAATATGCTGAAAATACTTCTACACAGTCATCTTTATTGTGGCTTTGTTCACGGTAGCCAAGATACATAAGCAACATAAACATCCACCAACTGATGTAACAATGAAACATCTCTTTCTCTCTGTCTCTGTGTCTCTCTGTCTCTGTCTTTCTGTCTCTGCCTGCCTCTGTCTCTCTCTCACACACACACACTTGGCATTACTGTCTTTCCTTTAAAAAGAAGGAGATCTTGTTATTTATGTAATGTGAGTGAGTCTAGGGTCCCTTATGCTCAGTCAAATAATCCAGGTGTCAAATGATATCTTATTCATAGAAACTAAAAAAATTAAACACATAGACATAGGCAGTGTGTTTACTTGAATCTTGGAGATGGGAGAAATACTGAAAGAAATGTCAGTCAAAGGGGACAAAGTTCAAATTATATAAGAACAGTAAGTTTTGAGACCTATAGCACAGGGTGAGTGCAGTTAATAACAATATATTTTATATTTCAACTTGTTCAGAATAAATTTCAAATGGCTCCCCCTCCAAAAAAAGTTAGATGAGGTGATAGAGATGTTAATAAACATGAAGTAATCAGTTCACATTTTACATATACACCAAAGCACACACAAGAACGTTTAGAACGTTAGCTGTGGTCCGTCCGGTGTCCTGTGGTGCCCCCCCCACCCAGGTGAGGTAGGTGATGCTGTAGTCTCCAATCATGTGCCGTGGTTCCACATTCCTCAACTGGTGGGCTGATTCGTGGGCTGATGGTGGAGCAGATTGAGGATGGAGGACTCCCTGATATTGGGCAGCAGTTTCAGCCTTTTCTGATTGGTTGCATTTACCTCGACCGCCTTCCCAATCGTGCCCCATTTCCACTGCAGTCGCTTTGCCTCTGTGTGGGACTTATTGTTAGGGTTCCAAATAGCAGCTCCCCCTCCTCCCCAACAGGGACCTACAGACTTTGGAGCCTGGAAAAGGGAACTTAGCTGATAATCACCTTGACCTTTGAGGTCAAGAGGAACAAACTCTGCTGAGAAGCAGCCTGCCTTTCCTCTGACCTCCAAAGATAAGATAAGCAGAGTTCCTCTTATCTTAAGAGGAAAAAGAAAACAATTCCACACCCTAATCCTACCTGCTTCCCCCTCCCTGATTTCTCCCCCAAACATTCCCCCCTTCCACACCCTAAAGCCCCCACATGTAAAGTCCCTGCTCACAACCCATGGGCTGACATCTTTCCCCGACACCCTTCCCTTACATCTTTCCCTTCCCTTCCCTTCCCTTCCCTTCCCTTCCCTTCCCTCCCCTGACATCTTTCCCTTAGCTGTCATCTTTCCCTTCCCCGAGGGAAAGGTGCCTTGTGCGAAATAAATCTGTATCCTGCTGAGAATTCCATCTGTGCCTTGGTGCCTTCCTTTCCCACTATCAGCCATCAAGAGGCTTTCTATCATTTTTCTTTTACTCTTCTACAGCCCCAGTCTGCCTTCACCTGTGCATTACAGAAAATTTAATATTCCTAATTGCACTTCTAGAGATAAAGTCACAATCCTGGAAAATAAAAATAAAAAATAAAAATAAAACGAATTGTCATAGCCCCAAACTATTTTTTCATTTGCTTTCAACTGTATTTTATGTAACTAAATCACTCTACAACTTACTGTAAGAAACATAAATCTTATATATTTGCTATTCATAAATGTACAATTTTATATGTGGGTTTGATTTTAGAAACTAATTTTTAAATAATGAAAAACATTAGTATTGGGCTGGAGAGACGCCTCAGTATTTAAGAGTATTGGCTGCTCTTGCAGAAGACCCAGGTTCGATTCCCAAGCACCCACATGGTGGCTAACAACCATCCATAACTACAGTTCCAGGGGGTCTGACACCATCTTCTGACCTTCGTGGGCATTGGAGGACACAGGTGCACCTACATATATGCAGGCAATACACTTATATGCATAAAATAAAAATAATAAATAAAATGTTTTTTTTAAAAGAAAAAAAATTAGTATGCAGTTTTGTTAAATGATATCCTGACTTCTGATATCTTTCCTTCTTGGCTCAGAATAGATCACATTTTGCTAAGATAAATTCAACAGAAGCATTTTTAATAAAAGCCTTCACACAGCACTCTATAAAGACAAATAATTATGATGTGTCAGTTAAAGGGAATGTTAATTTTTTAGAGACTTCCACATGGTTTTATTCCTGTTTTTTGGGGCTCCACTGAATTTTGACATTGTTAAGGAACCGTGGCAAAAGCTATGTTTATGTGGTCTTTAACAGTTGCACTGTAGTTCCAGGGGGGTCCTGTGACTGACAGTGTAAGGGAGAAAGACAAGGTCCTGGAGAGTTCTTGGCCTCCTTGTGTGCAGAATGTTACAAGAACTTATGACTCTTTCTTCCAGCATGCTAACGTTGAAAGGTTGTTTTTGTTGTTGTTGTTTTGTTGTTTGTTTGGGTTTTTTTTTTTGGCTGAGAAAATGGTAAAACTATGGATATGGTTTAAATCCTTAAATCAAGGCTTTGAAGAAACCAACCCAACAGAGTTTGTCTTGTACGTTGCTTTGTTGAGAAATAAACATTTAAATAAGTTGCTAGTATTGGAGCTTCATTAGATTCTTATTAACTTTTCCTTAGTCATAGAAATAATACTTTTTGAAAAAGGGACTGTATTAGTTACTTTTCTGTTGCTGTGATAAAACACAATGACCAAGGCAACTTGTAGAAGGAAGAGTTTATTTCGGATTATGGTTCCAGAGGGAGAAGAGTCCATCATGGTGGGAGACAGGACAGCAGAGTTGGCCAGAGCAGGCATTGAGACCATCTTCAAACACTTTCATGAAGCAGAGGGAGAAGCTGGAAGTGGGTAAGACTATTGTGCTGGATAGCTTTAGTGTCACCTTGACACACCTGGGTTGAGGGAGCCTTGGTTGAGGGATTGTCTCTATTGGACTGGCCTGTGGCCATGTCTGAGGGGCATCTTCTTGATGAGTGATGTGGGAGGGCCCAGCCCACTGTGGGTGGTGCCACCCCTGGGCAGGTGGGCCTGTGTTCCATAAGAAAGCAGGCTGAGCACAGGCCAGGGGATCAAGCCAGTAAGCAGAGTTCCTCCATGGCCTGTGTTCCAGCTCCTGCTTCCAGGTTTCTGCCCTGAGTTCCTACCTTGGGCTCCCTGATGAACTGTGACCTGGGATATGTAAGCTGAATAAACCCTTTCCTCCCCAAATTGGTAATGGTCAGAGAATTTTGTCACAGCAATGAAGAACAAACTAGGACAACTATGGACTCTCAAAGTCCAATCCTGTGACACGCTTTCTCTAGCAAGGTCACACTCTGAAAGGTCTTGGGACCCTCCCCAAAAAGTACAACCAATTGACCAGTTCTTCAAATACTTGAACCTATTGGGAACTTACTTAAACTCTCACTAGGACACAATAGTAAAAATGTAACAATTTGTGTCAGTTCATCTAGTAAGAAGGGGCATGTATTTAGGAAGGTGTTACCAGATTTCACCTTGTTGAACACAGGTATCATGCAATTGGTGAACTTTTGTACTGTGCCTGGTAGTTTTAAAAGGAGTCTGTGTCTTCCCAAACTCTTCAAACTTAATGTCTCTATGTTTAGCCAGGTGTGGTGGCTCACCCTTTTAACCCCCTAGTAAGGAGATAGAGGCAGGTGGATGGCTCTCTGGAGATCCAGGCCAAGTGGCTCTAGGCCACTTGGGGATACAGGGAGACACTTTCTTAAAACAACAACAACAACAGCAGCAGCAGCAGCAGCAGTAGCAGCAGCAGCAGAATCTGTGTTTTCTACCATGGGATTTATGGTGGATTTTGCACTTGGACACAGTTAAATTCTGAACATTAGAGAAGTTCAGCTACAAAATGAGGATGATAAGGATTATTGCTCAAGGGTCATATGGGTAAATGATAGCATCTGAAAGCACTTTGCCATAATGAATGTGTAGTCATCCTAACCAATTTGAAGGGAAGTAGAAAAAAATCAAGCAGACTCAGACAAAATATAATTCAAGGAATAAGTTGCTAAAAATATATTTAAGAATCAATAATCCACAATGAGCAGAGATCAGTATTAATAATTCTAATTTTCTTTTATTATCAATTTATGTAATAAAAATGAAAATTATAATTACTTATTCATCTGTATACACATATATCATGAAATATATTGTTCTTTAAGTCAGTATGTCCAAGTCCTAACCCAGACTCACCCACGGCATCCTGACCCACTGTACCCAGATGAGCTCAGTTCTCCAATTTAGCTATCCAAAAGTTCTGAGATTAAATTGCAGATTACCTTTCTTTCGGTAACTTAATCCTTTAAATTTCTATTTCTTTTATAAGATGTAAATAACAAAATTAGTAGTAAAATAACATAATCAGTATGCTAAGCGTTTACCACATATTCTGGTTCATAACGAGTGGCAAAATATGAGCAGTGATTTTGTTGTTTCAGCAAGAAGTGTCATGATCAGCGTCACTGTCTTTCACATGCTCAGACGTTTTTCACTAAAGACAGCCAGTGAGCCTGCTTCATAAATGGATCTACTTTGAAACTGTTGCAGTATCAGAGACACTTACATTACACGGAATATTTCTCCTACAATAATAAAACGACTGCCACCTCTCAAGGGGATGGCTAGCTTTTTAAAATGTGATAATAGGCTTAAAGCATTTACGTGTGTGTGCACGTGTGTGGGGGTGGGTCTATGGGTGCCGGGGCAACCTGGGATGTCACTCTTCAGGTTCCTCAGGTACTGTCTATGTTTTTATTTATAATTGCACACAGGGTAACATGTTCTGTCACTAGACTAGAACTCACCAGGTAGACTGGATTCACAGGAAAGTGAGCCCTAGGAATCCACCTGTCTCTAACTCCCCAGCACTGGGATTAGAGACACATACCACTATTGCCTGACTTCTAAAAATATTTAATATTCATATATGCATATAATGTATTTGGAAGAAATCCATCCTGAATTCTACCTCCAATCCCTACCTTATTGCCTGACCATTTTCCCCCTTCCAACTTCATGCATTCTCTCTCTCTCTCTCTCTCTCTCTCTCTCTCTCTCTCTCTC
>NW_008335436.1:6650247-6668257 GCF_000622305.1 Nannospalax galili
TTATGCATGGGTATGGGACCATCAACATGCTCAAACATTTTTATGTGTGTTCTGGGGATAAAACTCAGATCCTTATGCTTACATGGCAAGTACTTTACTGATTGTTCCATCCCCTCATCCCCTAAAACATTTTAAAAATTGTTGTAAACAACTCAGTTGTGTTATTGTAGCCATTTCTGTATCACTGTGAAGATAATTAATTACACTGCTTATTGGAAAAGATGAGTGGAAATACCTACAGTGAAACAATATACAATTATTCTGAGTAGCCAATGGAGATTGCCGTGTCCATGAGCGCCATCTGTGTTATTCTTTACATTCAAATAATATCTTAGTTTAGTAAATATGAAACCATTGTTTTCTTCAATGAAGCTGCTGTTTAGGTCTTTATTTCCTCTCGGCAGATTGTCTCCTATTGTTCTGAATGAGCATTTATCAATTTGAAGCATGAAGTTAATCTCAGAGATCCACCTGCCTCTTCCTCTGGAGTGCTGAGATTAAAAACATGCACCACCTTGCCCATATATTTTTGTTTTCTTAAAGCACCTTTCTTTTAATCCTCACACTGTGATATAAATTTGCCTATCAAAAATGAGAGAGTGGTAAAAGGACTTGCCAAAGATCAAATAGTTGAAGTCATGGATCCAAGCTTGAAAAAGTTATAGCAGCAAAAATAATCAGAACTTATTCTAAAGAAGTTCAGAGAAAGTACATAATTATGGAGTGTATTTACAGTGCTTTGCTCCATGGTCAAAACTGTAGCTGTTGTGGCAGTGGTGGAAGGGTCATCTCCGTATGTTGTCATTATTACTTCCCTTAATGAAATCTTTGCATAGTATCCTAACCCCATGCAGTTAATAATTTGGTTTTTGTGTCTATGGGAATAGAAAGACATCAGCATATGGAAAACAAAGCTTTCATAGATTCAATAGTTAGTTTCTTCTTATAAACTTATAAAGTACCATTTTAATTTTATATATCATTGGTGTTTAACAGAAACTTTTTCCAGACCAACATTTCCTGGCACACAAAGAAAAATGAAGACAGCCGAATGCTAGTATGGTTTTGCAGTGCGCAAAGCCAGCACCAAATCTTTCAGATTAACTTTGCTCTCATGGTTGCAAAATGTGTATTTAAGCTCACGAAATCACATCTGCATGTAGAACATTCTGTCTCGAATGTCCCCCATATCTGTGTATTTTATCAGGACAGTAACAGCTATATCATAAATTTCTTAATACTCATTTTCCAGAATTGTAGAACAAGCTTCTTCTACCAGTAGAACGATTAGAAAATTATTTATGTTTTCTTGCAATGTTGTAGAAAAGAGAAAGTAGCAGAAAGTTTGAAACGGTACTGTGCTAGCTAATCTGGATTGATCCTTCTCAGGATGTCTACACACTTGGTTTCAGAGTCCTCAGTAAGCATCGCCATACTCTGTTCCCATATGCACATCAAGGTGAATTACCCAAGCATACAGCAACACCAGGTTCTCTTAGCATTACCTTTAAAATGCATTTCACTAATTCTGAAATTTCTAAAACTTCACTGAATATTTCACACAACTAATTCCAACTGCAGTAGGAACATTTGTTTTATGGTCATTGTAATGTTCTAGTAACTTCAGTCCTGTATATCCAGATATCTATGGCCTCAAGATAGACTTGAGAAAAAAAAAACAAAAAAACGCTTATTACGTCCAAATCTTTGGGTGCCATGGCCAACTAAGATTATATTTACACAGTAAATCTCTGACTCTTGTTGGAAGCTCCTTTGGTTGCAGCAATTTACCAAAACTTTGGTGAAAGAAAAATAATGTAATAGTCAACAATCATTAACCCTAAAACATTGGGAAGCAAATACACTTAGGTAGAGAAGGCCCAGGTGCCTACTATAAATATCCAAGTGGATGTACAGGATATGGAACGACTTTAAGAACTCAACTCACTAGGCACAAAAACCTGGGACCTGAATGTTTCCAACACTAAAGAAGGGAACTGTGATAAACTTATAAAGGCAATAAATGAAAACCTTTTGTGAATCAGAACCCTGCTGTTCTTCATTATATTCCAAATCAAGATTTGCAAGGTGCTGGCAAACAGAGGTTTAATGAATGTTTGGTTGAATAATTAAACAATAATTAGCAGTCTTGAATTGAAGACACGAAAATTGAAAGTGCAGCTTAGTATATTCATCAATGCATGGAGGATTATCTTCCTAGGGTCCTGAGGCACTTTCCCTGGAGGGCAGTGAAAGAAAAGCCCTAGTGAGTACTGGTAGCAAGAGGAGAGCCAGACTGAGGCTGCACCTTGGTGGAGGGTTTCAGGACCTGCAAAGGAGAGGCAGTGAAGGGATTTTTAGTAAAGTGGCAAATAAAAGAGGTCCTGGAGGTCCACAGGTTGGTCTGAATGTGGGTTCTTTGTATAGCTACGTGATCTTGGTCCAGCAACCTTGTCATGAACATAGAGAAGAGCTGCCCAGATCCTTCTTCAGTGAAAGATCTGCTGCTGTAGGCAAAAAGCCATTAAGTCCTTGAGGCGGTTTCAGTGATTTATTTACCTTTCCAGTGACCTTTGAACCAGTCACACCCATTGCCTGCCTGAAGCACAGCTGTTTCTTCCCAAGGAACACCGTCTCCTGGAGGGATGTTACAGGCTCACAATAGTCTGGAAGGAAAAGATGTTTTATCAGGCTCAGGAAGCTCTTGATGTTAGAATAGCAAAAAAGCCCCATAAGATGAACTGGTCAAACAGTAAAATATCTAGTCTGTCGAAAGACGAACTTCCCAGTTTAGCTGGCCAATCACCTGATCGTAGGACCGCCCTGAGGAAGGAGGGTTCACTTGCATGCTAAGTAATGTGTTAATGAGAGAGTGAACTTCCCGCCTGATATCCCCCTTCCTAGATCTAGGGCTTCTAGACCCCATTACAGACATGGTAGTTCTCTGTAAGCCTGCCCGCATTTCCGAATTGTTCAGAAATATGTAACATCTTCTTTTTTCTTCATATCCCTTTTCTGAGCCTACTTCCTCTAACACTTTGAGGTGCACCAAGCATCTTGTATTTTTTTACTTTTTCTCTAAAGCTTCCTCCTCCCCACCATGTGGCTGCTAATCAACCATGTGTCTGACCTATATGCAGGCTCTAAACCAGCATGGCTTCATGGCTTTTTCCTTCTCCCCTCCATTCTCCTCAAGGCAGCTGCCAAGATTTCCAGCTTGCCAACCCTAATTCTCTACAATTCTAACAAAATTGTTTTAAAGTGTCTGTTAGAATCCATTCTTAAATTCTTTTATGAGTGAAACTAAGAACCCTCTAGGGGGCGCTGTTTTTCCGGGCTATCACTGATAGAAGATTCATAAGCCCCCTTCCCAAGGTTATATAAACGGTAACAATTCCCAGGGAAAATCAGCCCTGGCCTGTCACGCTGCCTCCCCATGGTGCAGCTCCTAGGCATGCAGCTTCCTTGAATTGTCACCTGTGTTGGGATGGGCTTCCCATTGATGCTTTTGAGCCACCCCATGTTCCTGTAAGTAGTCTCAAGAGGCTCACTGGCTCATTAAGCTAGAGTTGGGTGAAATCATTTCTTTGATTTATTGTTGATGTCCTATGGAGAGTGAATAGATATTTGTCCACATGTTCCCAAGAAAAGGCACATCTCCCAAGAAAATACTGCTTAAGGCTAGGGTATAAATGTGTAATCATTTTGATTTTGTTCCAACCTGAGACAATTCTTTCAGGTCCACTGAAGTCCCAGGACTCCCTCTAAAGTGCCCATATTGTATTGAAGTTGGATCAGTTTCGCTTTCACAAATGATCTTTCCAGGGGCAGATCCTAGTAAACAACTTGTACTTTAAATTTTATCTCAGATTCTGTTTTTTAAAACAAAACTATAACCACTGGCTATTTTCATTGGAAAAATGGAGATATGAATATTCATTTCATATTTAGGCATTGTGCTGGTTAGTTTTGGTCAACATGACATAAGTCAGAGATACCTTGGAAGAAAGAATCTCATTTGAGGAATTTCCTACATTAGACTGAGCTCTGGGCATATCTGTGGGATGTTTCCTTGATTGTTAATTGATGTAGAAGGGCCCAGCCCACTGTGGGCAGTGTCATCCACAGACAAGTGGAGCTAGGCTTTATTAGAAAGGTAGCTGAGCATTCCAGAGAGAGCAAGTTGGTAAACAGCACTTCTCTTTATTCTCCTTCTTCAGTTCCTGTTCCTGCCTTGCCTTGCCTTGATAATAGACTGTTACCTGTAAGCCAAAAAACTTCATTCCTCCCCCTAAAACACTGGTTTTGGTCAGTGCTTTACAACAGCAGTAGAAGACAAACCAGAACAGGTATGCATATTTTGTTGACAAATCTAAATAAGAAGTATTACTTTGATACTATTTTCATTCATTTTGTTGTTGAACCTACCTCCATATTACAGTCAGTTCATGTGCAACAATGTGGGTTGAAGAGATGTCATAAGTAAAAAGGAGTCTAGCATCACATGAGCAAATTTGTTCAAAGCTATATTAACATAGATGACATTTGATATAATAGCAAAAGTGTTTAGCAATAATAAATTTTAAAATTAGTGTTAATTTTTTTCCTTATCTTGTATTTATTTAATTCATATTTTTAATATTTTATTTATTACTTTTATTTTGTGTGTATGTGTGTATTGCCTGCATGTATGTAAGTGCACCTGTGTCATGTAATGCAAGTAGAGGTTAGAAGGCATCAGATCCCCTGGAACTGGAGTTATAGACATTTGCTAGCTGTCATGTTGGTGCTGGCAGCTGAACTCGGGTCCTCTGCAAGGGCAGTCAGTGCTCTTAATCACTGAGCTATCTCTCCATCCCTGATCCTGCATTTATAATGAGGAATTTTTGTCAAAGATTCAGTGCAGTCGTATAAACTGCTATTTTATCCACATACATATATGGGTTTCATTGTTGGAATGTTTTGCAGTAATCACCTTAATTGTAGGAAATTAATTTGTGGTTAACTGTAACTGATGCCTAAACTGATTTAAGGTTTTAATTATGTTAAGTTAAAATTTCTCATTTAAAATGACATCTGGGTGGATGTGGAGGAACAGGCCTGAGATTACTCAGCACTTAGGAAGTCAATGTAGGATAGTAAACTGCTCAAGGTCATACTCAGCTGCACTGTGAGATCATACCAGCCTGGGCTAAGTGGTACCCTGTCTAAAACATCCCTCAAATAACGATAATAATAATAATAATAATAATAATAATAAGTGACATCTAAATCTACATTTCTCTGTTAAAGTCTTCTCTGAGTTAATTTTAGATACTGTATTTTGTCTACCAACTCTTACCTTTTCCTCCATCATCAGGAACTAAATGGGGATGCACATTAAATATCTTGATTTTCATAGTACAAAAACCTTTTAACTGGTTTAATTGATTCTATTCTTATTTCTTCTCCTTGTTGAAAAATTAATCTTATGAAAACAATGAACAGTTAATGTTATTTGATTACCATTTATCAAAAAGCCACCATTTATCTGACACATATTTTTAGGGTTATTTGGTATTTAAGTTTTTTGTTAATTAATCTGGTACTTTGACTATTTCACACATGCATTAAATACATATTTGAATCTAAATTGGCTAGGTCGGTTTTAAATTTTTACACTATTTCTTAAACGGGCTTTATACTCCTGTGTGGGTGACACAGGAAGATCAGATAATATGATAAAGGACATGTGTTGTGATCTTCATTTTTAAATTTTTTTCACCTTTTGAACACATGCCATGTGTGCCTAGGAATCTCCTGCTTAGTGATTCTAGTATCTAAGCTTCCACTGTTGCCTGGATATGGGAAGTGCAAGCCAGTGCTCTAATTATGTGCAATGACGAAACAAGAAGAGAAAGTTGACAAAGAAAAGTACTTGGAGGAAGGAATTCAAGTGAGCAAGTGATATACTCAGCCTTTCACAGTCAAAAATACTATTTTTTCAACTCTCAACTTTTATATTGCCAATAAATTTTATTTAAGTTCTTCTTCCAAACCTTCTTAGTTTGGTTTATACACCCCCAAATGAATGGCATGCATTTAAAATCTCTAATTGCTTTCTTCATCAAATCCACTTTTATGCTTTTGATCTCTCATATATAATTGTAGAGTTTTCACCACTGATCAACTCTTCATTCTTGAAAAGTTATTTTTTGCGTAGCACTTGTTCTAGTTAGCTCTAACTTCACTTTGACACAGCCTAGAGTCACCTGAGAAGGGAGTCTCATTTGAGAGATTTCTAAGATCAGATTGGCCTGTCGGCAGGTCTAGAGGGGATTGTCTTCATTTGCAGTTGATGTAGGAGATACCAGCCCACTATGGGTGGTACCATCCCTAGGCAGGTGGTCCTAGGCTGTATAAGAAAGAAGCTATCTAAACATATGCCAGAGAGTGAACCAGCCAGGAACACTCCATGTTCTCCATGGCTTCTGCTTCATGTTCCTGGTTGAGTTTCTGCCCTGACTTCCCTCAGTGACAGGCTATGACCTAGAAGTATAAACCAAATAAATCCTTTACTCCTCTAAGCTGCTTTTGGTCACAGCGTTTTATCATAGCAACAGACATGAAACCAGAACAGCACTACGTCTTCTCCTCTTTTTCCCGTATTGCTTTGTTGTTTGATTTAACTGATGCATTGATGCCTCCCTGTTCTTTTACATACTCTACTCAGGATTGCTCAAACGAGAGTATTTCATGAAGCTTCAAACAAAGTCCTGCTCTTTCTTTGTATTTCTTCTTGTGTTAACTTAATTCTAATGATGATGCTAAATGTTTACCTCTGTCTTTGTTTGTCATTTGCTTCCAGATATTAGTATTGAGTTTCTCACTGTATTTTTAAATCCCCTACATCAGACACCTAAGGAAATCTTCCACGCTGATTTGCTCAGTTCTTTGTACTAGTGCTCTTCCCAGGGCAGCATTTCTTTACCTTTCTACTGGAAGTGTCCGACAAGGCAGACTCATAGTCCAGTTAGAATACGAAATAGTCCCATACTTTCTAAAGAACAGAATTTCAAGTTAGTAAACTACTAAAGTTTCTCTCTTCAATTAGAAAGATACATTTAACTTAATTTAAACAAATTCATGTGAATTGTGTCAAGGCATCAAATGATGCCTCACCTCTATGTACAACGTTATTTTTATGACGTTAGTTTAAATTTATAAAAATCAATCTCAATCAAACTGCAGAACTCAAGACAGACTGATAAAAGCCTTTAAGGTTATATACAATTATTAAATCCAGAGTCAAATGAGAGAAATGTTTCAATGCAAATTTTCAGAGTTCATATTGCTTAAAATACCCTGTTATGAAACAAAATGAGAAAGCTGCAAACATTAAGATATATGTCTCCCTTTATAATCTTCAGCACATTTGTTTATTGACCTTGCGTGTCAATTTTCCAGGTCCTTATGGTGTACAATTTATAGTATGTTTTAAACTTGCTTTCAGTATGAGCATATAGCTGAATTCAAGAGGAGTGTCTTAAAATTTATGTTTGTGACAACTTTTTAAAAATATTTTATTTATTATTTTAATTTTATGTGTATGAGTGCATGGCGTGCATGTGTGTAAGTGCATCTGCGTCATACAATGCTGGAACTGGAGTTACAGTCAGTTGGAGCTGCTATGAGGGTGCTGGGAATCGAACCTCAGTCCTCTGCAAGAGCAGCCAGTGCTCTTAACTACTGAGCCATCTCTCCAGCCAGCTTGTGATAACTTTTATGAAATACATTATGTAGAATTTACTGACATTCAAAGGTCAATGTATGGAAGGGCAAAAAGATAAAAAGAAGGAGGAGGAGAGGAGGAGAAAAGGTTCTCAGAACAGTTTAGAGTATACAGGAGGTTTGTTGGGAGGTATCTGGGGGATGTTTGTCATTTAGTGAGGAAGATAGACATTAAATAATAGTTATCGAATAGTGGAGAGCCTAATAGAAGCCCCAGTTCAAAAAAGAAGGCAATACAAGTATATATAATAATAAAAGAACAAAGATGCAGTGTCACTACTATCCACAGAGGAAATAATTATAGCATTGAACCTCAAAGGATATGTCATAGAATACATTTTAGAAGCTTGGAAATGAGAGATGCATCACAGTCACAAAGATAAGTATAAATTACATTTGTAATCAACTACTTACTAAGGCAAGTTAAAGGCTTATTCATTTCAGATGTCTGTCAAAATGATTAGCACAATTAACTATGCTGTAAAAGTGGTTTATATTTCTCATTAAATATGTGTATTAAGTATTCTAAACATCTAAGAACATGTCAAGATAAGTATACAATATGAGCAGATTCTGAAATTCACCTCTCCATGACCTGAAATGCTGAGGGCAATAAAGACAAAACTAAACAAAAACAAACAATAAATGAGAAACAGGTATTTCGATAGTATCAAGTATCATGTCTTTTCTTATAATTTGGTGATATAAAATACCTACACATCAATAAAAGCATAATAATATTTTCTTCAGGTAAAATGAAGACACGTGTTCTTCTAAGCTTTATTATTAGCTTGGGAGATTACTTCAAGGATGTTGGTATCCACATTGAATTTTACGCTCAAAATATTTCACACATCATGTAGAACATTTGAAAAAGTAGAACTTCACTATACATAAAATTAATAATTCAAGCTCAAGTGCTATTTATGCCATATTTTTGTCCTAATGGGAGATACCTGTGTTGATACAGGAAAAGTAAAATATGCCAATGAAGGAGTTCAATAGTGACCATGACCATAAAGGTTAAACAGCTCAGCATTTTACCAAAAATATAATATTCACAAAAATTGATTCAATTGTGTTTTCCATTTTTATCATGGTAAATCTTCACAGTGGGTCCATAGCTTCTTCCAAGCATGGGCAAGTTCACAGCCTGTAGCTGCCTTATCTTCTAGGTACTTGACTGCATCCTCTGGCTTTTCCTGAGGTTGCATTTTTAGGATAAGAATTTTCCTTTAAAAGACAGAAGGCAAGATGCCAGAAAAGAAACTGCAGTGTTTTTTTGCCATGCCTGCAATTATTTCTAGTGCTCTAAAGTTTCCAAATTTTTCTATATGGCCTTCTCTGATTTTTATGATAAAAAACAATTTCACCAAAATATCTTAGTCTTTCATGTTTTTTTAAAAGTCTATCTTATTGGGACAAATTATGAAGTTATATTATTTTATGGAATTAGTGAAAGATACAGCACACCAAATACATAAATTTGTCCACCGCTCCTGGCCTTAAAGCAAAATCTTTTCTCATGAGTTTCTGACAAAATAAAGTTGTAGGATTTCACATATTAACAACCAAAAATGACATTATAAAGGTGAAGAAAAAAATGATGATCATAAGATTATCTGATATTCTCAATAGCCAAAATATTTGATGCTTTCTTCTTCTGATTGAGAGCACTGTCAGTTAACATGACTTTTTTCATAGAAAAGCAAAATTATCAAGTTTCAGAGGTCCAATTCACTGCCGCTTTCAGGGGGACGTTTTACTGTCAAGGTGTGTAAAGTAGCAGGTGTGCAAACTCTTTCCTATGAAAAGCTGTTAGGACATGCTGACATCATCATCAAGAACAATGGAGTCTCTAAGTATGAAATCCACAGACACTAATGCACTTGTGGACATAGAAAAGTAACAATAATAATTAAAGAAGAGGTGATGAATTTGAGAAGGTGATGGGGGGGTGAGAGGCATGGGGGAAGGAGAAGGACAGGTTGAAAATGATGTAAATACAGTATTTATCTATAAAATTCTCAAAAAAATAAATTTTTTAAAGTGAGATAACTTTGGTAGTGGGAGGATGGCTCAGCAGTTAAGAGCTCTTGCTGCTCTTTCAGAGGACCTGGGATTTGGTTCCCAGCACCAACATGGCAGCTTACAACTGCCTGTAACTCCATTTCCTCAGGCACTTCTTGCTTCTGCAAGCACCAGGCATGCATGTGGTATACATACATACATGGAGACACTCACACATACAGGCAAAACCAAAATTAAACAAGTTTTTAAAACAGAACAAAATAAAACAAAAAAGGTAACTATTTAAAATCAGAGATTTCATTAGGCAAGAGAAAAGGAGAGCAAATATGGGACTATTAACATATTTGTGATAAGATCAGTGCTGAGGGAAAAGGCATAAATATATCAAATTATCTTCTAGACAGCATCAACTAGACTTGATGTCTTATCCACAGGGGTTAAGTATTAGGAAAGTAACCAAGAATGACTATTCAGTTTCTTATGTAGACCATACTTAGCTAATGCACTGCCTTTTCAATATAGATATCAGCAAGCATAGTGTTTATCATGGTAATTTGCTCCGTATTCTAAGCTTGGAGCAGTCAGATGACAGCCACCATCAGGTTCACCAGCTGACTTTTAACATTGATTTTCCTGTATCACTTGATCCTGGATTACTCACCACCTGCTTAACGAACTATGATATTTCAAACTTTCTGACATTCCATGGCTTCTTTGATTACTGAATTTATTTTCTCTTGCGCTTTGCATTTTACATAATTAATTATTTCTACACTGTTTAATTTTAAAAATGTGAATGCGTATAATTAAATCAGTAAAAATTGGAACTAAGGAAAAATGTAAGTAGACATTAAGCTAGACAAAATTTGTGCAGGCTAATAGAATAGGAATTATTTAGAATAAACAGCTGCAATTAAAAAAAAAAATTACATGATGACCAAGGGAAAATGTTATTGCATCTTTTGCACAGTTTATATTATCACCGAAATAAACAAATTATTGGAAGAAACAGGGATATTGTAACATTTAGGAAGGACATATATCTAAAAAATAATGGAGTAATATATCCTCAGTGAGGTCCCTGTTAGAACATAACAGTTTCATAGCATTGCTTCTGAAAGTGGTCATTTATTGAAAATGATCACACTACTTTTAAATTTACCATACTAAAGTACTCACTGTAAATACAGAAATATGAGGATGCAGTTCAGAGTCATTACAAAAATAATTTAAGAAATTCTCCAAGTATATGCTTTGATGCAGGAAATCATTGCGCAATATTAGATGTTTGCATTAGAGTATAGAAGTCTTGAGATACAGATGTGCTTCACTTGAGAAGAAATTGGTACTTGGAAATAAATATCAAATGATACTTTATATTTACCTCAAAGAGTCTCGAATGCTCACTTGAGGCAATATGGGTGGTATCTACCATCCATAATGTAGTATATATACCACAGGTATGCTAAAAAGACAGATGGTGGAATACTACCTCCATTCTCTGTCTCTCTGTCTCTGTTTCTATCTCTGTCTGTCTCTCACACACACATATCTCAATCTCAACTGGACTTTTGATTAACATTTGGGTACTAGTTCAAAATCATAAACATGAAGCAGTACTGGTAACTAGTTAACATTACAAACTGTGGGAAGACTTTGTCTAAATTTAATCTTAGGCTTATAACCTGGTTTCTTCATTGCTGCTTACAAGCTACAAGAATACAAGAATCCCTTAGTATTAGTGTTAGTGTTCTCCAGAGAAACAAAATATGAGAGAGAAGGAGAGAGAGAGGTTTGAAGGCAGGATATGCTACATGGCTATATTAACGTGACTATTCTTTGGCATTTGGATTAAGTTTCATATGCTTGAATATATGCATTTCTTTGATGCATATCCTGAATAAACATCAAGGAGCTAAACTTTAAATATTTTATTTGTATTTCTTGGCTAATAAAGCCAATAGTGATCTAAATTTTCTTCTAAATTATTTGAGACATTGTTTACTCCAGTAATGAAATGGACATTGAGATACTTTGAGAATAAATGATATCATTATTTTTCTTAATGGAAAAACATTCATTTTCTTGTCAGTGTTAAATTATTAATCTCTCATAGGAAATTTTTTACATATATGCTTATAAAAGATTTCAGGATAGCTATAAAACTCATTTATGAATTTTGATGGAAACATTTGACTGGTTTACCAGTGGGCAGTTTTCAAGAAGTTAAACATGAAGTTTAATTTTGTTTTATAGTTGCACTATACAGATTCACAGAAAACTTACAAAATGTTACTGAAGCTGACATTTTCCAGGAAACTACTACTTGTGACAAAAATATACTTCTTCAATACATTTTATTATAAATAATTCTTTTTTAAATTTTTTTTGTCTTTTTGAGACAGGGTCTCCCTGTAGCCCCAGCTGTCCTGGAACTCACTATGTAGACCAGGCTGGCCTTGAACTCACAGAGATCTGCCTGCCTCTGCCTCCCGAGTGCTGGGTTTAAAGGTGTGTGCAGTCACACCCGGCTATAAATAATTCTTTATAAGAGATACAAAAATTCTTATGTGATAGATTTTCTCATAGAGAGACTTGGTACTTAATGCTTTGGAAATCACATTACTTTTAAATTTGCTTTAATAAAGTATTAATGTATATAGTTAATATATATGTATATATACACACATATGTATTACATTCAAGAAACATTTTGGGAATTGGAGAGATGACTCAGTGATTAAGAGCACTGGTTGCTTTTGCAGAGGACCCAGGTTCCTAGCACCTACAGAGCAACTAACAACTATCCATAACTCCAGTACCAGGGGAATCTGGCACCTTCTTCTGACTTCTGTAAGCATTTCACGACACCACTGCGCTTACACGCATGCAGGCAATACACTCATACACATAAAATAAAAATAATAAAAAAAAAATTAAAAAAGAAAGACACGTTGGTCTGTTGTTGATCCCTCACACATTTCAATATTTTTAAGTACTTAAATGAATATAAATATTCCATTTGACTTTATCTTTATCGACAGTTCAGATGGTCACACAGTTGCTGTGCGTAATCATGTGATGTTAGTGGTAACCACGGGGTCTTGAACCTAGATTCAAAATCCAGATTTTTTTTTAAAGAAGACAAGTTTGAAATTAGAGACCAGTGGACAGGGACATTTTGAATAGCCTGCACTGGGGCTTATCAGTCCTTGCAGGATATGCTCAAAACATTGTGATTCCAGTACTGTTCTCTTAGTTTTTGCCCAAGTTGCATATCTATCTTCCTCCAAATCATACTGAAAGCATTCAAGGAATATTTTGGTGACTGACTAAACAATGAGCAAATGTTGCTAAAAATCAATCTCTTTATTTGCGAGGTATTTCCGTATTAGTGACTTTTCTCTTGCTGTGATAAAACACAATGACCAAGGGAACTTATAGAAGGAAGAGTTTATTTGAGCTTACAGTTCCAGAGGGATCAGAGTCCATAATGGTGGGGAGGCATGGTGGCAAGAGGTGGATAGGGTAATAAGAGGAGCACTCATATCTTGAAACAGGGAAAGGAAGCAGAGAGGACTGGAAATCGAGCAAGGCTTAACAGCTCTCTAAGCCCGCCATCAGTGATGTGCTACCAGCATGGCCATACCTTCTAAGACCTCCCAAAGCAGTGCCACCAACTGGGGACAAAATGTCTGAATACTTGGAGCCTATGGGGGATATTTTCATTCAAATCATCACAGTACTTGATAAAGCAGCTAGTCATAAGGGTATTATGGTTGCTTTCAATTATCATTTATATTATCATCATTGCAAAGATATTATTAGGACTAGGGGTTTTGATTAATATTTTATAATATATTATTATTATTAATTATTTTTTTAATTATTTTTATTTTATGTGTATGTGTGTATTGCCTGCATGTAGGTGAGTACACCCATGTCATGCAATGGCCACAGAGGACACCCATGTCATGCAATGCCCATAGAGGACAGAAGAGGCTCTCAGATCCCCTGGAACTGGAGTTACAGACAGTTGTTAGCTGCCATGTGGGTGCTGGGATTCGAACCCGGGTCTTCTGCAAAACAACTGGTGTTCTTAACCACTGAGCCATCTCTCCAGCCCCCTTACCACAATATATTATTTTTAAATATTATTGTATAATAAAGAAAAAATATCAAAAATAATGCCGGATAGAGACTGGAGAGAAGACTCAGTGGTTAAGAGCCTGTACTGTTCTCTCAGAGGACCTGAGCTCCTCTTTCAGTATCCGTGTCAGGCAGCTCACAATCACCTGTAACACCAGCTCCAGGAGATCCACCACCTCTGGGCTGTACAGAACACCTACACTCATGTGCAAATATCCAGATATAAATATACATACTCAAAAATAAAAATAAATCTTTTTTAACAACTAATGGTGGGTATAGTTCTGTTAAAAAAAAACCTTGATTTATACAATTGAAACGTATAATTTGGAAAGTTTTTAATGATGTATACTGCCTTTTTTCCAGAGATGTTTTAAAATTAAAATAAATTTATTTGTAAATTTTGTTTGTAAGAGTGTATTAAAAGTGAAATGCAATACAAGAAAATATGTCTAATTTATGGCATCACATAGAAAAGTATAAATAGTACGAAAAATCAATGTAATTTGTAACACATCATATTGAAAGAGAATGAAAGAGGACAGCAAATGCTATCAGAAAATGATGAATCATGTAAAACAAAAAATGAACTGTTGTTCAGGTATGGTTGCACATGCCTTTAATCCCAGCACTCTGGAGGCAAAGGCAGGTAGATCTCTGTGAGATCAAGGCCAGCCTGGTCTACATAGTGAGTTCCAGGATAGCTGGGGCTACAGGGAGACCCTGTCTCCAAAACAGATAAAATGAACTGTTAGGAAAAATCATTGTGTTATCTATAATCTGAGATAAAGTTGGAGTTGGCAGAACACAAAGTAACAGACAAAACAAACACCAGTTGATTTTGTCAGTGACCTTTCGTTGGACTAGTGACTGCTTTTGTGCCACTGGTCACACATGAATTTTGACAGAAAATAGATTGCTAGTCAAACTTAAAATGTGTATTCAGTCCAACCAGTGAGAGTTTGCCTACCCCAATATAGGTCACTGTTATAGGTGACCTATTGAGACTGACAACATGGTTTAAAACATCAGTGGCTTCCTTGGTGTGTTGGATAGTTTTAGTTGTCAACGTGACACACCTAAGTAGAGGGGACATCAACTGGGGAATTTCCTCCATTGGACTGGCCTGTGGTCATGTCTGTGGGGCATTTTCTTGATTGCTGAGTTATGTGAGAAGGCTCAACCCACTATGGACAGTGCCACCCCGGGAAGGTGGTCCTGTATTGTATAAGAAAGCAAGTTAGGCACAGGCCTGGGGAACAAGCCAGTAAGCAGCATTCCTCCATGGACTGTGCTCCAGGTTCCTACCTTGAGTTCCTGCCTTGGTTTCCCTTGATGATAGACTGTGACCCTGGAGATGTAAGATAAAATAAACCTTTCCTCTCCAACTTGATTTTGGTCAGTGTTTTATCACAGCAATTGAAAACAGACTAGACATTGGTTTCAAATGCTCTTTTGCAAAAATCACATTACTGTAGTGTATTTTTCTTTTTTTGAAGCTTCATATTGCTAACAATGAGAACAAATGTTCCATTTCATAATGTTGGCTGACATTTTAAGACTTCGAAAATAAAATGGGTTGTTAAAGCAGCATTTTGATGGAATATTTGGCTTAATTAATTTTACATATCTGAAAATACCCAGGGAATTCAAATTCTACCATTTTTCTTTTTAAACTGAACCTGGCGCCTTCTTGAGCCCATTTTAAGGTTTATTTTATGTCACAGCTTAGATTCAAAAGTTCTGCTTGTTTGATAATTTGGTAACTATGTATTACAAAATATGTTTCTTGAATGCATGCAATTGGTTTTTTTTATATTTTAAAAACATAACTGAACTGAGTTACAGTTTCAAAGTAAATTACAGAAAAACTATGATTAGAATAATTGTGTTATTTTATAAATCTGTCTTGATTAGCGTCAGGTTTTGTTTATTTTCCCCTAATTTTCTAATTATTGGTTCTTGCTCCTGGCAAATTGTAAACTATTTTCACCTCCAGAACATCACTTTGAACCCTGCTACAGAAGTATCTTGGTAAAGACTTGATTTCTTATGAGATGGAGAATAGCATGCATGTAAGAGTCATGCAAGTAGCTGTTATTCAATTAAAATTGAACTTCCACATAATTGCATCATACTACACTTTCCAGTCAGCTACTTAGTTTTCCTCATTTAATGTAACCTTAGTAATCACTAACCTAAGAGCAACCTCTGCTGGCAAACTCTTTAACTGTGTTTCTACAAAGTCATTTGAACATACCAGATGAACAAATGTATTGAGGGAGGGTTTTAATCTGTGATTCCATGTGGCAGCCATTTGTAAAATCATAGGCCCTACTATAAAATGAAGGCACCTGTGATATATTTGTTTGAGACCAGAAAAATGAGTAAATTTAGGTTAAATTATTTTCTCAATTTTCAGCTTTGTGGTCTAAGGTTTATGTAGAAAAAGCAATTAAGTGGTGATGAGGATTCTTCAGGATACTAAATAATAGGATTATGTATGAAAACTACAGCAAAATTAAAGGTACCATTTGAACAAATTAATTTCATACCTCAAAAGTGGTTCTAACTATAAATAGTCAAATGGATATGATTAATGATTTTTCCCTTTTGATAAACATAATTTCAAAGGAGATGTTATAGAGGAAAAAAAATAACATCAAGGTTCTGTCCAGTATCATATAAAAGAAATGCCTATAGAAAGCCTTCCAAAGTGATATCTAAATACACAATTGCCCACAATTGCATGTTACTAAAGTATATGCAAAGTTTGACTACAAAGCATGTCTTACACAGTACTCAGCAAGACAGTTTCTTGGCCAACATGCCAGGTCATGTAATTTACAAGCGCATGCACATCTAACAAGGTAAACTAGATACAGAAATGTAGTATATTTCAATTGTAATGGACAGTTGAAATTTACAAAATCTATATGCATTCTTGAGCTTTGCAGCTTGTGGTCATTTAAACACTGTGCTTTGTGCTTAATTCTGACAAACAAAAATTTAGGATTGCTTTGTTCCTTTATTTTTTTTTAGCACAGAATCCCTTGAACAATAGAACCTTCTATAATCTGATTCTTACTTTTTTGTGTATATTTTCTATATGCCTCTGCCAGTCACATTTATTGAACATACTAATTCTTGCTACAAACCCTAGAGGTAATTGTAGCTGAATAAACAGTCATTGGTTCATGTCTCCCAGGAAAAATTAATAGGAAAATCATTAAGAAGTATATTCAAAATTCTCACAGGGTAAATGTTAGTAACTGTACACCACACCATGAAGATATTGTTTCATTTCATCCTCAAAAGCATGCATAATAAAATTTTTAGATGAAATGGAGGCATAGTAATTTGTCAAAGGTCACAGAGCCAGCAGGGAATAAGGCCAGGATCCAAATGCTGGGTGCCAGGGCCCCTCCCATTTATTGCCTCAGCAATTTTGATAATGAAGTTTCCTGTAAAGGGGTTGCCTGATAATCTCTGTACGCCATTGAAAAGAATGGTGCTACAAAGAGGAAAGTGACAAAGAGAAACCTGAACTTGACTCCAAACGTGATCATGAAATACCTGTGCTTCGGTAACTTTAAAAATGAGCAAAGTCATAATGTGTAGTGTTCTTGTAACTAGAAATTTAAACAACACATATGAAGTGTTTGTGTGAGTATAAAGAAAGCTGAAGTTATTACTGCCTTTGCTTTATGCCCTAACTAGAGGTATTCCTTTCCAGAGACTCTGCTTAACGACCACATGCCTCCCACTCTGTGTTCTTTGTGAAGATCTAAACAATTTTTAGTACATTTGTTTAAATTTTTTTATTTTTTATGGGTTTCTACTATTTAAATTATAAACTCTACAGAATAAGAAACCTCTTGCTCGGGGCTGGAGAGATGGCTCAGCGGTTAAGAACACTGACTGCTCTTTCAGAGGACCTGGGTTCGAGTCCCAGCACCCACAGGGCAGCTATGAACTGTCCTTAACTCCAGTTCCAGGGGAATCTGAAGCACTCTTCTGACCTCTGTGGCATTGCACGACATGGGTGCATTCACATACA
>NW_008335436.1:6668268-6675509 GCF_000622305.1 Nannospalax galili
AAGAAGAAGAAGAAGAAGAAGAAGAAGAAGAAGAAGAAGAAGAAGAAGAAGAAGAAGAAGAAGAAGAAGCCACCGCCTCTCTTGCTCTACCCTAAGCATTACACTGAATGCTCCTTACCTCTGGCTTAATTCCCAGTAGCACCCAGTGGAAAATTTCTTTTGAGATCTTTGTGATCCCATCTCTCAGGAAGATTTAAGCTTTGTCTTCTCCAGGACTGGATCTGATAGATCTGATCTAAGTGTTTGTGTTTTCGGTAAATTGTCAGTAATAATCTCCTAAATAAGTTACATGAAGACATGGGTGAGATTTTAGGGAAGAATCCATCTATCCTAGTATATTTAAAGAAATAAAGCTACAGTTGAGAGGAAAGGGAATTTATGAGCTAACACTTATAAGGAGGCATCAAAGAAGTCCGTGTATATGCTTTTTTCTTAGGGTAATATACACATAGGCCAAAAATATCTTATGTATTGCCTTTGAGGTGGACAAACCTTGATGATGGTGGCTTCCAGTAATACTCCAAAGGCACCATGGGAATCTATGGAATCTGATGTACCATAGACATGGCACTAAAAGGTCACACATGCTTAATTCATTAACCAGTATTTCTGCTGTTGCTGTTTTTGTTCATTTTGTCTCTGTTTTGTTGTTTTTGAGACAGGCTCTCATTCTGTAGCACATACTGGGTTGGAACTTATGGTGTAGCTCAGACCAGCAGCCCTCTAAGTGATGTGATTACATATGTAAGTTATCACACTTCTCTCCATAAACCAGCTTTTTCACAAGCCCTATATTGCCAACGTCAGTTTCTCCCAAATCACAGATGGTCCTTCTTCTTCAGGAGGGTGAAGGTAGTCTCTGTTCCCATAACCCATGTTTCTTTCCTGTTGATAGGATGCTTTGCAGGAAAGGCCAATATAACCATCTTCCTCTCCTGCTAAACTGTAGAGGTGATTAACTTTTAAACACTGTCTATGTTGTGACACTCACATAAACTTTCTCTTTGATCCATGGCCGCTTCTTCCTCACAACAAATTAAAAACCCATGATGATGTAATTGTCTCTGTGAAGTCACCAATAAGATATGTTTATTCCAAAGGACTCTCTAAGTATGTTATGTTTGAGTCTGTATTCAAGAACATCTCATGATTGTTATGTAGCAAAATATTTGAATGCATTACTATCATTTTCAAGTAATTCTTATCATTGATTTGTTTGATAATGATTAGGATTTATGTTCCAAAAGGTCCAAAACACATGTAATGCTGTCAGAATAATCATGTCCCCTCCTCACATTTTTTGGTCAGTCTTAACTACTCCTCAATAATATCAAACCTCTTTCACTGGAACATTTAATTGTTCATCTTCAGATCACTGATGCATCAGGGTGTCGTTTTTGATAAAATATCAACTCACTTACTGTATCAAAATAAAATTACTATGCAGTAATTTAATGATATAGCTCTTCCCTCTTATGAGCTCTGAAAAATATCTCATTAACAGTTCCACAAATTACCACAATAACTTATGCTGACATGCTCATTTATTCTCATTTATGAATAAATCTGGTTGACAGCCTAATGAAATATTGCAGGGAATTCCCCGCCTCTGATATGGATTAGGTGCCCTGAGAGAATCCAAAAAAGGGGATTTATTTTAACCACAAATACTTCAGTATAAAAGTGGAATACTAAGTTCTACCAAGTTTTACACTAAAAATGTCAGCGCACGCTTCTGCCTGTTGTAGTGTGGTGATGTTCTTCCCTCCCACCCCTCTAAGCTCAGAGTGATCTACACCATCTGCCAGACAGTCCAAGAGTGAACAGCCCTGCGATGTTGGCTCTTTCTGTCTTTACAGTATCATTTTGTGACTTGATTTTGCTTGTTAATTATGATATTACCCCCAATGATTACTTTCCAGCAGAGAGAAAAATTAAATGTACAATATCATTTTGGAGTTGATCCAAATGTTTTATATATAGAACACTAAAAATTATTTAAAGTTACTCTGAAGTGACAAATAGTCAAAAAACGCTTTAATCATCAATGTTTCCAAAATATTTTATTTAAACCAGGAAATGTCATTTTAAGATATAATTTTAATATATATATATATATAATTAAATATTTATGCAGGAAATATTAATTAATTATTTTAGCAAGACTAAAAAACAGGTGTAGTTCCTATAATTTAAGACTGTAATGTGTCTAATACACATTGAATATGTCCAAAGAATGATTTACATTTGCAAAGTTCATCATTAAAGGTGCTATTCCTTTAATTAAAAATATATATTCATCTCTCCTCTAAAAATTACGTTCTAGGAGTCTGTATAACTAGCCTGTCAACAGTATCATTCTTTATTTTGAAGAGTTTCAACCAAATTTCATGTTTACGGTATAAAAGGCTTAGTAGTTCCTGAGTTAGATTTTTGTTTCTATGATAAAATAACTGACACAAACCATTGAAATGAGGAAAAGCTTACTTGTTCAAGGTGGTGTCAGAAGCTTTGGTCTCTGGTTACTTGGCTCTGGCAGTAAAGCAGAATACTACAGCATTGGGAGGCATGGAGGTGTGGAGACATGTCTTCATGGTGAATGGGAAGGAGGTGTGGGAATTATGCCTCTGGCTCTCAAAATTTCATGATTCATTCCAAAAATTTTCAAAATCCATTAGCAAAGCATTTTCTAAGGGATTGGGGAGATGACTCCATGGGTTAAGAACTCTTGCTTCTCAAGTTGGGCGTGGTGGCACACTGCACTTGAGAGGCAGAAGAAGGATCTCTGAGTTCAAGGCTAGCCTGGTCTACACAGTGAGTTCTAGATCAGCTGGGACTATAGGAAGACCATCTCAAAAAGAACAACATCAAAAAACTCTTTTGTAGAGGTTCTAGATTCAGTTCCCAGGACTCACATCAACTGGCTCATGGCTGCCTGGAACTCCAGTACCAGAGAATCTGACACCCTCTTCTGGCCTCTACATGCACTTGCATGCATATGCTGTGTGTGTGTGTGTGTCTGTGTGTCTGTGTGTGTGTGTATACATACATATATATTGCATATCTATGTGTGTATATGTTGTATGTATCTCACATTAGGCATATTTTTAGACATAGAAAAAGCAAAGCAAATAAATAAATCTTCTAAGACTCAAGAAAAAATTTATTTATGAATTCCTTATAATCATATAAGCTAATATAAGGAAGTATCTATATTTTGCACATATTTAAAATTGCTTTTGTCTAGAGATGTGACAAACTTGGGGATTTCTCTAATATCTAAGACCTCTCCAGTTATGTATATTTGGCTATGTTTATAGTACCACATATGAGTTTCCTATCATTGAGTGGGTTTTGAGTCCAGTGAGGTAGCTATTGATTACCCCCCAACATAAAGGCACTACTATTGTACCAATGTCCTTTGCTGTGCCAGTCATTGTTGTGGTTATTAGGCCTTGAAGCTGAGGGTGGACTATTGATTGATGTTCTCCCTTACCAGCTTGAGAGTGAGCCCTTAGGGGAAGTGGCTTCAAGATCAGTTCCACCTTTATTGCTCCAAATCCTATGTCCAAAGTATGTCCTGTCTTCAGCAATAGGGTCTTACTTTAAAGTTCTGGGAGACAATCAAGGTCTGTGGCAGAAAATATCCTATTTGGGAGTCTTTTGGATTACCCTGGCTAACAACTCAAAGGAAGGTTTCTCCTGTTTAGCACTGTTTCTTCTTATGGTGTCTTCAGCTATATACATAGACTCATGTAGAGATATTGTATGTGTAATTTGTCAACAGGCTTTTGGACCCATATGATCCCCTTTTGTTTTTTACACTAGCAAGGCTTTATTTATCTCTCTTCTCTCTTTCCCTGTCTAATTCTCCCTCTATAACCTCCCTCTTTAAAGTGTTCCCAGTTTCCTCGTTTCTCCCTTGATGATACCATCCTCCTATAGTCTCACCTCTCTTGAGCTCCTTTTTACCCTTTAGCCCCACAGTTCCATGTATAAACCCTCCACACACAATTTAAATATATCCTAGATCTAGGGTGCTAATGTCTGCCTTGTTGGGTTCTAGTCTTGCTTTGGATTGCTTTCTACATCTCCATTTTCCCTTCTGAAATGAGAATGTTTACTCTCTGCCCTCAAGTTTGGGAGTATATAACTTACATGATTTTTTTGTAAATTTTTTATTGAATTTTGTTGTGTGTTTCATATTAGAACATCTTAATCAATCTTAATCATCTTTATACCCCCTTCTCCACTGGCACCCTTCCATAGTCCCCTACCCCATTGGAATTCATACATTTAGTCATGTGTTAAGGCCTATCATGCCAAGTTAGTGTCCCCAGATGTCCCTCAGTGTAAGTTCATCCACTGGGGTCTACACGGCCTCTCTAGAATCTGTCCCTTTAAGAAGATCAGCTCTTCCTTGCCTAGCAACAATCATCTGCCAATAATTCTTCAACTAAAATTGGAGTCTGTTGCCCTTTTCCACAGTCCTATGTTGCGTTTCTGTCTGCTTGAGTTTGCATCGGTCTTGTGCATGCTGACACTATTGCTATAACTTCATATGAGCAAGTTTGCAGGAGCTCATATGGTTGCACACTTCCTACCTGGCTCTTAAATCTTTCCACCACCTCCTCCATGATGGTCCCTGAGCCCTAGGTGACTGGAGTTTAATATAAAAGTCCTGTCCAAGGACCCACACTCTGCAGACACTTACTCTCCATGCTTTAGCCATTTATGACCTTTTGTTTTCTTGGCCCTCTGTGGCACGAGAAAGCTTCATTGATGAGAATTAAGAGATGCATTACTAGTGTCCTCTTCACCCCTTGTTCTATGTTCCGTGAGCCTTAGGTGTAGAGATTACATTGTAGGCTTTGGAAACTTACAATGTCTGTGAGTGACCAGTTGTGGAACTCTGTAATAATCTCCATCTGTTGCAAAAGAAACTTCTTTGATGAGTGGTGACTGGGATATTTGTCTGTAAATGAAAGCAATCAAAGCAAGGCAGACATAAGCTTCTAGAGCTCAGTGTACAGCATCTAGGACACTTGATGCTTGATGTAAGCTTCAAACTACTTGGCAAGCTCACAAGGCCTCTCTCTCTTAGGTTCGCTCTGCCTGCTGCTCTGACGTTTTTTTGCAGGTGTTCCAAGTCCCTAGCATCCTCAGCTTCCTTAGGTTTCTATTGCAACTCAGGCTTCACTGTTGGATCACCTTTTCAGGGGCTGCAAACATTTCCTGCATATGCAGGTCCCACTTCTTTCGGCTCCTGTGATTCTTTCCAGCTCTCATGGAATATTGTCATGATACTGATGCACGTGTCATTTGGAGTGCAAATGGAATTACAATGACGTTAAGGTTGTCACTCTGACAACCATCTTACATTCAACCAGTTTTAGCTAGTTCACTTATAGAGGGACTTCCGGAATCCTATTCTTCAAGATAAAGAAGAGTAAGATGGAATGGACATTCGAGGCCTGGTCACCTCCATAGTAATCAGAGCACTGCTAGGCATTCTAGCCTGTTTCTCCAAACTTCTCTAAATATGTGACAACCATATGGTTGGGTTAGTCAGAGCACTGACTCCATTTTCTGCTACCAGTTCTCCATTACATTTTCATAGTCATGAAAGAAAAATATCCAACAGTAACAATTCAAGTGAGGAAAATTTAAATTGAGGAAGCAGAAAGAGGTAGAAACTGAGGACTGGACCATGTATAACCTTCTTGGGCACCTCATCCCTATGTCCTACTTTAATCCAAGCCTAATGTTTAAAAACTAGCAGCTTGGGAACCTAACAGTCATCACATAAGCCTGAGAGGAATGTAACAATCTTCCTCTTACCTGTGAGGGATAAATTTCAAGATTCTCAGTGGAAGATAAAGTTACCTATGGGACTAAACAATGTATATGCTGTTCTTGTCATATATAGGCACGTGTAGTAAAGTTAATTCATAAGTTACATGGGATAAAGAGCAGAACAATATAACATTGGAGCAAGACACCCCCCCTCAGAAATCAGTCATCAGCCACAGACACTCAGATTTGATGGAGTCATGCATGAAGCTACCTTCTTCACAAAAGGTAAGAAATCTAGATGAGAGATGGTGATATCCAGATTGCCAACAACAGTAGTCATCATAGTAGTAAAAGAAATGGTAATAAGACAGGAAGAACTCATCCATGTCAGAATTTTGTAACTCCGAAAGCAGCTGCTCTTCTTAGAGACACCTCTGTGTTACAAGAGAGTAAGTTTAGCCTTGGAATCTAGTACCTGTCCCACCAGAGTAAAGTTCTGTACCAGGCAGGAGGGCCCATGACTATTACCGCCTTGGTAGTACCCATGGATAGACCCTCTGAACCCCCAGTAACCTGGCAATTCCCAATATCACCCTCTCAATCACAGACAGCATAAGCAAAGAAAGAATCCATCTATTTCCAAGTAACAATTTCTTAGTCTAACATAAATGGAAAGCCAAGAAGCAGATGGCTTCTCTTGTGAATCATAGTAAGCATTTAAAAAAATGAAAATTGATTCTCAATTTATATAAAAAATTTTAAAGTAAGACTTTCTAATTAATTCTATTGGGTTATCATTATCCTGATATTAAAACCAGATCATCACACCACACATAATAAATATAAATAAATTAATAAAAATTAAAAAAAGTAAAAACTAACATCCTTGATAAACATAGATTAAAAGCTTGAAAAAATTCCAAAAAATATTTCTCTCACAGCATAATGGTACTAAGAAAAAAGCAGGTGTAGCAATTCTAATATCTGACAAAATAGACTTCAAGCTAAAACTAATAAGAAGAGATAAAGAGGGCCACTTCATTCTGATCAAAGGAACAATAAATCAAGAAGATATTACAATCATGAACATATATTCACCAAACTCTGGTGCACCCAACGTCATAAAAACAATACTACAGGACTATAAGACCCAGATTAACCCAAATCCATTAATAGTAGGGGACTTCAGTACCCCACTGTCTCCGTTAGATAGGTCAACAGTGCAGAGAGTTAACAGAGAGACATCTGAGTTAAACAATACCATGTATCAAATGGACTTAACAGACCTACTGAGTATTCCACCCAAGCACCAAAGAATATACTTTCTATTCAATGCCCCATGGAACTTTCTCCAAAACCGACCATATACTGGAGCACAAAACAAGCTTCAAAAAATATAAAAGTATTGAAATAATTCCATGCATTCTATCATACCACAATGGGGT
>NW_008335436.1:6675573-6676721 GCF_000622305.1 Nannospalax galili
ACACTCCTAAATGATGAATGGGTCAAAAGAGAAATTAAGAAAGAAATAAATGTATTCCTGGAATTAAATGAAAAGGACAGTAAAACACAACAAAACATCTGGGACATTTTGAAAGCGGTCCTTAGAGGGAAGTTTATAGATCTAAGTGCCTACATCAAAAAATTGGAAGGAACACAAATAAATGACTTAATGTTGCAACTCAACACACTTGAAAAGCAACAGCAAATGAAACCCAAACCCAGCAGACAAGAAGAAATAACAAAAATAGGGCAGAAATTAATGAAATTGAAACAAAAGAATCAATGAATCCAAGAGTTGGTTCCTTGAAAAGATAAACAAGATTGACAGACTGCTAGCCCAGTTAAGCAAAAGTAAGAAAGAGCACCTCCAAATCAACAAATTCAAAGATGAAAGGGGAAACATCACAACAGGCACGAGAAAGATACAGAACATTATAAGGGAATACTTTAAAAACCTATATGCTACTAAATTTGAAAACCTGAAAGAAATGGATGGATATCTAAAGGCATAGCAACCACCAAAACTAAACCAAGAAGAGATTAACAGCTTAAACAGACCCATAACACAAAAAGAAATTGAAACAGTAATACAAAACCTTCTAACTAAAAAAACAAGCCCAGGACCAGATGGATTTATTGCAGAATTCTAACGACATTTAAAGAAGATCTATATCCAATACTACTGAGTTTATTCAAAAAAATAGAAATGGAGGGAGAACTTCCAGATTCCTTCTATGAAGCCAGCATCACTCTAATACCAAAGCCAGGTAAAGATACAACCAAAAAAGAAAACTATACACCCATATCCTTAATGAACATAGATGCAAAAATTCTCAACAAGATACTTGCAAACCACATAAAGACACACATCAGAAAGATCATACACCATGTTCAAGTCCGCTTTATCCCAGAGTTGCAGGGATGGTTCAATATACCTAAGTCAGTAAACATCATGGATCATAAAAATGGACTCAAAGACAAGAACCACATGGTCATCTCAATAGATGCAGAGAAGGCCTTTGACAAAAGTCAACACGCATTTATGTTCAAAGTCCTAGAGAGAATTGGAATGGAGGGAACATAACTCAACATAATTAAAGCCATATATAACAAACCCACAGCCAACAT
>NW_008335436.1:6676826-6714890 GCF_000622305.1 Nannospalax galili
CTAGAAATTATTAACACATTCAGTAAAGTGGCAGGTTACAAAATTAACCTACAAAAGTCTATAGCCTTTCTATATACCAATGACAAGCAGTCAGAGAAAGAGCACAGGGAAACCCTCCCATTCACAATAGCCACAAAAAAATAAAATATCTCTGAATAAACCTGACCAAAGACATTAAAGAGCTCTACAAGGAAAATTTTAACTCTTTATAAAAGAAATTGAGGAAGACATCAGAAGTTGGAAGGGCCTCCCATGTTCATGAATTGGAAGAATTAATTTGTGAAAATGACCATTCTACCAAGAGCCATTTATAGATTCAATGCAATGCCAATCAAAATCCCCATGACATTTTTCACGGAATTGGAAAAAAAAAACTATCCTAAGATTCATATGGAAGCACAAAAGACTTCGGATAGCCAAAACAATCCTGAGCAGTAAGAGCAATGCCGGGGGGATTACTATACCATATTTCAAGCTGTATTACAGAGCTATAGTCATAAAAACAATAGGGTACTGGCACAAAAATAGACCCATAGATCAATGGAACAAATTTGGAGACCCAAATATGAGTAAATGCGATTTTAGCCACCTGATATTTGACAAAAGGACCAAGAATAGTCACTGGAGGAAAGCCAGCATGTTCAGCAAATGGTGCTGGCAAAACTGGATCTCCATCTGTAGAAGAATGAAACTACACCCCTATCTTTCACCTTACAAAAAAGTCAATTCCAAATGGATCAAAGAGCTCAATGTAAAGCCTGAAACTCTGAAACTCTTAGAAGAAAACATTGGGAAAAACCTACAAGATATAGGTGTAGGAACGGATTTTCTAAACTGGACATCAATTGCTCAGAAAAAAAAGGGGGCAAGAATTAACAAATGGGACCTCATTAAACTAAAAAGCTTCTGTACATCAAAGGAGACAACCAGGGAAGAGATTAGAAAACCCACAGAATGGGAGAAAATCTTTACCAGTGACACATCCGACAGAGGTTTAATATCCAGAATATATAACGAACTCAAAAAACAGAGAATCAAGACAAGAAGCAACCCAATTAAAAGATGGGCTAAGGAGTTGAACAGAGAGTTCTCAAAAGAAGAAATAAAGATGGATATGAAAAATCTTTAAAAATGTTCAACATCACTAATAATAAGGAAAATGCAAATTAAAAGCACTTTAAGATTTCACCTTACCCCAGTCAGAATGCTAAGATCAAAAGAACAAATAATACCAAATGTTGGAGAGGATGTGGGGAAAGGGGAACACTCATCTACTGTTGGTGGGGCTGCAAACTTGTTCAACTCCTATGGAAAGCAGTGTGGAGAACTCTTAAAAAAAAACTACAAATGAACCTACAATTTGACACAGTTATACCACTACTTGGCATGCACCCAAAGCACTCATCCTATTGCAGAGACACTTGTACATCCATGTTTGTTGCTGCTCTTTTCACAATAGCTAAGAGATGGAAGCAATCAAAGTGTCCCTGAATTGATGAGTGGATAATGAAAATGTGGTTCATATATACAATGGAGTTTTACTCAGCAGTAAAGAAAGATGAAATCATGAAATTTGCAGGTAAATGGATGGAACTAGAAGCTGTTATACTAAGTGAAGTAACACAGACTCAGAAAAAAATTGACATATGTTCTCTCTCATATGTGGATTCTAGAACCAAACCCTGATAAGTGAGTATGTATCCACACGTAACTGCAAGAACCAGGATAATGGAAAGGAAACAGGAGGGTGAAGGAAAAGAAAGACTCTGAAAGAGAGGAACAATAGGAAACAGGCCTTGATAAGGGAGATATGGATAAAAATTGGGTTAGTTTAAGGGAGGGGGTAGGGAAGGATATACAAGGAACCTTGGGGATAAAGGGAAAGAAGGAGCTCAAGAGAGGTAGGACCATAGGAGAAGGTATTATTAAGGGAGAAAGGGGGAAAATGGGGGCACCTTAAGTGGGAAAACTATGGTGGAGGGGTGACACAATGCAAAAGATAAATAATGCCTAGCTACTTTTGAAAACCAGAGGAAACCATGTTACTCCTACAACCTACTGACAAATTATACATAGCAAATCAAGAAATATATGTCTAGGTAAGGTTGATCTGAGAACAACTGGTCTTTGCCCAAAATTTGTCTACATGACACAGTAATTAAAAGTACTAGACTGTTGGAACTAACCTTCTTGGATGTTTAACAGACATACTTTGAGGTCTATACTAATTTGGTCAGAGGGACATAAAGGACAGCTTTGCTCCTTGCCCTCCTAGGTTAACTAGTTCCAGGGGACTATGAGCATCTCTCAAAATGTCCTGTAATTGTGGTGGGTCACCTGTCCTCTTGATCAAGGACCCTGAGGAGACCCCACCAGATGGACTTGAACCAGTGTCCAGCCTACAAAGAGGAGGGTCAACACAGAGGAATCACTTACTCCATGCTTCCAAGAGAAGCCAACCAAGGTCAAGCAAGAACTTTGACTTATCTTCACATAGGTGGAACTGGTAAAAGAAAGGAGCCAGGGGCTCCTCCCAAGCCCATGTGACCCCTGAGGAACAGATCCTCAAATGACCTTAAAACTAAATTGGTTTATCTGGCCAACTGTATGGCCTCAAACATCCAAAAGGAAAGTATAACCAAAGATTAAAAGGGTCAGTATAATTTCTTAAGAGTCCATATGCATAACTAAAGGCTACATAACAAGCAACAATGCCAGACAGGAGATACCTTCTTTTGAGTTGTTGGCCAGGGTGACCAAAGGGACTACCAAATAGTAACCCAGCATATATCTGGGAAAATGAATAGCAGACTCTAATCTTATCTAAAGGAGTATTGACAACTGATTGCTGCTAGATGAAGAATAGCTGACCCTCCTAAAACAAAGGCCTCTAGATAGGTTGATTAGATTCACCAGAAGGACAAGTAGTGGGGATTGGCTGGGCTGTCGACAACATGGCAGACAATAGCAGGGATATCAGAGCATAAGGGCTCTATTTGTGGGAGGAAAGCTAGGGGAGGTGCCATCTGGGAAGTGGGTTTATAGTCGAATAAGATGGTTTGGGTTGTTTTGTGTGATATGCAAAAAAAAAAAAAAAAACCAAGAAATTTAAAAAAATGTATTATATTTGAGGAGGAAGCATGGAAATTTACATCATGCTAATTAGTAGAGGTGATAAACTTTACCACTGAAAACTACCCGATGACTTCATAGACATACACAGGAGCCAAGGATCCAAGTGCAACCGATTATGACTAGTAATAATCAGATGCATACAGATTAGATATGCATGCACCAACATCTCAGTGTTAGCAAAAACAATGAGTGTTTCTGCAAGGAAAAATATATTCTAAAATGAAATGGAGATCTCTTTTAAAGGTTAAAAAACTCATTCAATTTTAAGTCTTACAGGGCTTATACTGAGTTCAATATTGTATAGCTGTAATATGAACTTTTTATAAATTCTCAGTGGACTATTATGGTATCAAAATTAACTATGCCTTAAAGTGTCATTAGTATGCTTCCTTCCTCTAAATGTTCATTAAAATAAGGCATGAAAACTCTGAACATGAACCTGATGACTTTATATCCATGCTCAGGTGCCAAGGTGCTCAGAAAGTAACCGTTTGTAACTAGCAATAATCAGATGTATAGAGATTAGAAATGCATGTGCAAACATCTTAATGTCAATTGCATTGAAAATGAATTTTTCTGTATGAAACTGTGTATTTTAGTAATGAAATGGAGATCTTTTATAAAGGTTAAAACCTTGTTTAATTTTATGTCTTACAGGGTTTATACTGAGTACAATATTGTATAACTGTAATAATTCAACTGTAAACCTAAAAATGTACAGCCATTTTTGTAAGAGATGCAGCCTAGCTCAGAAAATTGTTATTGAATATGTCAATGCTGATGTAACGAAACGCTTCTTTTAAGTATGTGGTTATTAAATAAATAATTAACTGGGGAAAAAAAACCTAGAATGAATTTTGAAAATGTACACAACAAAAAAATAAAGCCGTAGGATGATGCTGATTTCAATATTACACAATTAACAGATTGAATTTGAAGTGTCTCTATAAAGCTTATGGATTAAAGGCTTGCTTGCCAATATATGTCATCACTGAAAGGTGAAACTTTTAGGAACTGGAATGAAGTGGAAAGACCTTAGGTCACTGTAGGGGCTTTGTCCTTGAAGGCTCCTTCCTGGCTTCCTTTGCTTATAAGCTTCCTCAAGGTGAGAGGCTTTGCTCTATCCTGCCTTCCCTGTTATGATACTCTCTTAACAGGACCAAGAACTAGAACCAATTGACTGTGGACTAAAACCTCTAAAACTGTTAGCTGCAATAAACCTTTCCTCCATTTATGATGACTTTCTCAGGTAGTTTGTCATAATGAAAAAAATTGATGCAGTAATATATACATGTGTAGAAACATCAAATATTACCACATAAATATTCAAAATTATGAATGTATTAAAATGAATTTCTGAATTAGCACAGTGGTTATCAATAGTAACCAATAATAAAGTGTTATAGTAATAATTATATACGCTAACAAAATTTGTGGAAATGTGACATTTCTTTTCTTTGCTCAAACTATCTTAATGTTATTAGGGTATTTCCAGGTGATGGTGAATTCCAGATAAATCCAACCGGCAAAGAGAAATATTGGGTAAGAAGGATGAGTAAACATTGCCTGTATTAAGACTATTGTGCTACGAGTTTTCATGTCTCTCTGCTTCCTGACTGCAGATGCAGGGTGGGCAATTGCATTGCCATCCTGTTACCATGACTTAAGAGCCATAATAGTCTGTGTCTTGCACTGTGAGTCAAAATAAACCCTTCTTCCTTAAAAGAAAAGAAAAGTGAATACCATGCTACGCTATATTATGTATAAAGGTGCTTTGGCCGTTGAACAAAAAAAAAGTTTATAATAAAAGTATTTTACTCTGGGGGCTGGAGAGACGGCTCAGCAGATAACACTGACTGTTCTTGCAAAAGACCCCGGTTCAAATCTCAGCACCCACATGGCAGCTAACAACTGTACATAACTCCAGTTCCAGAGGATCTGACAGTCTCTTCTATCCTCCGCAGGCATTGCACGACATGGGTGAAGTTACCTACATGCAGGTAATACACGCATACACATAAAATAAAAATAATAAATAAATTTAAAAGAAAAAAATATTTAAAGAAATTATTTTACTCTGTGTCTTTTTTATTCATTGGAATAAAATAATACTTTTAATTATTATTAATTAAAAATTTACTGAAGAAGTATTAATAACCTCATTCATGTCACTCTTGGGTATTTTCCCATCTTCTCTTTTATGCCTCCACACATTCTTATTTCACCCAAGGACTTCTTTCTAGTATTGAAACCCTTTACTGCATCCCTGAGTTGTGGCTTGGGAGGTCTATACTCCTAGATCTCCCCAACCTTGCTCTCTTACATGGTCTCTGTGTAGCCTCAGCTGGCCTTATAAGTCACTTTGTAGACCAGGCTGTCCTCCATCTCCCAGAGATCCACCTGCCTCTGCCCCCAGAGTGCTGGGAATAAAGGCATACGTCACCACATTCCACCTGAAATCGATTTTATTGTGTTATTCTGTTTTTCTTTCTGTCACAACCTAAAATAAACATTTGTCCAATTCTTTACTGATTCTATTTTCCAGAAGGAAACAATTAATAATCAAAACAAGATGAAAATGTGATGCTTCCTTGATCTCATCTCCTTCACGTAAAATAATCCTTATGTTCTGGTAGGTCTTCATGTAATAATTGAGCGAGTGAATGTTCACCTGTTCCTGGTACCCCAAAGTCCATTTCCTAGAGCAAATAGCAGATAACTAAGCAAAAACGTTAAATATTATAGCATTGCTTGACTGCCTCAGGAACAAGAAGAAGGAAACAACATTCTATACTCAGAGAATTTCATAAATGCATTAAATCTCTAAACCCCATTTTAAAGGTCTGATAATGAATGTAAGAGCAGAAGGAGTTCAAGAGGTGTAAACTGGACAAGAATCATTTGTTATTGGAAGAGATGTGGAAGAAAGAAATGAAAGAAACTGAAGAAGGATGGTGGTGCCTGTGATCAGGTCAAATGACCATCTGCGTAGTTAGGTATGCAGATTGTATTATAGAGATTCTAATTTAGGGTCTCATGGGTCACACAAGTGACAAGATGGCATTGATATTTTCAAGATGGAACTGAAATATTGCTTACCTTTGTTACACTTCCTGAAATTTCATTAAACAGGATAGAGAGTAGAAGCAATGCAGCTGGGTAGGAAGGTAGGGGAAGAACAGAGGAAGGCAGTGGGAGGGAGTGTTGGTGATGTCACCCTTCTGCACAGCAAAGCTGGCTGTTCAGCGTCGGTTGTCTTCACTTCTTTCCTCCACCCGAGAGTCTCTGGATGATGTGCAGAGACAAGCAGGTTACAATGAAGAGCTGGCAGCTCTAGGTGATGGAGAAAAGGGAGGGGAGGGAGGGACTGGAAAAGGCAAACAATACTTTGAGAGTTCAAATAAGAGCAGTTATACTGAAGGCGCAACAAAAACAAGACAAAGCAAATTTATCGCGCTGGAAATTCAGGCCATATAAAAGGCCACTCTATTCTAACCTGTGTTAGATATTAATGATGCATACATTGGAACATAAGTATCCAAAATGATTTATAGAAAAATGAATAGCATGTGCATATATGTGAGACATATAGAGAGATATGTGTATTACAACTTGCAATATAGAAGACAACAGAAAAAATGTAAAAGGGAAAGCAAGCTCTTTTCAGTTTTAGCTAAATAAGTAAAACAAAAGCAAATCTGACAAGGATTTTGCAACTCTGTGTTCTAATTTTAACATCTCTTACTTAAAATCTCTTTGAGATTTCGGTTCTAGTTTGCTTTGAATTGCGCTGACAAAGCACTCTGACCAACATCAACTTGGAGAGCATTTGACTTATATCTTCTGGGTCACAGTTCATCACTCAAAGAACCCAAGATAAGAACTCAGGGCAGGAACCTGGGGGCAGGAGGTGAAGCACAAGTCTTAGAGGAAAGCTGCTTACTGGCTTGCTCCACTGGCCTGCTTTCTTATACAATACAGGAACATCCTCCCAGGAGTGGCACAACCCCAGTGGGCTGAACCCACCCACATCATTCAATAATCAAGAAAATGCCCCACAGACATGGCCACATACCAGTCCAATGGAGGAATTTTCCCAATTGAGGCTCCTTCTATTCAGGTATATCAAGTTGACAACCAAAGCTGTTCAGCACAATTACTGAATGAGAATCCAGTATTAAAGTACATTTTCTTGTAAAGTTTTAGGATAACTAAGTCAGCTAAAAATATAAAAGAAAAAAAGATCACAGTAGACCTTGCATATTACTGTGGAAGGTAAGATCTGTATGACTTTTTCTCATACTCCTGAAATTGCTGGCCCTTTATAGGCTGGGCATAAAGACGTCCTTTCTCTTTCTGTTAAGATGCATAGCTATTTTTGTTCTGTTCAAACCACTGTGTTTTTGCAATAATGGCTTTACAAGAAGAAGTGAAGAATCATTCATCTAATTGAAATTTAGAATGCTGTAGATAGGCAGAAAATAATTACCCGTGATAGAAACTAGCCAGGTTTCTGGGAATAACTTCCATATCGTTATGAAAAGTGCTATGAAATTATTCAAGACCATGAGCATCAGGACACCCATTTCCATCTTATCTGTACCTCTCAGAGCTCTACAGGATGCATAAATAGGAGCAAAGTAAATATGAACAGCAAGGTAATCCTCCTATTTTACTCAGTGCTGGTAAAATCATACTGTGTCTAGTTACATACCAAATGGAGAAAGAGGAAATGAGTTCATGACAGAGTAAAATAAATAACCGAAAGTTTCCAGAGTGAGAATTCTGAGAAGGGTTAGAAGGACTTGCATTACTCATATCATGGGGGGATAATTGGTTAAAGGTGCATTATAAGCACACTTTCCAATGAAGAATCTACAGATTATAGAGACCAGATGTTTTTCAAGTTTTGTTTAAGCTGTAATAGAAAAGTGAATTTTAATAGCAAAATCAGGAAAGGAAGAAAGAAGCTTTTGAGATCAGAAAAAAAATATCTCTTCAACATTAGATGAGTTCCCAAAAGATTTTAGAATACTGCGACTGTGGGAATCTTAAAAATAGAATTTCAAATGTATAAGGCTTGGAGGTCATGGAAAGGGCAAGATGACCTTTTAAGATGATTTCCATGACTGAGATTCAGAGTTTGTACTACAAAGGAGGACAGGATGCCCATTATTCAGCTGAAAGAGGTCGGGTAGCTAAAGGAAGCAAAAATCTGTGCAAAACATGCAGAGACTTGGGGGCCTTGCTTGAAATTATAACCTAATTAGTTTGTACAAAGGATTCCTTTGTATGAGTGTGGAGGAAATGGTTTTTCCCCCATTTATTTACTTATTTCTTAATTATTGGTGTTGGAGATTGATCTCAGGGCCTTGCACAAGCTTTACCATTGAGGCACATCTTTAGCTGTAATATGTTGTTTTCTTCTCCATTTTACATTATATATGTATATACACATACATACAAAAATATGCATATATGTGCACATGATTCATAAATAAATATCTGCCTCTAGCAATGAGTTTTCTCTTCAACACAACTTTATTACTGATTCATAGAAGATAGAATGTTCCACATTATATAACAGAAATAAACAAGAGAAACTTCATCACAGCTCTTAACACATGTGGCAAGGTGGGAAAATATAGAAAATATGCAGAAAAGTTTCTTGACTAGTACATACTGAAACCAAAAAAGAGGTACATGTAAAGTCAAATTCATGGGTCAAGCCCTTAGAGAGCATTTGTTCCAGTTGATGTGAGGTTGACCTGGGACTATATACTCTCAGTAGCTCTTAAATGATTATTATTGTACAAGTTGTCTGGGAAATGAAATACCTGAAGCAAGAATTGGCTAGACGTTTTGTCCAGGTTAATGAATGCATTTATGAAATACTTGTATATATTTTTGCATGTATGTACGTATATTCAGGCCATCTCTCCAATGAATATTGTTTTAAAATCATAAAGGAATTATATGTAATCAAAATAATTCTTTTATTGTTAAATTATTGAAACTTTGTTTAAATATGTTTCCTTAATAAGATATCAAAATATGCTATCTGATCCTCCATGGTTTTACCTGAGAAATTGGAATTCAAAGAGAAAAATAGTTTATTCCACTGATAACAGTGTCCACATTGCATCTTCATGTAGGAATGATATACTGGCTGGACAACAATCATCATGTGTATGTACTCATGTCTTCATACATGTACTTGGTTATAAACCTTCTACTGGCCCCTTAGAGGGATTCCTTCAGTATCAAATCTTGAAGAACACTGTCATAAGTTAAAATAGAATTTCTGAAGGAGTCATGTGGGACTTTCTTAAGAAATGGTCCCTTACCAAAGCTTCAGATCAGTGCAGAGGATGACAGTGTGGGAAATCACGGACAAGGAGGGAGGAATGTCATCATGGAGCTGACCCAAAAGGAAGGTCAGCATATATATGTTAATTTATTTGCTAACTTTTTCAACCTCATAGAATTATAGAAATTGTATTGGAAATATTAACACATGTAGTAAGAAATAATTATGTGATACTTTGTCAGTAATTTTCTTTCAGTGTAAGGTAAGAGTGAAATACTAACAACTGATAGAAGTAATGTATTTTTACAAAAAAATTAATGTTATAAAATGCTTCAGGTATTCCGTGGTGACACACCATACTGGCACCAAAAGCAGGCGGGACTCAGTAGCCACACCCTTATCTTGCCACACCCACCATGGTCTGGCCACAAACTCCCTTAAATCAACGATCTATTACAGTGTGATGTTATGTGTATTACAGAGCAATGCAATTGAACCTATCTGGAGTTTAAGAAGGACTCAGAAATACCAAGGAATAGTTAGTTACAAGACAATTTTCCTTTAAAGCTTTAATAGTCTATTATTTCACCAAACTAAAAGGCTATTTTTTTTTTGTATCTCAAATGAAAGAAACCACATAATGCAAATACAAACTATAGAATAAGAAAAATTGCAAACATGAATCAGATAAAAGGTTTGCTATGTGTTGAAATAATTTAACTCTAAAAGTGATAGCATTAAGATGTGGTGCCCTTAAGAGGTGATTAGGCCATGACAACTCTATCCTCAGTAATGAGATCATTGTCCTTATAACAGCACCTAAGGGATGTTGATTATCCATTTAATTGTCCATCTTATGAGAACACAGCTAAAAGGTTCAGTCCAAATTTCAGTCTACTGGCACCCTTGATCTTGGACCTCGCAGACTCCAGAAGTGTGAGAAATAATTTCTGCTACTGGTAAATAACTCATGCATGGATGTTGTTATGACAGGCCAAACAAACTAAAACAAAGGATATATCAGATATATAGAGAGAGAATTGAAACAATTGAAAAGTAAGAAAACAAAACAAAAAAGACCATTAAAAATTGGCAAAGAACTCAAAATATTTTTCAGAAGAAAGCAGCCAGTTAGCATATAAAAAATACGCAAAAACAAATGGACAAAAACTTTAACAACACAATGAGATACCACCTCACTTAAATAAGAATGACTATTATAAAATGATAAAAAATAACAAGTGTTGGTGAAGATTTGGAAAAAAAAAAGGACCATATTGAGAATATAAATGGCCATATCCAGTATTGAAAATAGTGTGGAAATTTTTCAAAAGTTTAAAAATAGAACTACTACATGACTCAGAAATCTTACTTCTTGGTATATATCCAAAAGAAATGAAAACTCTATGTCAAAGAGATAGGTGATGCAATGCACACTGTCTCAGTACTTACAATAGCCAAGAAACGAAACAAGCTAGGTATCTATCAACTGATGACTGGATGAAGAAAGCTCAGCCAACAAAAGATGAAGTCACATCATGGGTGACAACAGAAATGAAAATGGGTATCTCTAAGCAAAATAAGCCAGATAGAAAGATGAGCACTGAGGGATTTCATGTTTATGGAATCACCAAGACTGATCTCGTAGACTTTGGGAATAATGGCTGTTAATTGAGGATGTGGAGAGTTGGAGTGTTATAGATGAGAAGTTGATCAATGGATGCTGAATTCTGACTGCTGGTAAGAATTTCTGGTGTGTCATTGCACACTGGAGTGACTATAGATAATAATACAGTATATTTCAAAAGCCTAGAAGAAAGCATTTTCAGTGTTTTTACCCTAAAGAAATGGTCAATGCTTAAAAAGATCAAGATGTTTAATATGATTCACAGTATATACCTATGCCAAAACATCACACGATACCCCATGAATATACATAATTTTTATCTATCATTTAAAAATTAATTGGCAGAAGACAATGAGGCCCAGAAGAAATTGCAAGAGTATTTCCTAAAAATACAAAGCTTGGAATCCATTAAGATTCTGCTAACAAGTGAGGCTGTTCTGAGCTGCTGTCCTATCACTTCTCCTTAGATCTGAAAAGACTTCTCTCTCATAACATGCAGGAAACACAGAAGGCCATCTGCTACACCACTGGCAAGAGCACATAGTTAGTGGCCATCTCTCCTCATCTGGTGATAGCAGAAATGTATGGAGCAGCTCAAGGAATTTGAATGGAAGAGCTTGGTCTCAGTATCCATGGTTGTCAACCTGTATTCTGGATCAAGGAAAAAGACAAGCTGCTGGGCATACCTATGATGGCTTTTCTTGGTGAGATTATTTGATGTGGTAATGTGGGAAGCTTCTGGTTGCAGCTGGATTAAAGAACATGGAAGTGAAACCAGTTTCTTCAGATTTCCAGGGTAGACTGAAGACCAACAGGTCTCCAAGAATTCTATAGACCTTCAGTGGCACATTGGAGCTGTTGAGACATTCAGCCTCATGGACTGAGCTACTCTCAGACCCTTGACCCGTTCAGCGTGAGAGAGCTATTGCTGAACTACACAGACTATCATGTCAAGCCATCTAGAAAGTCCTCTTCCAAGTATGTATGCATTCATTTAACCAGGTCTGTAACTCTGGAGAACTCTGACTAATGCAAAGTGGAAATGAGGAAAATAGGAGAACAAGATAAAGACTGAGAACTTTTACCATCTTACACCAAGGATACCTTGGAAAATAAGGTTAAGGTGACAATTTCCCAATGGCTTATGTCTTTACCTACTGTACTGAGACTAGTGCCTCTGCCTGGGCAGCCAGCATGGCATATATCATAGACGCTCAAACATTTCATCCACTGCATGAATGTCAAAAACAAAACAAACAAACAAACAAAAAAACCCCAAAAACCAAAAAACACTAATACATGACCTCTAGCCACTCCATTGTCGAGACAAGACATGTGGTAGGGGATGACGTCATGGCTCAGGCCTAGAGAGCTGGCTCAAGGGTTAATTGTACCTGCTGTATAATCGTAAAGAAAAGAGTTCTGATCCCAGCACCTACACTGCAAGACACAAACAGCTAAAACTCCAGTTCTAAAGGACCCAGCACACTATTCTGGTCTCTGCACACTATATGGCCGCCTGGGTGCATACCTGCACACACATGCACATATATTCATACAGACACAAATATGTGCATGTGCATGTATGCACACACAAAGACACTAAAATTCTTTCTAAAAATGTCAAGCTGACCAGACCCTGCCTGTTCTCCTCTCTTCTTTCTCCTCTATTGAAGATGTCCTCACTCACACTACTGCAAGATCAAAGTAGTCTCAGGCATTGACTAAGAGGTACGGACAGTAGAAAACCCAGTGCTGCCGATTCCCAGCCCCCAAGGATAAAGGAGATGCATCTCATATGGAAGAGGCTGATTCAGAATTCCTACTTGGAAAACTTGTGTCCTCTCTGTAGGAAAGCAAGCATGCCCACAGCAGCCTGGAGTGGTACCATCCCACTTGACATTCTCTGTTGATGTTTGGTGGTTTTCTCCTCCATTTTTTTGCCTAAAGCAGGAAATCAGAGCCTCAGGTCCCATCTCTCAAATGTGAAAGTAAGGGTGTATGCTATGTATTGTTCCATCATTGTTCTTGTTCATTTTGTTCTAAAATTAATCCATGTAAAGAATATGACATTTTGTACAAAAATATACTTAATTAAAATACAGTTGTAGTATGATCCAGCAATCTGATTTGTGTGTTTATAAGAAAATAAAATGTAGTAAATATGTCAAAGACAAATTTGACATCTCATATTTTTTTTCAGTACTTTTCACTGCAACTATGGTATTTAAAACATCTGACTGTTGATGGGATGAAGAAAACTACACAGACACACACATTATAGAATATTAATTAGAACTTTGCTAAATAAAATAAGATGTAAGAAAACAAATACTACTTGATTTCACTTTTGTGTAAAGTATAAAATGATTGAACTCATAAAATAAAAAATACAATGGTAGTTTCCAGGGTCTAAGAATTGAGAGAAATGGGGATGTGTTAGTCAGAGTGTAAAATGATTTGGTTATGTAAAGGACAAGCTCTGGAGATGTAATAATGGCAGGCTGACTGCAGTAAAATATATCATTGTATGCATGAAATCTGCCAACATAAACAGACCATGGTAACTGCAGGGCGGCAGACACATTAATTAGCTTGACTGTGGAATACACTTCCCATCAAGTGTTAAACTTCCCACATTTACATTTTCTTCAATTTCTCTGAAATAGAGTTTGAGGAGGAAGGAATTTGTATTCACAAAACACTGACATTAAGCCATTTATTAAATTTCTATCTGGATGGTGAATTGATAAATAATTCTAAAATGAACATTTTTGCCAACAGGGCCTAATGTAAGTTGTAAGCAACTACATGTATTAACAGTCCCAAATGTGGTTGTGAGTACTAAATTCAATAATAAATATAGAAATGCCCAGTTCAGCTGCTGTGCATGGGATGCACTATTTTTCGAACACTGAAATCAAATGCTGCCTGGTTGTAATATCAAACTTTTTTTCTTTGAAAGCTATGGCGAGCTGGGTGACAAGTTTCTCAGTTCTTCAGCACTCCTTCCATCCTCTGCTCCCTCAGCAATGTCTTTTGGATGCTGTGAAGGATTGAGCTTTATGGTGTGTAATGCTCGCCTCAGTATGAGATGGTAAAAGCAATCCATCAACACTTATGTGATGTGATTTGGCTGTCATGTCATTTTGTCATTTCTCATTCTGACTCTCGGTTTCTCATTTTGAGAGTCTGGAATATGACTTCCACATTTGTCCCCAGCTTTAAGTTTTCACGATTCTGAATTGTTTTCATCTTCTCATGATCATTTCTAGTCTGCTTCTCTGAAGTAGTCCATTTCCTCATTCCCAATCAGGCATCACAAAGCATTGTGAGAAAGTCTTTATTGCCATAGTTATTAAAATAATTTCTACCTGGATCTGAAAATTTGGTGCTGATAGCAACTGTCAAGCCTGTTATTAAACCTTCACAAAGTTTTTTTTCTCAATACATTTCATAGCAATTGATAAATCAAATACTAAAGGGTAATAATGCCATGCTGCCCGGCATACAGCAAACACACACTAAGTGATAGAAGTATATCGTAGGTATCTACTATGAGGTAGATGTCATGTCATTATCTTCATCCTAAATAGGCATCATCATCTTTCCTAAAATGCTTTTTTTCTGATTTCTACTTACCTCAATTCACAAAATCATAATGAAAAGATGCCTGGAATGTTAGGATGCATAATCAGTAAGCATTCCATTTGCTGTTGGTAATATTATTTTTTGATTATAGGCTGGCAGCTCTTGCAGAGGACTTGAGTTTGGTTCCTAGCATCCACATGGTATCTCACCACTGTCTGAGTTCCAGGCTCCCTTCTGGGCTTTATGGATATTGTATGTACGTGGTGCATGTACATGTAGGCAATACATTTATGCATATGCAATAAAAATAAATGCATTTTTTAAAAGAAAATATAGTTGGTTTACAATAATAATAAAAATTTGCATAATAAGAAATTTAAATGGATAATATAAGCCAATGCCATTGGTGGTTGTGAAAATGAATTTGAGCATAAGTCACTTAATATTTAAGATACTCTATTGCTCTGTAATTTTTTTTAAATCAACAATTAATGTCTGGGGAGATAGCTCAGTTAGTAAAGTATTTGTTGTGCAAGCACCAGGGATGGAATTCATTCCCTAGAAGCCATAGAAGAAAAGTCGGACACAGTGACCTCACTTGTAATTCCAGCACTGGGGAGACAGAGACAGATTCCTAGGGCTTACTGACCAACCAGCACAGCCCAATCAGTGGGCACCACAGAGACACCCAGTCTCAAAACACAAAACAAAAAACCATGTTGGGTCATGCCTGAGGAGTGGTATCTGAGGTAGATCTCCAGCTTCCACATTCATCCATGTACACATGTGTATACATACATAAACACACAGAAAAACACATAAATTGGTAAATATTACAAGAGGAACTTCAACTTAACAAATCCTGAGATAACATTTTTCCTAGCTCTGTTTTCTAATTTTACTCAGTTCCCTCTTCCCGTTTATATTCCAAGCTTACCAATTCCCTCCCACCTTCTCACAAACCAAGTCCTCAGTTTCTTCCATTTCCATGAAGATCTCCTTTCATTTTGGCTGTAAGCGCATCAATGGGAAGGAAATAAATCTTTTGATTTTCTGTCTTTCAGTGCTGAATTTTTTCTCCAGTGTGAGAGCCCTTTGAGGCAGGATATGTACCCATTATTTAATCATGCCAGCAACCCATCAATTATATTCTCAACACATGAAATCTCTGGCCCTTGTTAAACATCTGCCTCAAGTGCATACTCTTAGCACTTGCTTAATTTTCCAAAAGTAATGCTATTGTGTCCTACATAGCAATCTGTTCCAGCACACTGCTGTCCATTACATCATGTGGAAATTTTCTGTCTTGTTTTCAGGATACTACATGATCTGGTTTAACTTATTGCATGTGAGGTAGGATAAGGGTTATTCTCTAACACTTGTATAACAATTATAGCAAAGCCAGTAATTGCACTAGCTCCACTCCATGTTTTCTCTTTTTTCTCTGTTCTTCTTCTTGATATTCTTTATTTCTGGAACATTCCTTGCAACTTCACATCTTCTGGGAATGACACACACATCATCTTCTTCAAGGATGGCTCAAGTTTTTACCTGTTTATATATTTAATTTATTCTATATTTGATGACTTTATACTCATTTTTTAAATTATGCAATGAATTCTTAACTAAATGATTTATTTTTCACTTAAACATCAAAATCACACTTTTTATTCTTCCTTCCATTCTTTTGTAACTTGCAAGAAACTGGGCTTCATGTTGTGGGAGAAATAATATTGTCAGTTTCACCGATAGTGCATAACAGACCATCATTCACATGACAAAAATGTTAATGTCACTCTTTAGATTTTCACAAGTGATCTTAGTCAAAAGATTGAGAAATTCAGTAAGAGACAGTATCTCAAAAAATACAGTTGAAGTACATCCATTGGAGTCCAGTCAGCCCATCTAGTGATCATACGTAAGTCATACTCTTCCTCATAGTCTAGTGCCTGCCCACCACTCATTTCTCTCCTCCCCTCTGCCCCACCCACCCACTACTGAAGGACCCTTGGGTGCAAATGCCTAAAAGAATGGGACTTAGCATGTAAAGTGGAATACATGAAGTTCGGTGGGGGGATGGGGGAGGCATGGGTCAGGGAGGGGGTCTGAATTTAATTAAAAAGTGTTGTATGAAGTTTCAAAAGCTCAGTAAAAAAAACTGAAAGTGGAAAGAGGATGAGGAAGACTCCAGACACTCAGCTTTAAGCTTAGGTCTCCACACATGTGCACGTGGACCTTTTCACACATGTACACATGAAAATGCAACAGGAACACACGCATATACTCACACATATGCAGAAAATAGAAATCATCTGGTAAATTAAAGATACTTTTGGGCTGGAGAGATGGCTCAGCAGTCAAGAAAACTAGTTTTCTTACAGAAGACCCAGGTTTGAATCCCAGCACCCACATGGCAGCTAACTGCCCATTACTCCAGTTCCAGGGGATCCGATGGCCTCTTCTGTCCTCCGCGGGCATTGCACGACATGGGTGCACTTACCTACATGCAGGCAATACACTCATATACATAAAATAAAAATAATAAATTAAATATTTTTAAAAATTTTCTTCAGTAAATCTTAATTAAGAACTGACATATTATGAGTGTAGGTCCGGACCTACTACAGCATTCTCCTCCATTAGAACCATTCATACTATAGGGAGGATTTAAAGCCAGATTATTGTGAAGAAGTTACTTCTGGCATGCATGCAGCCATTTCCAATAGGGAGGAACTATCAAAATTAAAGAATGTTAATGATTGTTTGTATCAAATTTGTTCAGCCTTCCAGTCTGTCACCACCCCTCCAGATGTTCAGATTGTCACCATGGACCTCTTTCTATTATCAGTGATTTCAAAAACACTAAAAAAATGAGAGTTGTAAAACTTGGAAGAGATTCACTACAGGAGCAGACCTAGTGGTTTCAGAAAATTGGAGTTTTCCTCAGTGAGAATGCCTTGCCAGAAAGTATCTCAAGCACAGAGAGAGGGAAATTGTAACAAATTGTAACAAATTACTACAAAATTTAAACATACTCATCTCCTTAACAAAATACATATTTTCTCTCCCAATTTTGTGCCAACTATTTGGAAGACCATACTACTAATATCTTTAAGTATGTATTGATTTTTCTTAAAACAAATTTTGATGTTCTTCTTACATTTTCTGGATAAATAATATGAATTTGGATCATTGCTGACTCTAACCATGTGAATATATTATATTAATAGTACTACTAAAATAGCAGTGAAAATGCTATTATAATTATTAATAATGATAATGAAAATCCTTTTGTTCACTAGAACATTATCTGATATATATGTATTCAAAGAGATAAATTCTTAGGGCTGGAAAGGTGCCTCAGTGGTAAAGAACATTGACTGTTCTTGCAGAAGACCTGGGTTAGAATCCCAGCACCCACATAGCAGCTAACAACTGTCCATAACTCCAGTTCCAGAGGATCTGACAGCCTCTTCTGACCTCCATGGGCATTGCACGACATGGGTGCACTTACCTACATGCAGGCAATACATACATATACATAAAATATTTTTTATAAGAGATAAATTCTTATATAACATTTACATTTATGATAATATATATCATATATTTTATAATATATATATCTGTATCTTTTGAAACAGGCTTTCCATGTAACGTAACTGGCCTGGCACTCACTATGTAGATCAGAAAGTTGGCCTCAGTCTCACAGAGATCCACTTGTTTCTGCTTCCCAAGTTCTGGGATTAAAGGCATGTATCTCCCACCTGGCTCATTTATATATATATTTATATTTATTATATTTTTGTTCTACTTTGTAATGAAATTTTGTGGAACTAAACCTGTTTCTCCCTAGAAGTAAAAGAATAGGAATAAAGGGAAATTTCCTTTCATTTTAGTTTTCCTTTGTTTTTATTTTTGGTATGTAAAATATGTCAAATGTGAAACTGTTTCTCTAATATCCCCAGAGAGGAAGGTCTGGTTCTGGGAAGGTAGGATTCAGGAATAAGGACATTTTTTTTTCTAGACGGCAGGCTGTTTTCTGGCAGCTACAAATTGTCCAAAGAGAATGAAGATGATTAAAGGCAAAAACTATTGATCTGCCTTGAGCCTAAAGTGAGTCCTCAGACCACCTGCTGTTCTGACCTTCCATTTACACTGAGATTGAACATCTTGTCTAAAATCTTCATGTAGGGTTTGGGCAATTGGGGAAGAAGAAGACAAGTTGATCTGAGGAAACAAGAATTTAAGAATGCCTGAGGACAAAGGAAAGATGCTGCTCTTTCTGTACGTGAAAAAAGGAAAATTATATTTAATGAGTACAATATTTTCTATAACAAGTTCTCTTTCTCTTTTTGTCCATTCAGAAGCTTCTATTCATAAGTTGCTTTCCATCTATTTTCCCCTTACTGCAACTTGGGATTTCTTCATTCTTTTGTGCAGAAGAATAACAATAAAAATAAAAACAAACCAGGCAGTCACACGGTATTCATCCCTTGAAAATAGATGAGCATCGCTCTAATATATGCCTCCTAATGAATTCATCAATTTAGCTTACATTCCTCTTAGAAATTGCAGCATGCCAACTTTGAAAAATGCCCTCTATTTATAAAGCAAATTGTTTACATTACAAACAGACTTAGAAAGGGAAGCAATTCCACAACTTTTAAGTTCAGTGAAATGAAAGATTCTACCATATTTTCAGTAGCCTGAGAGCAAACTGCAACCAATTTTGCAGAAGCCTAATGCTCAAATACTGTAATAGCTAATATCTTACCTTTGGGCAAACCACAATGTAGCTTTTATTAATAATCCTAAAATAACAATAACAGGAATGAATAGAATGCATTTTCTTCTTAGGATCTCAAAATACTTTTCAATTTTCTTGTTTATTTTTATGAAATATTTCTAAAGGAAAAATAAAACAGATATTGTATATAATTTTAGTTCACATTTTATCTAACAGCTTTGAGAGTATACTGTGACATTCTGAATCTGAAATATAATATACAGTCAACCGGTTGCATGCCCAAGCAGTCACCTGCAGCTGGACTCCAAACTAGAAGTCTTAAGAGTTAGCAGACTGGAGAGATTGCTCAGTGGTTAAGAGCACTGGCTGCTCTTGCAGAGAACCAGGGTTTGAGTGCCCCCTCTCACACGGAGGCTAACAAAGGCCTGTAACTTCAGTTCCAGAGAAATTTGATGCCTCTTCTGACCTCCTCAGGCATTGTACCACACAAGTGCACTTATGTACATGCAGGCAATACACTCATACACATAAAATAAAAGTAATAAATAAAATAAAATATTCAGAAGTCTTAGAGTTACAACAGTTAGCCTTATAATAGGGTCTTGTCCAAGACAGTGTGTTTGAAGGATGCCTAGATTACCTTATATATACTATGTAATAACAATGTAGGGTATATTCTGCTGTGGTAGATGATTATTTAATATATAGTGTTAACATGTGAACATTGATGTAAACGTGCATGTCATTAGCCTTAATATGAAATCACTCCCTAACAAAGTAAAATGTGTTAATGTTCTCATTTTATTTCTGTTGCTGTGATAAAATACCCACACCAAAATACAGTTTATGGTAGAAAGTATGTATTTGGCTTATAATTCCAGTTTGTGGTCCATTATTGAGGGGACTTCAAGGCAGAGACTTTAAGAGTCACGTCCATAGGAAAGAGCAGAGAGAGAATAAATGTAAGGATCCTTGTCCACTTGATGCGTATACTCAGATTTCTGCATTCTTATACAGTTCAGGGATTAGGGCACAGAATGATGCCTCCCACAGTGAGCTGGATAGTTGTATATCAATTCACAGTCAAGACAGTCCCCCACAGACACAGCCATAGGCCTAACCTACTCTAGAAAAATTCTCGAGACTCTCTTCCCAGGTGTTTCCAAGTTATGGCAAGTTGACATTTAAAACCATCAAAATTAAAGAATGTTAATCGTTGTTCATATCAAATTAGCATCATTAATACACATGTGAACACTTACTATGGAAGTACAGTATATGCTACTTTATGAAACATCACTATTATTTGGAAGTCAGGCAACAATATCCTCCTGCTATAACCATTCACTTCTACTGTCTAGGTACTACCCTAGCATGAATCATTGCATTGATGGATTTTTAATTGCCAGTTTGCAAGAAAACATAAATATATCAACTACAAATCAGGAGAGATAAAATTAGGATTGTGTGAAAATTTCATAATTTAGGGATTACTTAGTAAAGTGGTGGATTAGATCCTGCAGTGGTGCCACCAGTAGAAAAAAGGATCAGGAAAGAAACCAAGAGACTCTGTCTGTTCTAGAGAAAGGGTGAAAAAGGAATGGCCAAAGCCTAGGTGAAGTCACCACAAACAAGCATCGAGGAACAGCCGTCAACCAGTGCCCTGTGCCCCACACTGCCCATGATGGAACTGAGCCAGGGTTAACTGCCAGTGAGGTACTTTCCCCTCCCAACATATACGAATACAACAGTAAGAACAGCTAAAGAGAGACTGACATAGCTGCAGAGACAGCAGGGGAATGTGACAGATCATGGTGGACTTTGAGCAGAGTAGGCCTATGGAGATGGAGGCAGATGAATGACCGGGAGATCTTGTATGGCTGCCCTGGGGAGGAACCATGCCTGCTACTGCCCATCTCAAGAAGCATGCTGCTGAGCTGGGCACAGTCTGGCTAGCTCAGAGGCCAGGAAATGATCGCAGAGTAAGCAAAGATAAACCACTTGGCTTGAGCGTTTCTTCCATACAGCCTCAGTCACAAAAAGCCTCACATGCAACAATGACACCCAAGACACCGGAAAGGAGGCTGTAAACGTCAGGCAGTGAAGAAGGACTTCAGACTGAGAAATTCAAACAGGAAGTTGATTTTCACACAGAAAGCCTTGTGAGATAGAAGTACATATAAATTAAAACGTTCTTGAATTGCTGAAATTATTAACCCTCTTCCCACCTACAGCTTTTGTTCCAAGAGACCCGGGAAGAATCCTCATTCATCACAACTAGGAAGAAGTGGTGATTGAGGCTAATGTCTTTTATTTCATTTTATTATATTTTTAGTTTTTATTTTCAAAATTCATACTGTCATATTTCAATTTTTTGTTTTTTAAGTTTGCACCTAAATTGAATATAATATTATTTGTTTATTTTTATTTTACGTATATGAGTGTTTTTCCTGTATTTATACAAGTATACTATATGGATGCAATGCCCACAGAGGCCAGAAGAGGGCGTCAAATCACCTGGAGCTGGAGTTACTGATGGTTGTTACCTGCCATGTGACGACTGGGAATGGAACTTTGGTCCTTTGCCAGAGCAGCCATTGTTTTCAACCACCGAGCTATCTCTGCAGTCTACTGAATAGGATTTTAAAGATGTATTTTCTGTGCCAATCTACAATATTTTCTCTACTATTTCCCATTTTTTCTAACCCATATACTTTATTCTTTCTTTTCCCCCTTTCCACCACCTCCTTAGCTTACTACTAATTAATGCTCATAGTGCAAAAAATAAAAATAAACACAAACAAACAAGCAAAAAACAAACCTGTAAATTACATTTTCTCCAGTCAGTATCTTAGTGCCACTCTCTTGGAACTTTATCAGTGAAACGCAGGAGTGTGTTTTACTGCAAGTTAACACTGGGACTGAGAGATCACTGCAAACAGTGCTCAGCTCCTTCACCGGATAGTAGTACAGAAATGAAACACAGGGAAGAAAACTTAGCAGGAAGACCCGAATAAAATAAGCAAACAACTAGAGTTGGGGAAAGCAAAACTGGAAACCAGAAGATGTACTGGTCCCCACAGGTTCAAAAATCATAACAAAAGACACAGAAAATGCTGCGAAAAAGTGTGCCACTCACAACATCCCCAACTCGCAACTTTGCTGTTCAGGAAACCAGGGACAATGAGATAACTGAACAGTCAGAGAATGACATCAGAATCCTACTTTTTACAACAATCAGTGACTACACAGAGGACTCAAACCAATTCAGGGAGTTAGACAAGAGAGTTAGCAAGCAACTGAATTTGGAGAAAAAAATTAAAACATGAAGTAAAAATTCAGAAAAGAAATTGAAGCAGGAAAAAACCCAAGCAAAAATGCTAGAAGAGAGTCAATCAACCAAATAAAAATTAAAATAGAAAGTGTTGCCAACAGACTGGACTAGGCAGAAGAAAAGTCAGACATAGAGGTCAAGGTTCAGACTATAATGTATTCAGATATGTATGGGGAAGAATGAGCGTGATCAAAATTTCCAAGTCTTCTTCCTTACATTCAAGACACCAAACCTAAGATTCTTTGGTTGGCCAAAGGAGTTGAGATAAAGTCTAAAGGCACAAATAATTTACTTAAGGAAATTATAATAAAAAATGTTCCAAGATAAGAGAAAGGGACATGCAAACACAAAAGGAATTTAGAAACCCAAATAGACATGACAGAGATAAATTTCCCCATGATAGCATAGTCAACATGTCAGAAGTACAAAGCAAAGAATTTATATTAAAAGTTGGAAGGGAAAATGCTAAATTACCCACAAACACAAACATATAAAAATAACATCAGAACTATCATGAGCAACCCTAAAGGCCAGAAAGGCACGGAATAACACATATATGCCCTGAAAGTAAAATATATGGCTGTAGTCCTAAAAGTTATCTTTTAAAATTTAAGGAGAAATAAGAACATTTGAAGACAAGGACACATGAAGGCAATTGGTAAGAGCAAAGCCAATACTGCAAAAAGTACTTAAAATCATTCTATGTACAAAGGAAACAAAGACAGCTTAATTCATGATAACACAAGAAGGAACACATTTTATGAGGGAAATACATAAAGAAGTGGCAGGTCAGAAGAATTCAGCCATGTCCCGTGCATTAAAGAAGGAAACATATGAAACAAGTAGTGGAGAGAAAAATTAATTAGCTGTATTTTAACCAAGCAAAATAACAACCCACAAAACCGCAGGAAATAGAAAACCATTCTCAATAATAACCTTCAATGCAAATAGCCTCAACTCACTATTTAGAAGACACTGACTCACTTTAAAAGGAATATTAAATGTTTATTGTCTTTAAGAAACACACTTCACTGGCAAAGACACACACAAAATGAGAGTCAAAATTGGAAATCAAACTACCATGCAAGCAAAAGCCAAGCATAAGTTAGTATAGCTTTTCTGATACCTGATAGTCAATTTCAGACTAAATGAGTCATAGGAGATAAGAAGGCCATGACACATTAATGAAGGGAGCAGTTCGTCAGGAAGACATAACAACTAAATATTTGTACACAGAATGTTGGCATTTATTTGACAAAATCATGAATGGCATGAAAGTAAGATGTATCGAAACGATAATAGTGGACGACTTCAATATCTTACTCTCATTTTCAGATGAGACTTCTAAACAAAATAAATGAAAGAATTTCAGGTCAAAGCTATATGACAAATTGATAGGATTTAACATATATCTCTAGAATATTCTATCCAACAGAAAGATATTAAACTTTCTTCTCAGTAGCTCATGGGGTCTTATCTTAAATTGATCCTGCTATATGCTACAAAGCAAACCTTGAAACACACACACACACACACACACACACACACACACCAAAATGAGTCCTTATACTTTATTAGATCATAGTAGAATGAAACCTGAAATCAACAGCCTAGTGAAATGACTAAAATTACAGAAATATTTGGAGGTAGAGCCCTGTCAAATGGAGAGAGAAACACTGAAGAGAGGAAATGATAAAGTTCCTAGAAACAAATAAAAATGAAAGCATTGCTTACCAGGAACTCTTGGATATCACTGTCTGCTCCAAGAGGAAAGATTATACTTATAAAGTGCTCATGCTAAAATAAAACAAACAAAAAACATATTTCAAATAAATAGCTTAATGTACTTCAAAGGACTAGAAAAACAAGAACAAGTAAAATGTACATGTATAGATGGAAAGAAGTAATAAAAATTAGGGCTGAAATTAATAAATTGGTGATTAAAGAATAATGCATACATGTAGTTAAAGAGTTATTTGAAAATATACACAAGATTCACAAACCCCCAGATAAAGTAACCAAAAGAAAGGGGGAGGGCAAATTAATAATGTTAGAGATGAAACACAAAATACTACTACATATTCTGAAGAAACCCAGAAATTTTTTAGAGAATGCTTTTAAAACACATATTTATATAAATCTAGAGCATTCAGAAGAAATAAATAAATATCTAAGTACATAACTACCAAAATGAAACCAAGATGCTAAAAATCACTTTTTAAAAAAACCTGAGGAGTAATCTTCATTTTTTTCAGTAGTGTAGCCACTGACAAGTTGTCCTTGCTCCAGCAAATTGCCTCCCACATATGCTTGGGAATAAACTAAAACACATTGAGCCACAGGCAAAATGAAAACACGGGAGAAGGAGCAGGACCTGGGAAGAATTTCAATGAGGAGAAAAGGGGATGGAGAGAGAGAGAGGAATGGGGACTGAAAACAATTTAAATTCATTATATAAATGTGTAAAACTGTTAAACAATGAAAACAGAAAGAGAAATCCATAATAAGCAATGAGTTTGAAGTATCATTTAAAAGTTTCTGCCTGAAGAAAAGTCCAGGATTAGACGGATTTTTCCTGAATTATCACAAATATTTAAGGAAGAATTGATAAAAGTTCTCAAAGGAAAGAGAAATGAAATGTTTAATTTTGATTGTCAAAACAATGGGATTTAGAATTACCACTGGAAAAATAACCTGAGCATGTCTGTGATTGATTATCCAGATTATCTTAACTGGAGTGGGCAGACCCACACTAAATATGGGTGGCACTACTCCATGGGCTGGAGGCCTGGATAGAATAACAAGGTGAGAAATGAGCAACAGCATTCATCTCTCTCTGCTTCCTGACTGGGAATGTAATAGACCCAGCTGCCTCAATCTCCTGTCACCATGACTTGCCCTCTACAATGGTGTGTACCCTTGAAAGATGGGCAACAATTAAGTCTTCCTTCCTATTTTTGTAAGGTACTTGGTCTGAGCAGCATAGAAAGTACCTAGTTCAAGAAAGAATGCCACCAAACTCTTCCTACAAAGTCAACACTGTTGACTGAAACAGCAAGATGACTTTGTATGCACCAATTTTCCTGAGGGATATAGATGTAAAAATTCTCAATAAAATACTTTCACAGTGAGTTTTTCAAACAGACTTTATGGGCTAAAGAAATGACTCAGTGAGTTAAGGCACTTGCAACCAAGCCTGACATTCCAAGTTTTATCCCCCAACCCACACAATAAACAAAGATCTGACTCCAATAAGTTGTCCTCTGACCTCCACCGGTGTGCTAGAGCATGCCAAAGTACACACACATACACACACACACACACACACACACACACACACACACACACACAAGTAAATAACTAACTAACAAATAAATAAATAAATATTTTTAAAAGCCATTAAGGTGCTGAAGCTAAAGCTCAGTTTAGACAATACTGGGTTAGCATGCACAAAATCCTAGGTTTGAGCAAAGCACCACATTCCTGTTAGGTTTCATAGATTGTCTGACTTATTCTTCAATACTTCATGTTTATGTACGGGAATTATTACAAAGATTTGCTGTCCGCTGGACATATGAAACCAAATGCATGAGTAATCCAGCAACGTCCAGACAATTTTGGATCACCCTTCAGTCTGAACTTTGCCGGAAGAGAGTGGAATTCTTAGAGAACTGAACATCTGTAGCCAACAACCAGCAACAAAATTTTAAAACTGATTCGAGGGCTAGGGAGGTGGCACAATGGGTAAAGAGCTTGCTGAGCAAGTATGAGGACCTGAGTTCAGATTTCTAGCACTCATATAAAATATGGGTGACAGAGGCAGGCATCTTGGAAACTTGGTGCTCCAAGTTCAGTGGGAGACCCCATCTTAAAAAATGAGGTGGAGAAGAAATTGAGGTGACACCCAGTGTTAAGCTCTGGCCTTCATACGTACCCACATAGACAAGGGTACCTCCACACAAATGTGAACACACATTCAACACACAAAAACAGCTGAGTATGCTCTCACTTAAGAGCTATCAACTATACAATATTATTTTAAGTATAGCAAAAAGATATCCAATAGCCTATTTTAGTCTCATTTAAAATGTGTGGAGGGATTAGGTGAATTACCAAATATATTAAAACCACATCCAAATTTCCACTTCATATAAAAAAAATCCCACACTGCTGTGCCAAATTACAAATGAGCACATATATCCAAGAAAATGAGGTAACTAGTCACCCATCTACCAGAGGTTAGTTTTATTACATCTTCATGAAATATAATAATATTTTTCTGTATGTTTGCTGATTGATGGAAGACAGAGCAGATTAAGCCTTCCTCATGTTTACCTCCTTCCCACTCTCACCCTTCAGTGATCTCCATCTATACAGTTTTTCCATTGTTTTATTATATATTTTTATTTGGAAAAGGCAGCATAAATTAAACTATGAATCTCTATAGGCTAGTTCTCCAGGGATAAACTCTATAGGCACTTAGTGTGTTCAGTAGAATGGCGCCTTTTGTTTTAATATAGTGTTATTCCCATCCCCATAATCATTTGATAAACTTTACTGAGCTCTGGGCTCACATTTTAGTTCATGACTCTGTTAGTAATATCATACAGAGGAAACTATTTGGGGTGGCTAAGTTAATATATCTAATATATCTGGAGATATAGTTTCCACTTAGGGCTGTGAGGAAAATCTATTAACAGGAAAAAATCTCTAGCATAGCGTGTTACACAGTAGGGGCCAAAGGAGTCATGATTTTCTCTCTTTGTTCTTGTCAGAGAGCAAAATATCATATGATAATAAAGATGTGATGACAGGTGCTTTAAATTTTAAGTGAAAAAAGAGTTAAGTGCTGTATCCTTTAGGGCCTGCTGTCCTCAGATTAACCATTGAAAATACTGAATTTCAGGGTTTTCCTATAGAAAGCATGGATAATGTCTCTCAGTTTCATTAAGAGGTTCTTGCAGGAAAGATGCATTAATGAAATGTGTTTGAGAGCATTTTTAATTAAGCAGTTACTACTGTTGCCCTGTCATGTGATAAACAATTTGCAAGACAATTACAAAGTTAAAAGGAAGAACAGTGTCTCTGCCTTAAAGGCTTGAAGGACCAAGATCCCCAAAACGAGATTTTTTGGTTAAAAAATAATAAATATGAACAATACAATGAAGCCAAACTGAGAATGTTAACAAATTTATAGTCTCTTTAACTCAAAGTAATATGCAGTCAGTTAGGGTCATCTTTAGTGTATAAAATCTGTTTAAAATGCATGACAATAACAAAAAACAGAGATCCCTGTTGCCATTGAAAATGACTCTCATAACAAGCTGCGTGTATATGGGTATGTGCGTATTTAAGCATAATATATGGAAATATATGTATATAATATATAGTTCCAGTGTAAAGGCTTTGTTTCTTGAATTACATAAAGCTCTGTAAGGTAATCTTTCTCCCTTTGACATCTGGCTGCCAGTTTCTGGGAGTCACTGTGCTGCAACACTATCTCAGATCAGCTATGACAACTGTATCTTCAGTTCCGTAGCATTCACTGTTCTGATATCTCTTGGGACCACTGCCTGCACCTGCTTTCAGGCCCTGTGTTAAAATGCCAAAGTCTGTATCGGAAAGCAAGGTCGTGGTAGAAACCTTCTTTAGGTACCTGAGCTCACTGTCTATCTAAGCATCTGTGTAGGATTTTGCCTTTGACTCTTAATTGACTATTAGCTGGGCTAAATCAGAAAATACCATGTTCTCTACAAAGAACCACAGCATAGTTTCAAACCCAGAATACACGAGTTTGGAGAATTGCTGAAATATTATAGATAAGCTGCCAAATAAATGTACCACTGTGAAAATAAGACAATTCTTAAGGTTTGATTGTTTTTATTTTATTTTTTAGTGTGAGTCTGTACAAAGGATAAATCAGAAGATCATTTGATCTATACTTTAAATATGGAATCTGATTTAAACATCTGTATTTTTCTCCTTGTATTAATATCCACGTTATGTCAAAATACATTGATATGTATTATTCTTACATCACAATACACGTGCTTTACGTTGTGTGCAATATTTTTTGAGATTTTCAGTACATTTATTGATTCTGATTCCATTAGAGGAGTCTTAAAATCATAACACTTGAAGATGATCTAGATCATTTGACAGCTAATGACGTGAGGTTTATATCAAAGCAAATTATCATACTGTGTTGTTAGCAAAAACTTGATTTCCAATTTTCTGTCAATACAATTTTTACTGTAAAATGCCACCTGCCTGGAGGAAAGGAAGACTTTTAATATTTCTAAGGTTGTCCCTTCTCTCTATATACTCTGAAATTCTTACCAAGTCAATGGAGAAAATACGTATTTGGGGCATGTGAATTCCAGGTGTGGCTGAAAAAATAATTTAAATAGTGGGAAGGCAATCAAAAACATGAGATTGATAGAAAATTTCTACAATTTTAAATATGTGGGAAACAAACATAAGGACTTCATTTGTTTTGTTTTGTTTTGATTTTGGGGACAGGGTTTCTTGATAGCCCCAGCTGAACATGAACTTGCTATATAGAACAGGTTGGGCTCAGTCTCACAGAGATCTGCCTGACTCTACCTCACAAGTGCTTAAATTAAAGGCATGTGCCACCACGCCGGCTGAAAACTTTATTTTGGAATTGATGACAAAAATAAATCTATTGTAAATCATCAATAATAATTTACTTTTGTTGAACAAATACAATGGTAAGGGATTTTTATTTCTCATTTTAATCTCAAGACAATTCTATGAGCTAGGTGTTAAATTTTAGTCATTTATTTTTTCAGGTGTATGCATGTGATGTACATAAATGTGTGCATGTGTCTGCATATGTGGTACTCATATGTGTGGGTGCAGAGGCACATGTGTGCACAGGAATGTGGGTGTCAGGCATCGACATCTGGTGTCTTTGCTCTGTATTTTTTATACTGAGGCAAGGTTTCTCACTGAACGTAGAGGTCAACAATTTGGCTAGTTTCATTAGCTTGCCAGTGGGATTACAGGCTGGCTGTCACGTCCTTTGGGCTTTTATGTATGTGTCATGGTTCCAAACCCTTATCCTCATGCTTGTGCAAGAAGAGTTTATCCAGTGAACTATCTCCTGAGGCTCTTAAGTAGTCCTTTAACAGGAAAAAGAGGTGTAGCTGCATTGCACATTTAGAATATAATTTAAATTTAATATTATAAATAATAAAGCAGTACTAAAATTATGAATGAATGAATGAATGAATGAATGAACGAATGACCAGTGCTCATTGTAATTGTGTAAATGCTATATAAAGACCAACATTGATGTTTCTGATCAGATTTCCTCCTTATAGAACTTTTGATCTCTCTGAGAACTCCTATTCTGAGAATAATCAATAATTTTCCTCTTCATCTGTAACTCATCTTCAATAAGCAGAGGAATGGTGTTTCACAGATTTGTCCAAGCAGAAAATATGAATTAAACTGCTTTTCTGCTTCTTTCCTATTTGTATTTTATTTCATTAGGAAATGGGATTGGTCTGATTAATTTTTATCTAAGGCAACTATCAACTCCCTCAGAGACTAATGATGTAAACAGAAAATAGATAAGTAACAATGTTTGTGGAAATATACTCATTAACTTGTATCTCATTTACTTTCACAGTTTCACATGCTGTCAAAAATGTGGCAAATTATGATCATATGTTGTCCATACACAGCAAGATTTTCAACCCTCTTATTGAAATGATAAGCACACTTGTAACATTCCAAAGGCACGAATTCAAATTACTTCCTTTGATAGGGTTCAAACTTAATTTTGCAGATCTCAAATTTAATCACATTTAGTACATTTAAACATGGTATTTTGCTGTTGGAGTGGTAAAAAATCTCAAAGGAAATTAAAAACTCATGATATAGTGATTCTCTTTTATTAGAGTTAACCAAAACGTCTAACGTTCACCTCTGGTTCCTAATACTATGGAGTCTACAATGAGCAGACAGGAGCATCATCATACAATTTTATCCCGGGAGCATACAGTAGAGGTGGTGCTGTTTCTTGCTATGTTCATATACCGTTCCTTCTTGATGTTGGAATGTTGTCACTTCCACTTCATCAGTAAGATATTTATTTCCTGCTGTTAACACTACTAGGAGCAAAGCGTCCCAGGTACTCAAATAAGTGCTAAAAACGATATAGCATATTTAACAATGAAAATTGCTACACAAAATGAAGAAACTACAAAATAAACATTTCACAAATAATAATGATTAATTCAAACATACAAATTGTTTATACTAGTCTCTTGAGATATCTCTCTAAAAAAGAGAGCACATGGAATGAATTCATTGAAATAAGGCACATTCCAATTACATTCAGGCATTCATGAAAAACAAAGCATTGTGGGCCATTCTGTAATGCCAGTGACAGATTAAACAGCCACACATTTAACACTATAGAAATATAGGGTTGTTGAACAGAACTTTTGGTAGTCAACAGACTAACTTTATGGTTATGTATTAACAGTTATGTCTTATGTGAAATGAAGTATGATTCACTCAGAAATAAGTATGTCAAGCTGTTATTCTTTTTATTTTTTAAAGATTTTATTATTTTTATTTTATGTGTATGACTGTATTGCTTGCATGTATGTAACTGCACCATGTCCTGCAATGGCTGCGGAGGTCAGAAGAGGGTGTTGGATCCCTTGGAACTGGAGTTATAGATGATTATTAGCTGTCATGTGGGTGCTGGAAGCCAAATCTGGGTCATCTACAAGAGCAGCCAGTGCTCTTAACAGCTTAGCCATCTCTCCAGCCCCAAAATTGGACATCCAAACTGTTACTCTTAATATTGCTACTATTTTTAGAAAGAGAAAAATATGTGTAGATACAACTTAGTTTTTAAAGTGTTCCAAAGGCAGAGAAACATGTAAGCCCTACCTATCCTTGTCTCCATCTGTCAAATCCATTTACAGCTCAAAGTTCTGATATAAACTGAAAGAACAATTTGGATACATGTAACTGAACAGGTTTTCTATGTTTTTTTCTGTCACATCATATTATAGCATTTTGACTGCCACACAGATTACATCATGTATCACATAAAATAACAAAGTATCTAGAAAGTAAGATTACAACCGAACTAAACACAATCAATTCATGGGAAGCTGCAGTGCTGTCTTGACAGAGGTGCCCCAAGGTTCACTTCATTTCCATATTACACATATAATATCTATTGTAACTTAGCTTTTTCTGTATTGGCATCTACTGTTAAATTGTATATAATATAAATAATGCTTATACATTACATAAACTGATATAAATATTACTTTTTCTTTATTATGTTTCGTAACTCTTTGAAGGCTATATCGAATAAGAATCTAAGACTGTAACTGATTTTGGATATTTTAAAGCATCCAGTATTGTAAAAACAATCCAACTGTGAAAGTATGTCCTACAAACTATGATTGCTGTATAAGTGAGTTGAACTGTAGATTCTGAAACATACAAAGTATCATTTGTATAACTTAATCATTACCATTTTAGAGTACATGTTCTAGAAAATCATTAATTAAAAGAATTATCATAAATAGAATAACTTACTTTAAGCTTTTCCTATTCTGTTAAGAGATGCATTAGAACTTATAAACTACAATGTCTGCTAATCAAAATTAAAGTGCTCTTTTGGTTGGAGAGATGGTTTAGTGCTTAAGACCACTTGCTGTTCTTCCAGAAGACTGGGGTTTGATTTCCCACACCTACATGGTGGCTAACAACTTTCCCTAACTCCAGTTCCAGAGGATCTGACACCCTTTTCTGGCCTCTGTGGGCATTGTATACACATGATGCACTTACATTAATGCAGGCACAACACTCATACATAAAACGAAAAGCCAGGCATGGTGGTGCATGACTTTAATCCCAGCACTCGGGAGGCAGAGGCAAGAGAATCTCTATGAGTTCAAGCCCAGCCTAGTGTACATAGTGAGTTCCAGGACAGCTGGTGCTACAGGGAGACCTTGTCTCAAAAAGACCAAAAAGAAAGTAATAATAATAATAATAAAGTGCTCTACATAACAAATAATGTGTTAAGGCATATGTTCTTCAAAAGTACACCTTGACAAGAGGGAACATCAGAGTTTGGGCAGAAAATCTAAATTGGGAAAGTGTTGGCTTTGCAAAATCATTCCAGGAGCACAGTCTGCAAAACTCTGGGTCCCAGTAGACATGCAGATCTTCCAGGTTTCTTTGTTTTACTTTAAACTCCACCAAGAAATCACTTAAGCCACCAAAATAATAGGGACTAATAGGTGGCATATTTTGTCTGTGTAAACCAATGGTGGAACCTGGAAGCTCCTCCTAAAAGCTGGAGTTGATCCACAGCAAGCATGGGTGACAAAGAGCACACTGGGAAAAAGGGGTGGAGCCGCCACCATATTGAGCACCAGTGAATGGCGAGCAAGGAAAAATGGGAGATTTTAACTTGCATAAGGTTAGGGGACCAGGAGACAAAGGACCCAGGAAAAAAAGACAAATAGTAATGAGGAAAGAAACAACCTAAAAATAATAGTAGCTAAAGCTGCCCCTCAGATTCAACAACCTTTGATGCAAAAAGGAAAGAGTTAACAGTACTGTAACTAGGAGAAAACACTCCATGCTGGAGCTGTTGAAACTAGGAAAGACTTTCAAACAAGCAATAAGAGAGCCCCTCACCATATGCCTTGTGAGGAAATGGAACATGGGAGGAAATAATGTTAGTTTAAATACCTTAGAAACTTCACAGCTAGTTATATAACCATCCATCCATCCTTGAGACATAGGCTGTTTAACGTAGGTCAATAAAGGAGAGAGCAGTCCCTAATGGAATTGTTTGTGCAAGGAATTAAAGATACATGGTCATCACCAATGGAGACTCCCATGATTAGCAGGGGCTGGAGGACTATAAAGGGAGGACAGGCTGAACTCATACTGAACTAGGTATGAGAAAAGCAATACATAATGCCCAGTTCACTGGGCCCCATAGGGCTGTGTTTACCAGAAATATAAAGGAAAGCTTAATTCAACTGGGACCTTGAGAATGGTATAGAGCTTTCATGGTTTTTCTAAGTCTTTTAATGGGATGGGATCTTGTCAAGTGAGGGAGACTTTGCCAGATATAAGTGATTCAAATCAGCATATTCTATAGAAAAATAGAGCAACCTACAAGAGATATAAAAAAAGACCAGACAGAAGAAATGGTCTGTTTGGGTCACTCGAAGACAAATGTGGCAAGATTTAGGTTGAGCCCAAATTCCCAAAGAAAAAAATTAATAGAAAACCAAATTCAGTACTAAAGAGTTTCTGGAAGGCTTTAAAACCTGAAGAACAGTTCACAAAAGACATTAAGAGGATAAAAACTGTCCCATGGTGGTTAAGGATCTCCAAAAATTGAATAAGATACATTTCTCTCCTGAGAAAGGCTATGCCAGGGGCAGAGGCAGTTTTTCCCACCAGGACCTCCTTCAGCAGCCAGGTATGGTCAATAGAGAGGCAGCAGATATGGCTACAGCTAGGAAGCAGACCCACGGCCTGCCTGACTCAAGGAACCAACAGGTGTACAGGGACAAGAGAGACCGTCTGCCTCCTTAGCCTGCTGAAGGGTCAGGCAACTTGAGCCAGCACCTGTAAATATATGGATGATAAGAAGATAGAAAGAGACTTCATGTAAAATCCCCCAGAATTCAGAATGATTACAGTAAAGAACTAGCCAAATTAGTGCCTCTTACCCATGCTGTGGTACCTAACAGAGCTCTAAGGATAAAGCAATTAATACAAATGGATAAAATTTTTCCATGCTGTGTTAGACCTTGCCTATGATTGAGTTAATATATGATGTTAACCTTTTAGTGTTTTATGGATGTAAAACCCATTCAAAAGATATCAAACACACCTGAAGAAACAAATGCTAGCTATAGCTGTAAGATTCTTGGGAGTTTTATGGTTGGGTAAAATAAAAACAGAGGCTCCCCAAACTGTACAACTATTAAGAAAAACTACCGTATCAGGGGTCAGTTGCTCCCTTATGAGCTTTTGTTGGTCAGAGAGATCCTAGAGGTCCTCAAATTAACCCAAGTTATTGCCACGAATGTCAGTTGTACACTAGAAAGTTTGGTAAGGCCACGTGGCTGAAGACCCTGTATGTCGTGAGCACAGGAGCAGAAGAGATAGAGCCAAAACTAAGGTAAAAACTCCATGCCACTGGATGGATGGCTTTCATAGTGCCAGAAGGCGTTATGCAGATGGTTGGAGAAAAGGATCCCTTATGATTCTGCTCAACACTGGACCCTTTGTGCTGCACACTATGGACATGCCAAGCAATGCCAGCTAGTGCAATAATGGCTCGACACATATGTACAACTGACACATTTCTAACTGGGTAAAGCCCACTCCTAGTGGTGGAATTTACATCTGATGTTATAGACCAGTCCATCTCCCTGTGTCAGGGGAGGCTGTAGACCCCAGCGGGGAAGCCATTGCAAGTATACTGTTTAATGAAATGGTACACCTACTGGTACATCTTCTAGGCATTTGTATTTACATACATGTTTGTTTAGATGTGTCTACTTCATTCCATTTGTCTTTATATTAGGGGAAACACCACTGAGATAGATCAGAGGCCATGTCTTGAAGATGAATGATGGGGGGGCCCAAGAGGTCAGGTCACCATGATACAAGGGTGATCGCCCTGCATCTGTCACCCCTCCAAAGTTCAGGGACCCTTGTGGATGAGGTGGCAGAAAGTTTGTAAGAGCCAAAGGAAGGGGTGCACTGTAATCCAGAAGCTCTTGCAAAAAGCTGCAGTTGATACAGGGCAAGCATAGGCAATACAGAGCACAGTGGGAAAAAGAGGGTGAATGGCAAGTGAGGAATACTATAGGTGGGAGGAGGATGGTGCATGCATTTCAAATATGGAATGGGAAAAACCTAAAAGAATTCATGTCTTTGTATGTCACTCCCTCCCAAATGTCATATAGAGGAAGGGGTGCACTGTAATCCAGAAGCTCTTGCAAAAAGCTGCAGTTGATCCAGGGCAAGCATAGGCAATACAGAGCACAGTGGGAAAAAGAGGGTGAATGGTAAGTGAGGAATACTATAGGTGGGAGGAGGATGGTGCATGCATTTCAAATATGGAATGGGAAAAACCTAAAAGAATTCATGTCTTTGTATGTCACTCCCTCCCAAATGTCATATAAACTATGCAAAGTCCAAACAAAATGTCATATGTCGGTTTGTCAATCCGCAGGTCTGGGAGACCCTGAGGGTGGGTCTCCCAGTGAAAAGGGAAACGTTTAGTGAAACAAATGGGAATCACACAATTATGATGATAATGGATTCATCTGAATACAACACAGGTACATTACACAGAAATACGCTTCTGTATTGAAGGATAAACAAATGTTAAAATACAGCAGCTCCAAAGTCCAAACAGAATGTCATATGTCGGTTTGTCAATCCACAGGTCTGGGAGACCCTGAGGGTGGGTCTCCCAGTGAGAAGGGAAACGTTTAGTGAAACAAATGGGAATCACACAATTATGATGATAATGGATTCATCTGAATACAACACAGGTACATTACACAGAAATACGCTTCTGTATTGAAGGATAAACAAATGTTAAAATACAGCAGCTCACTGGGGGTATCTACTCATCAATCCATTCTAAGAGCTTGAGTAAAGAAGGGCTTTCCTCTGCCTGCTCAGATCATGCTCAGTACTCAGGTATTTTAATGCAGCACTTTGTTTCATTGACCTATGTAGTCTGTCTGGGTAACTAGGGTGCCTCCACACTGACTATGTAATCAAGTATCTGTGTTTCCTCACATGCCATCTGTGGATGAATCTATTAACAGGTGTTCCTTCACCATGAACTAAAGCCTTGGTGAGTTATTACCTTGTTGCTAAACAATGAATGTCCTTTATTCATGTAGTATTTGGTGTTTCTATATAAAATTGTGAAACCTCTAAAGAAGAATAATTACTCAAAGCTTTTCTATTTCCAAAATTATCATTTATCTATGCTTTATGTAAGAATTTTATTTCAATAATGCATTGTGTAATTTAGTTAGAAAAGTATAGATCATTGTATTCAGAAGAGTTTTCTCAGTGTGTCTAAGAAATTTCATTTCTTTTTTCTTCACAACTTTTTGGTAATTTATTCAGTCAGAAAAAAAATTGTTGAAAAGCAACACATAAGCAAAGTTCTCAAAGATGAAGAAGTTTCTGATGACAATTTACCAATGCATCCTCGGACTAGTGGAGGAATGACTGGTATATAAACAGATGAGTTACAGTATAAGGGATGGAATGACAAACATACACATTCAGTGTTTCAGAATGTGTCTCTATAAAAGTCAGAGCCTCTCAGGAGGTATAACATTTAAGATATGGCTCAAAGGCTGTGGTTGCCAAATAAAGTGACTGACAAAGAAGGAAAGAAAGGACAGAGGAGAAGAAGGAGAGGGAGGGAAGGAGGGGGGGAAGGAAGGGAAATAGCAAGACCAAGACCAAGAAAGAAAAGGAGGAGAAGGAGAGGGAAGGGTTAGGAGGAGGGGAAGGAGAAGGAATTTTCAAACCAAAGAGGAAGACGAATTAACATGTTTGCAAACTGTTGAAAAACGTTTTAATGGCTTCATGTTTACATGGAGAAGAAAAGGGGACCAGGAGCCAGAGAGAAAGAGAAACCAGATGTAGAAAAGACTCACTTTTTTGCCTACAGAATTCTGATTGACCTTTGCAGGAAAAGCAGGCTAATTAGGGTTGTAAATTATCTTGTTTGAATAGTAAATAATTTGGCAGGAAAGCCAGTCAAAGCAAAGTGAGTATTTATCAAAGATAGGCTGAGGGACCTTGACAAGACGCTCTGCCAGTGGCAACACGGGAAGAGAAAGACCAGGCAAGGGGTTGTCCTACCGTTACCGCTCAGTCAAGGCTAAGGTGACTGCAATGTAAGGTTTTTTATTTTCATTTTTGTTTTCAGTTTTTTTGAGACAGGGTCTCATTATAGCCCCAGCGAGCTTGGAACCCACTATGTAGACCAGGCTGGCCTAGATCTCCCAGAGATCAAAGGGCTCTTCCTTTTGAGTTCTGGGATTAAAGGTGTGTGCCTTCCCTTTAGGGATGGTACATCCGGACCCTTTAAAAAAATATTTAAAATTTCTTCTTTGAAAATTTCATACATAAAAGTTCAGTGTATCTTGCTCACATGCTTTGCCCCCACACACCCTTATCCCCATCTCCCTATTTCCCACCCCCTTATCCCCATCTCCCTATTCCCCACCCCC
>NW_008335436.1:6714940-6738503 GCF_000622305.1 Nannospalax galili
TCCCCCCACCCCTTATCCCTATCTCCCCATCCCCCCACCCTCACTTCAGCTCTGCCCAGAATGCTGCACATCGTCCTCTGAAATCAACATACATTTTATTTTTATCTTTTTAAATATTTTATTCATTTTTAAACATTTTTTGTCTGTGAGTGCATTGCCTGAATGTATGCAAGTACACTAGTGTTGTGCAATGCCCACGGAAGAGGGCATCGGATTTCCTGGAACTGGAGTTAGGACCATTGTTAGATGCCCTGTGTGTGCTGGGAAATGAACTCAGGTCCTCTTCAAGAGCAGCAGCAGTGCTGTTAACTGCTGGGTCATTTCTCTAGCCCTTAATTTTATTTTTTAAAACCCTGAGTTCAGTTGGTGCTGCCCGCATGTACAGGAGTGTGGGGTTATCCACTAGGATGCAAACAATCTGCCAGTATCCACATCACCAAGGAAAAATGACCTTCTCTCCCATAGCGGCCGTCAACTACCAATAGCTCCTTGGATAAATGGCAGGTCTTGGTAGCCCTTCCCCTTCCATGCTGCAGTTTTTGAACTTGTGCATGTTTTATTTCTTCCTGGAGGTGAAGTCTAGGGCATCCATAAGGTTATAAAGCACTGCTATTTGGAAAATACTGCACATTTCTGTTTGCCTTTATTCTCTTACACCTATTATTCATATTGTTGCATTTTCTCTAGGTACTGTATACAACTAACAGCTATTAGAGCTGACAGAAGCAATTTCCCATCTCTGGAAAAGCCCTACTTAATCATGAGAGTGTTTCTTTCAACTACACTGTGTTGAGAAACTGTAGGAAATATTCTTTATTCTCTCCTGGAGATGTACAACTGGGTCCATTTATCATATTTCTTTTCTGTCAAAATTTCAGTGATATTTTTTAATCTTAGAATTCCTCAGTTTAGGTATATTTACATTGCTGGTGCAGGGGACATAAACAAAACTGAGATTTGTGTTCAAATTTGCCCAAACAAAATATCTGAATGCAAGATAATATATATATTTTTTTGGTCTTTTTGAGACAGGGTCTCCCTGATTGCCCTTTCTTGTTTAAAGTCTCTCTTTTAACTAGTGATGGCTGTAACAGTGTTCAGCAGTGTAGACAGGCATCATCTAGTCTGTTGAGGGTGCAAATAGAATCAAAAGGTAGAGAGAGAACAATGTGCTCTCCCTGATTTAAGGCATCTCTGCCCTTATCCTGAAACACTGGTACGCTTGGTTTACCAGACTCTAACTATGACTTACCCCCCTTCTCCCCATGTTCTCAGGGCTCTGGACTCTTAACTGTGTTTATACTCTCAGGGTATTAGACTCAGATTCAGACTGAATCACATCACCAGCCTGCCTGGTCCTCCCGCTTGCAGAGTGCACAGCAAGAGATAATGCCTTCAATAAATCCAGCTACCACTTCTACTGTTACGTCTTTCTGGGAAATCCTAATATACTCATTTGCGTGCTTCTCACAAGAGAATATATAATTTGGGTGGAGACTGAACAAGAACTAATTCAAAATAATACATAGTATCTGCCTTACTTAGAAAGATCAATAAACTCTATTCTTGTAAACATATATGCCTCTTTTATTTAGAAACACTGAAGTTTTGGTATCATGGAAAATAAATTACATTTAAAGAAAGCCAAGGCAAGATAATATTCTTAAAAGTAATAATGAGTTTTTAAATGTAACCTTAGAAGACTAAAATTTCATAGTATTACGCGAAGTCATGCATGAAATTAATGTTAAAATTCAAAGAGGAAGGACAATCTTTAGGAGTAAAGAAACGACATTATAGAAAAACCCACTTCCATGCCTACTTTTTTAAAATAGGAAAATTTAAATTCATCAAAATAACCAAGTCAAACATCGTCTCTTTGATATCTATTTCTTATTCAAATTAATCCCACCTTACTATTGTAACAAGTGTATGTTTTCCTAAAATAAATCACTGTGTTATTTTCTCTCACTAAGATTAAGAGGAATGGATTGTGAATGTTTTGTATTTTATGTGGTTTTCCACCTACTCCTTTAAATTTTGTAAGTGAAAAAGTGATAAAATTACAGTTAAAGAAAGAATTAGGAAGACAGACCTCATATTCACTACATCAACAAGTTTCACATATATTTAAAAAGAATAATTAATGAAAAAAAAGTAGTAAGAGAAAAATGTAGAACAGATATATACCCAAAATTTAGGGAAGAGACATCTCCAAACTTATTTAGTCAAAGATCTAGAAAAGAAAAACAGTGTTCAAAAGCAAACCTTTTCAAACGGAACTAGGAGGGGCTGGAGAGAATACTCAGTGGTTAAGGGCACTGGCTGCTCTTGCAGAGGATTCATATTAGGTTTCCAGAACCCATATTGAGGCTAACAACCATCTTTAACTCTCATTCCAGGAGATTCAGTGCCTTCTTCTGGCCTCTGAGGGCACTGCATAATACCAATGCATTTACATACATGTCGGCAAAACACTCATACACAGAACATAAAAATCAATACATCAAAATTTTTTCTAATGAATTTAAGTTTTGTGGAACTTAAGGAGAGAGAGAGAGGAAATGGAGAAATAGAGAGATGGGAAGGGGAGTTTGTTCAAAAAACATTGAATATTGAAGTAGTTATTAATATTCCATTCCTGGACAGAGGAAAATGAGAATTAAATGTTATTTTACACAAGGCTTATAGTATTTTTGACATGAGATGTGTGTGCTACAAACAGGAGTGAAAGTTTATTTTAGATTGTGCTAGTAACTAGATATTAATTCTAAATGATTGTGTGATAAATGATCGTTTTGTTATGACTCCAGGGTGCTACAATCCCTAACAGTTATATTTAAAATGAGGTAATCAAAGAGAAGCATGACTCTCTGAATTTCCCTATGGAAAGGCAAAGAATGCTTCTCTGGTCACCATGTCTTTACTCCTATTGGAAAAAGATTTCTTGGATGGACTCTGTATAGTAGTATTACACTATAAGGGGGAATTTGGGAGAGGATGCTCTATGCTTGCTGTCACAGAGACCTAGGTTTAAATTTTAAGCTCAGACATTTCCAAACATTGGAATTTATGCTGTGTTACTTAAATTCACCTTTAGTTTCAGCAATCTGTAAATAAAGATAACATTTTATAGGGATTTATGAAGATTAAATGTGCTAATACTGGTAAGGGTCTTAGTACAACATCACAAGTCAGTGAGCATTTATGGAGTATTAGATGTTGTGCCTTTAAAACTCTTAGTATGCACACCATATAATAAGCACTCAAAAACATGGGTTTACCCAACAGCACGTTAATCTATACTAAGAGAGAGAACAAAAAGGAAATCTGGGTTGTGACAAGAATGTATTGTTTTGATGCAAATGAATAAATGAGACCAAGGTGAGGATCTTGTGAAAAGAAGAACAGAAATTTTCTACTTGCTTCAGGTCTGGGTGTGGTTTCCAAAAGAATGAAGTGTTATGCCAGCAACATTGAAACTGAAGGCCTTGATTCCTACTTTTATACTGAATCTCTTATGAAAATATAATGTGATTTTGGAGTGTGTACTAATCAGAATGTTGGTAATAATGTATTCTAGAATATTGATCCCAGAGTTATAGAAGTCAAATATAATCAAAGCAGAAAGGCAGAACCTGGTAATGTGAATAAATACAAGATTTCAATATGCTACATAGTTTCTCTTGTGTGTTTCAGGGCATGCTGGTCATGCAGTCCACAAAATTAAGCAAAATCTAACCTAGAGTTTTATTAAAAAGTGCTTTAATATGAGGCATCTAAATTTCTACGATAGCTATAGGCCTATCACTACATGGAGATGGGAAACTAAGATGGTTAGCTTTAATTGTCAATTTAATATATTAAAGGAAGAGAGTCTCAGTGAGAGACTGTCTACATTGGGTTGGCCTGTGAGGGATTATTCTAGTTAATTGATGCGGGAAGACCCAGCCCAATGTGTGCAGGGGGTCCTGATCTGTATAAGAGTGGAGAAATTAAGCTAACCCAAAGCAAGCAAGCAAGCATGCCTCTATTCATTTCTCTCTTGACTGTGAATGTAATGGGACCTGTGGTCTCAAGCTCCTGCCACCGTGACACCCTATAATGATGAACTGTATCCTGGAATCGTAATCCAAATAAACACTTTCTCCTCTAAATTGCTTTTTGTCCTATTTTATCATAGCAACAGAAAAGGAATTAAGACAGTTACCAAAACTTAAATATAATAATCAAGTCGGGTTTCAAATTACCCAAAAAGCAAGTTTCAGCAACTGTCAGGTGAATGCCAAAATACCATTAGGGTATCAGTATCTATAGAAGGTCTTATGAAAAGTAACACTTCTTGTTAATATCATCTCTTTAAGAAGCTCATAGAAAAATTAGTATACCTGCATTTGAGTAAAAAGATGGGTGAAGTTCTATTTACTAGCCAAACATGCCCCCCCCCCCGCAAAAGAAATGTTCCCAACATGGAGCCAGGTTAGTTACTTCCCCGTTGCTGTGATAAAGCACCCTGATAAAAGCATTTAAGGAAGGAAAGGCTATTGGCTCACAGATCCAGTTCACTTTCTCACAAGAGGGAGGCCATGCAGCACCTAAGCAGCTGGTCACACTGCTGCGGCAAGAAACGGAGAGCTGTAAACGCTTTGTATGTGGTTTGGGCTCAGAATAGTCCAGGTTTCCTGGAATACGATTTTCTTTCTTTTTTTAAAATTTTATTTATTATTTTTATTTTACGTGTACGCGTGTATTGCCTGCATGTAGATAAGTGCGCCCGTGTCGTGCAGTGCCTGTGGATAGAACAGGCTGTTGGGATCCCCTGGAACTGGAGCTGTGGACAGTTGTTAGCTGCCATGGGGGTGCTGGGATTCGAACCTAAGTCTTCTGCAAGAACAGCCAGTGTTCTTAACTGGCTGAGCCATTCGCTCCAGCCCCAGGATTTTCAGTCTTAATTTATGCTTCTCTTACTCACTGTTTAGGAATGTCAAATGGGGATTTCTCTTTTTTTTTTTCAGTGGCGAAACACTTAGTTTTCGTCCTCAGAGTTGATTGTTCACAGTCCTTGCACGCAGGTTACTATTTGGCTATTTCAGGGACTCAGCACAATGACCCCACTGTGGTCCAACACATTCTCCACCAGGTTGATTCCCCACAGGGTTTTAATGTGGATAAAATCAGAAGCTAAATCCTCACAGCAGGCACCAGTTAACAAGCAGGCCTCCAATTCAAAATTCTCTGTATGGCAGTTGGGGAGATATCCCTGCTTCACATCACAGCTCTAGAAGTGTGTAAGATGGATGTGGTTTTTCATTTGCTAATAGAGAACGAACGTGAGGTGAAGTGAGGCATGGGGCAATGCGGGAGGTTAAAGTGAGAGTGGAGATGGGGGAGGGGTCTGAATAGAATCAAAATTCATTGTATGAAGCTCTTGAATCAATACAATTTATCTTAAACTTAAAATAATAAATAAATACATGAATAAATAAATGCTTTAACTCAGCTTAGATCTTCACACCCCAATTAATCTAATCAAGATAACCCTCACAGGCAAGCCCAGAGGCCCATCTCCCAGGTGATTCTAGAATTCATCAAATTGACAGTTGAGATTAACCCTGGAACTCAGGGAGTGAAGCCTGCGAAATCAGTGGGCTCCACGGGGCGGGGCGAGATGAGGCACTCAGACGTGGTGCGCTGGGGGTAAAAGCTGCAGGAGACTACAGGAGGGGCTTGAACGGTGCGAGGTTATGAGAAGTCCGTTTCTTTGTATACCACCCTGCCCTTCCAGAAGTCATAAAATGTGCAAAACTCAAATAGAACTGTGTGAGGCGGGTTTTGTTACTGGAGACCAGGTGACTGAGGGCTGGCCTCCTGGAGAGTAGGAAGGGGAAATTTAGTGAAATAAAAGCCAAAAAGGATAGAAGATGGTGCTATTTACAGAATTTCTAAATGAGAGGAAAAATAACATGCAGATATAGACATATGCACCCTTAAGAACTACATCCTTGGGACAGTTGAGATTAACCATGGAACTCAGTTTTTAAAAGGCTGAACAGAAACAAAAGAGTATGCCCTGTAAACTAGAAATTATCCATGCAGAAATAACAAGGTTCTATAAAGAAAAGAGTGCTGGATTGCTGGTGATGATGCTCAGCACATGTGCTGGGACTGTGATGCTCAGCCTGAGCTCCTTTCCATGTGTGTGTGGAAGTGTGAAGTGTAAGAGCGTGTCCAGAGCCAGGTGTGGTGACACTCAAATTTAATCCCAGCACTTGGGAGGTAGAGGTAGGCTGAGCTCTGTGAGTTTGTGGTCAGCCTGATCAGTATAGTGATTTCCAGGCAAGCTGGGGCTACAGGGAGATACTTTCTCAAAAAGACAAAAAAAAGAAAAAACTAAAACAAAACAAATATGATCAGGCATAGGGCCACATGCCTATAATCACAAAACTTTGGTGGCGGAGAGAAGAGAAACAGGGGTTCAAGGCCATCCTTAGATACCTAGCGAGTTTCAGGCCAGCCTGTGCTATATCAGACCATATCCAAAACAGAAACAACAGTATAATTTGAGCTACTAATGGGATAATAGTTAATAGGAAGAGCCTAACAAATGATTCTTCAGCAATGGAAATTATTTTGAACATGAGCCTTCATTTTGTCTTGAAATGGCTGAATCATTGTTCATATTTGGTAACTTATACAATATATATAAAACTGATAAGACTGATGAATAAGTGAAACAAAATGATTGTGTCAAAGTTTCATCTCCAAGTAATAAAGAAACCAAAGGAAACTTTGAAGTACTCCAATAAAATCTAATTTGTATCTATTATACTGTATACAAAATTTAGACCTTGGAATGTAAATTGAAAAATGATGCAAACTTATCCAAGCTTATATAAAGGAAGAGAATCAGTGGGGGCTGATAGGCCTGTAATCTCAGCTACACGGGAGGCTGAAAGAGGAAGATCATGAATTCAAGGACCGGCTGGGTGACAGAGTTCAAAACTAGCCTGGGCAAAAGAGTCAGACCCTGTCTCAATCAATCAAGCAGTCAGTCAGTCAATCAATCAATCAATCAATCAATCAATCAATCAATCAAATAAAACAGGTTTGGGATGTGGCTAGCTCAGTGGCAAAGTGATCGACTACCCAGTGCAAAGCCCTGGGTTCAATTCCCAGTAACACCAAGAAAATTAAAAATAAAAATAGCTGATAAAATGGAGAGTGTCAGATTTCCAAATGAAAGGATATAAAACTTTGAATAAACTAGTATAAGCAGCTTGAAATGTTCGCTACAAATATTTTTTAGAATTTGCTAGATTTATAAGAAATACTAATTATAATTATGGCTATATTATGTATATTGTAGGCCCTTACTCTGTCAATTAATAGTTTTCTTTTTAAATTATAGTACAGAAAGCTGATTATTTTAACATCCAGTAAATATTATTTGAAGACACAATTACATTTTAAATAATATCAGCAAATTTATATTTCAGAATTACTTTCAGAACTATTGAAAGGAATCTCTGGTTGTCATGAAGCAAAACTTTAAAATAAAATTTATTTACTGTTTGCATTTTATGTGTACGCGTGTATTGCCTGCATGTAGATAAGTGTACCCTAGATGTGCAATACCGGCAGAGGTCAGAAGACGCTGTCGGATCCCCTGGGACTGGAGTTCTGGACAGTTGTTAGCTGCCATGTGGGTGTTCTTAACTGCCGAGCCATCTCTCCAGCCACATGAAGCAAAACTTTTTAGAAATATTTATAATTTTATATTATTATTATTTTATTTATTTATTTATTTATTATTTTTGTCTTTTTGAAGCAGGGTTTCCTTGTAGCCCCAGCTGTCCTGGAACTCACTATGTAGACCAGGTTGGCCTGCCAGCTGATGTATATGAGTGTATTGCCTGCATGTATGTGAGTACACCCATGTTGTGCAATGCCAAGGAGGTCAGAAGAGGGCTTCAGATTCCCCTGGAACTGGAGTTAAGGACTGTTCCTAGCCGCCTTGTGGGTGCTGGGAATCAAACCTGGGTCCTCTGCAAAAGCAGTCAGCAGATGGCACTGAGCCATCTCTCCAGCCCCCATGAGGCAAAAGTTTTAAAAATAATTATTTAATTCTTATTTATTTACGTATGTATGATGTATGTATGTATGTATGTATGTCTGTATGCCACATGAATCCAAGTGTCCACAGAAGCCATAATGGGGTGTGTCAGATCCCCTGAAGTAGGAGTCACAGATGGTTTTGAGCTTCATCATGTGAGTGCTGTGATCTAAACTCAGCTCCTCTGCAGGAGCAGCAAATACCCTTAACCAGTGAGTTTTCTCTCCAGCCCCAGCAAACTTTTTAAAACTGAAATTTCATAGCTTATTATTCAAATGTGTTCTGGGAGGTACTCAAAAGTGCAGTTCATCAAAGAGACTGCATCTCTAACGCCAAATTCTCTCCTGGGAGACCCTCTCATGCTCGCTCAGCTCCCAGGCCCACTTCTGTCCTAACACCCGACCAACAAAACAGGCACCATGTTTTTGTATAAAGTTTATGATGTTGGAAAGAGAATTGCTTACAAAGGCAAACATTCATGGGGTCTTTCCCCTACATCTCTGCCACTTCCCAACATCCTCCACGACTGTCCTTAGACAGTCCCCCTCATGAAATTGAAGCTGACTGACTGGGTGGGAGGGGTGATGGTCTCCCCTTCTGTCTATGCGGTCTCAGCGATCAGTGCTAGTTCTTCCAGCGGACACGCCTATCTAACAGCATCTTATCTTGGGAATTTCTTAGACCTTGTTCCCCTTTTTCCGTTATGGCTCATTAACAAGCTGCATTGTTCAGTAGTCCATGTTTAGCTGTAGTCCTTGGCTCCCAGACTTCACTGAGCTGCCACTTACTGCTCTCTCTGTCTTCAGAGAACCGGGTTTGTCCTTCACAGTTCACACAAAAGGAAAATAGAATTTAACACAATGATTTACTGAGTAGTCAAACAGTTCTCAGGAATACCCTAACAGGCACACTAAATGTAGATCAGTTATTCTATAGCTATCTGCCTATGTCTCTGTGATCTATCAAGACATCGGGAATTAAAATAATTGCTAAATCACAAAACAATCCAAAGAGCTATTTTCAGAATTTAAAAATTCTTCTAATTAAAATAAATGAATGAATAAACCTAACTATAAAAGCAAGACATTTAGTCAACTTTACTTGGCTCTGGAAAATAATAAGTGGTTCAAAAACGTTTTGATCTTTATTCATAATTTGCTACACATGTCAAATTAGAGTTAAAATACTAAATATACAGGATAGTAAATATACAGGACTAAATATACAGAAAGTATTTTGAAAGCGTAAGGCAAAAAAAATAAATGCTGTAAGAGGTAAGCACTGAGCCACTATGAAGGCAGTTTCTCATGAGAAACTCTAAAAGCCAAGAGAGCCTGGGGCTGTATATTGTGAGCTCTGAAAGATAATTATGGCCAGCCTAGACTACTATATCCAAGAAAACTGTTCCTCATAGTTGAAAATGAAAGATTCTTCATAATAAAATATGATCTAAAGGAATTCATGACTACTAAAAGCATACACTATAGAAGATTATTGGAGGACTATAATGTACTGAAGACAAAAATAAACATACCGATGAGATCACAGGGAAAAACATTACAGTAGAACAATAAATAAGTGAATGAGAATTATGAAAGCCTAAAACATTAAAAGGTGACAGTAATTAATGCATATCTTTTAATAAAATTCCAAATTTTAATGGTCTCAATTCTCTAATAAAAAGACAAAGACAAGCAGATTGGTAAAATTAGGACCCATATATTTGTTACCTATAAGACACCTACTGAGACAAAGACAAATATAGCCTTAGGATGAAAGGATGGAAAAGGGATTCCAAGCAAATGCATTCAGAAGCAGGCACAAGTCATAATACTAATATCTGACAAGATAGTAAAAAATGAGTCAGATAAGGAGATAAAGTTCTATTCATATTGATTAAGGTAACAGTCCATCAAAGGGGTATTTCTAGTGGCACTGAATATTAAAAAGTACAGTTTCAGAAAGCAAATATAGACTGACCTTGATAGAGTAACAGTGGGTGACTTTAATACCAATTGCTCACCAATGATACAAATAATCAGCAAGGAAACATCAGAGCTGGTGGATGTTACAGATCAAATGAGCTTAGAAAACACGTACAGTATATACATTCTTCTCAGAAGTGCGTGGAGTTTGCTCTAAGTAGATGTTTTAGGACACAAAGCAAGTTCTATCAAATATAAGGACATTAGAATAGTTTCTTTATTCTATCTCATCACAATGGATTTTAATTAGAAATCAATATCAAAGAAAATGGCACAACACACACATACTTATGGAGACCGAACAACACACTGCTGAATGATGATGATGTTATCAAAGAAATCAGGAGGGAACATTTGAAATTCAGATGGCTAGGAAAATTGAACATACCAAAGTCTGTGGCATGTGGAATACAATAAAAGTAGTTTTCTCTGTCTCTCTTGCTCATATTTTACATTCTTTTATTTATTCTGTGTGTACAAGAGATGTCTCAATCTAACAAGTGCCAAGTATGTGCACAGGTCAGAGAACAACTTTAACTTCCAGGGATTGGTTTTTTCCTTCCATCTTGAAGTTTTCAGGCTTGGTGGTAAATGCCTTTACCTTCTGAGCCATCTCATTCATTCACTGAAAGAAATCCTAAGAGAACATTTGTATCACAAGTGCACACATTTAAAATGTCAGAGAATTCTCAAATAAAATGTTTAATGTTGTCCTCCAATGTCTTACAAAAACAAGGACAAAAAAATAAACTGGAAATGGAAAAAAAGGATGAGTATAGAAATTCATGAAATTAAATGAAAAGGGTGACATGAAGAGGCATGGTGACAATTATCTGACTTTAAAATATAAGCAAGACTGACAAACCTTTAGTCAAATTCATCACATAGGTATGACCCAGATTAGTAAAATTAGAGGTAAGAAGGGAAGCATACAAAAGACAAAAATGAAAGTCAGACAGTCATTAGGGCATACTAAGAAAGCATTTTTTCAATTATTTGGAAATTTGGAAGAAAATCTAAATTTCTAGATAAATATGACATTTGAAAAATTAAACTAAGAGGATATGCACACTTCAAATAGACGTATAGCAATTATGGGAATTGAAGTGGAAGTAGAAGATTTGCTCTACTCCCACTCCCATGAATAGAAAGGGAGAGAGGGAGAGAGGGAGGGAGGGAGAGAGAGAGGGAGGGAGAGAGAGAGAGAGAGAGAGAGAGAGAGAGAGAGAGAGAGAAAATTAGCGAGTCCAGCCTTAGGTGGACAGTAGAATTAGGTTCACAGTTGAATTTCATAAGAACTTAAAAAAGATTTAGCAACAATGCTTATTAAACCTTTTCATAAAATGGATAGGGAATGAAAGGTTACCAACTTACCTCCTAAGGGCACTCTTATTCTGTTACAAAAAAGAGAAGGACACACACACACACACACACACACACACACACACACACACACGACCAAGGTCTCTAATGAACACAAATGCAACATTTTTAGTAAAATACTTGCATAGTGAATTAAACTACAGATCAAAGAAAGTAATTCACTGTAAACATACAGGCTTCATTCCAAGGATGAAAAGATGGTTCACCATGTACAACTCAGTGAAGTATATGGTTCATTACATATGCTCAAGGACAGAAATCACACAATTGTATCAGCAATGTGAGAAAGACTTTATTTTTTTTACTTTTTATAATTGTGTTTTTAAAATTTCATACATTTCCCAACCAAATCCAGACCCCCTCCCCCATCCATGCCTCTCCCATCCCTCCACCAAACCCTATGCACTCTGCCATACATGCTGAATTCTATTCATTCAGATGTTGTAGCCAAATGTTCTTTAATGTAAATATGTCCACTGGAGTCTAGTCAGCCCATCCAGTGCTTGTATGTAAGTCATACTCTCCCTCACCCAGCAGCAATTAGTCTCAAATAGTTGTCAATCTAGTGCTGGCCTACCACCTATTTCTCACCTCCCATTTGAGGCCTTGTTTAATTGAGCTGACCTGGGTCCCATGCTTAATGCCATGTGCAAGCTTCCAGTGACCTGGAAGCCTCCACCTTCCTGTGTTCATGAACCAGCCCTGGCTCTTGCACTCATTCCATCCACTCTTCCACAATGGTCCCTGTGCCTAATGTGGGTGAGGTTCCATATAGGAGTCCCATCTTACACACTATAGTCTCTTATTCTTCAAAAATTGGCCAATTATGGCCTTCTGTGTGCATCACATTCTAATGTACAAGGAACTTCACTGGTGAGAGTTGAGGGGTGCATTAGCTCTCTACCCCTTATTCTGCTATGTTCCATGAGCCTTAGTTGTAGAAATTCGACTGCAGGTGTGTCACGTAGTACTTGACATGTTCCCCGTGATGTTCTCTCTGCCTGACAAGATGTGCAACTCTGCAGTAGCCTCCATCTGATACAAAAAGAAGCTTCTTTGATGAGTGCTGTATGACATACTTGTCAGTCTTTTCTATCTGGCTCTGCATTCCCTACCAAGCAGCTCCTAGGTATACATATGCATTAATCTTCAGACACTCTATGTGCATTTTTCATAGGGTTTTTAGGGCATCACTTTTCCCTCTAGGTTCCCTAGTCCTTAAGATTCACACATCTCCTCTCTTTTTCCTCCCATCTGGCTTGCTTCCTTCCTCCTTCTCCAGTCACAGCACCCACATTATCCCCACCCTGGCCTCAATACCTCCTGAGTCCCACCTTCTTTCCTCTCCTGACTACTCCCCTCCCTCCCCCACACCGTGGCCCCTTGCATGTCCCTCCCTCCTCTCCTCACTGCTGATTACTCCCACTTTTTCCACCTCCCTCACGTAACATCTGTTCCCGTCTATCCCCCTTTCAGGTTGCTTCTTTTCCTTTATCTCCATGTATCCTTTGCCTTTACCTGGTCCTGGTATTAATTACATCAGAATTTATACACTCACACATAAGGAATTGGTCCTACAATCCACAAATGAGGGAGAACACACGTTGCATGCTTTTCTGCTTTTGTGATTCTTCACTTAATATAACGCTCTCTAGTTCCATCCATTTACCTGCAAATTTCATAATTTCATCTTTTCTTACTACAGAATAGAACTCCATTGAGTAGATGTAGCACACTTTCATTAACCATTCGTCCGTTGGGGGGCGTTTAGGTTGTTTCCATTTCTTATCTTTGGGGATAGAGCAGCAGCAAACATGGATGTAAAGGTATCTTTATAGCGTGATGAATCCTTCGGCTATATACCAAGGAGCAGTACCACTGGATCGTATGGTAGGTTCATTTTTAGTTTTTTGAGGGTTCACCAGACTGCTTTTCATAGTGGTTGCACAAGTTTACATTCCCACTAGCAGTGAATGAGCACTTTTTAAGGCGTCCTTAGCCATTTTTATTTCTTCATTTGAGAACTCTCTGTTTAGGCCAATCACTCGTCTTTTTATTGGGTCATATATTTTCTTATTTGTTTCTTTTTTGAGTTCTTAGTATATTCTGGATACAAATCCTCTGCCAGTTGTGCAGGTGATGAAAATTTTCTCCCACTCAGTGGGTTTCCTCTTCCTTTCCTTAGTTGTTTCTTTTGCTGTACAGAAACTTTGTAATTTGATGAGGTCCCACTTTTGATTGTTGACCTTAGTGCCTGAGCAGTTGGTGTCTGATTTAGATAGTCCTTTCCTATTTAGATAGTCCTATTTTGGAGAGTACTACCTATGTGTTCTCCTAGCAGTTTCCAAGTTTCACTTTTTATATTGAGGTCCTTGATCCATTTGGAGTTGACTTTTGTGCAGGGTGAAAGATAAGGGTCAAGCTTCATTTTTCTGCAGATGGAGTCCAGTTTTGCCAGCACCATTTGTTGAAGACGCTGTCTTTCCTCCATAGTGTATTCTTGGCACAAATATTAGGTGACTGAAATTATATGTACTCATGTATCGGTCTTCTATTGTGTTCCATTGATCTATGTGTCTATTTTTGTGTCAGTTCCATGCTGCTTTTAGGACTACAGCTCTGTAATATAATCTGAAATAAGTATGGTGATCCCCGAGTATTGCTCTTTTTGTCCAAGATTGTTTTGGCTATCTGGACTCTTCTGTGACTCCATATGAATTTTATGATGATTTTGTCAATGTGTGTTAAGAATGTCATGGATATTTTGATTGGGATTGCATTGAATCTTTAAATTGCTTCTGATAAAATGATTATTTCCACAATATTGATTCTCCTGATCCAGGAGAATGGTAGGTCTTTCCATCTCCTAGTCTTCCTCTATCTCTTTCCTTAGATATTTTAGTTTTTGATTAAGGCTATTGAGAACAGGAGGGTTTCCTTGAGTGCTTTTCTGATTGCTTGTTATTGGAATATGAAAAGACTACAGATTTTTGTAAGTTGATTTTGTATCCTGACACTTTACTGAAACTATTAATCAATTCTAACAGTTTTCTAGTGGAATTTTTGGGATCTCTTATGTATAATATCATATCATCTGCAAGTGGGATAATTGGACCTCTTTTTTTTCCAGTTAGTACTCCTTTAATTTCCTCTCCATATCTTACTGCAAGAGTTTCAAGCACTATATTGAAAAGGAGTGGAGATAGTGGACCACCCTGTCTGGTTCCTGATTTTAATGGGAATGCTTCCAATTTTCCTCCACTTAGGTTGATGATGGCTATAGGTTTGCTGTATAGAGCTTTCATTATGTTGAGGTATGTTCCATCCAGATCATTTTTTCTAGGACTTTTAATATGAATGCATGTTAGATTTTGTCAAATGCTTTTTCTGCAGCTATTGATATGTCTTTAACTCCATTTATACGTTTTATTTATTGACTTACATGTGTTGAACAATCCCTGCATCTCTGTAATAAACCAACTTGATTGTAATGGAAGATTTTTTTTTGTTTTTTGATGTATGTCTGTATGCAGTGTGCAAGTATTTTGTTGAGTATCTTTGCATCTATGTTCATTAAGGATATGGGTCTGTAGCTTCCTTTTTGTTGTATCTTTACCTGGTTTTGGTATTAGACTGATATTGGCTACATAGAAGTTTTGGAGTTATCACTCTATTTCTGTGTTGTTGAATAATTTAAGCAGTATTGGTTATAGATTTTCTTTGGCTGTCTGGTAGAATTTTGCTGTGAATCCAACTGGGCCTGGGATGTTTTAGGCAGGAGGTTTTGTATTACTGTTTCAATTTCCTTATTTGTTATGGGTCTGTTTAGGCTGTTGATCTCCTCTTAGTTTAAATTTGGTGGTGGCCATGATTTTACAAATTCATCCATTTCTTTTTTAAAATATTTTATTTATTATTTTTATTTTATGTAAATGAGTGTATTGCCTGCATGTATGTGAGTGCACCCATGTTGTTCAATGCCGTGGAGGTCAGAAGAGGGCTTCAGATTCCCCTGGAATTAGTGTTAAGGATGGTTGGTAGCTGCCATGCGGGTGCTGGGAATCGAACCTGGGTCCTCTGCAAGAGCAGACACTGCTCTTAAACACTGAGCCATCTTTCCAGCCCCACAAATTTATCCATTTCTTTTACATTTTCAAACTTAATGGAGTATAAATTTTTAAAACATTCCTTTACAAATTTTGGGATTTTTTTTGATGTCTGTTGTGAGCATTTCCCCTTTCCTCTCTGATTTTGTTGATTTGGCTTTGCTCTTTCTTTCTTTTGGTTAACTGGGCTAAGGGTCTGTCTGTCTTGTTTAAACTTTGAAAGAACCAGCTCATAGATTCATTGATTTTTTTAATATTGCTTTCTTTGTTTCTATTTTAATTTCTGCTCTGAATTTTTTAATTTGTTCTCATCTACTAGGTTTGGGGTTGGTTTGTTCTTGCTTTTCCAGAGTATTGAGTTGTACTGTCAAGTTGTTTACATGTGCTCCCACTGATTTTTTATGTAGGCACTAAGAGCTATAAACTTACCTCTTAGGATTGCTTTTAGGGTGTCCCAGAGGTTTTGTTATGTTGTGTCCTTGTTTTCATTTTGTTCCAGAAATACTTTTATTTCTTTCTTAATTTTTTCTTTGACCCATTTATGATGCTGGAGTGTGTTGATTAATCTCCATGAGTTCGTGTATTTACTAGAGGTTCTTTTGCTGTTGATTATAAACTTTATTGCACTGTGGTCTGATAGGAGTCATGGAATTATTTCAGTTTTTGTATTTGTTGAGATTTGCTTTGTGCCCCAGAATGTGGCCAGTTTTAGTACAACTTGCACGAGCTGCTGAGTAGAAAGTGTATTTTTTCGTGGTTGGATGGCATATTCTGTATATATCTGATAGGTCCATTTTATGTAGTATGTCATTTAATTAAGATGTCTCTCTATTTTTTGTTTGTCCAGTTGACCTATCGAAGAAAGTGGGGTATTAATGTCACCCACTACAACTGAGTTGATGTCAATCTCTGTTTTATAGCCCTGAACTACTCATTTTATGAAATTGGGTGCTCTGGAGTTTGGTGCATAAATGTTCATGATTGTAATATCTTCTTGGTCAATGGTTCCTTTGATTAGAATGAAGTAACCCTCCTTATCTCTTATGATGAGTTTTAATTTGAAGTCTATTTTGTCAGATATTAAAATTGTGACACCTGCTTGCTTGCTTATTAGGACCATTTGCTTGGAATATTTTTTTTCCCATCCTATCACCATAAGAGAGTGTTTATCCTTGAAGGTGAGATGAGTTTCTTGAAGACAACTAAAAGATGGGTTTTATTTCTTGATCCATTGCACCAGCCTGTGTCTTTTTACAGGGGAGTTGAGGCCATTGATATTTAGTGTTATTATTTAAAATCGTGTATTTTGTACTGTCATTTTAATTCCTTTGTGTCTGTGGCCCTACTTTGTGTTTCCATTGTTATACCTTTATTATCTTTCTGTTGCCTCTTGTGAATACTCTTTCCCTTCTTTGGTCTTTTTATTGCTTCAAGTATTCTCTGTAGTGCTGATTTGGAAGATATGAATTCTTTCATCATATTTGTGTCATGGAAAATTTTCTGTTTCCTTTCCACCTTGATAGCTAGTTTTGTTGGATAAAGTATTCAGGGTTTGCATCCATGGTAGTTTAGAACTGGGAAACTTTGTTCCATGCTCTTCTGGCTTTCATAGTTTGCATTGAAAATTCAGCTGTAATTCTGATGAGTTTTCCTTTATAAGTAACTTGCTTTTCTCTAGCGGGTTTTAGTACCCTTTCTTTGTTCTGTACATTTGATGCTTTTACTATGATATGTTATGGGGACTTTCTGTTCTGATCATGACTTAATGGTGTTCTCCATGCTTCTTGAATCTCTACATCTTTCCTTAATTTAGGGAAATTTTCTTCTATAATCTTATTATGTTTGATGCCATTGGTTTGAGTTTCTTCTCCTTCCTATATGCCTGTAATACATAGATGTGGTCATTTCATGTTGTCCCACATTTCCTGAGTATTCCATTTCTGTGGTGTTTGGTTTTTTTGGGGGGGGGCATGGTCTTTTTTTAAGAAGTTCAGATTTTCAACTTTATCTTCCAGTTTTATATTCTGTTTTCCATTTTATTCATTCTGCTTGTGAGATTTTCTCCTGTTGTTTCTACTTGGTTTGGTGAGTCTTTTAGTCCCATGTTCATTTCCATTTGGGTTTTCTTCACTATTTCTATCTCTTTAATGAATTTGCTTTTCAAGCTATGAATTGTTTTTGATATTTCATTAAGCAGTATATTTGTATATTGTTGGGCTTCCATCAAAAGTTTGTGCCTTTCCTCTTCAAGTTCTTTGTGTTTTCTTGAAGTTCTTTGATTATGTTTGTGACTGTTCTTTTAAATTCTGTGTCCTGGGGTTCTACATGGTGTTTCTCTATGCTATGCACTTCTGTAGGACTCGTGGGATTTGTTGAGGACATATTTTCCTGTTTTTTTTATATTGTTTGGGTCTTTGCATTGCTGTTTGGGCATATGGATGTTCTTTTATGTGTTCAACAAGAACTTCTACTCTGTTTTTGTTTAATTTAATTTTGGTTCTGTTAATATTGTTTATGTAGCTTAGTTATTTTTTGTTTAGATATGGAAGACATATTTCAAGTTCTTGCTGAGTAGTAGCCTGGTCGGGGTCCTGACTGAGCAGGTCTGCCTGCCTGAACTGGATGCTGGGAAGTTGATCGTGAGGGGACTGCCTGGGGGGACAGCCAGGGTAAAGGGCTGGTCTCAGGTGAGCTAACGCAAGTTTGGGGTGGGGGCATGCTGTGAGGTCTCTAGGGAAGTAGACTGAAGAATTGGGTTGGTCTGGGTGACAAGGATCAGGAAGCAGTGGGGAGATCTGGGCCAAGAGGACAGTCCAGAGGTCTGGGGTACCAAAGGAAGAAGTGGAATCTGTGGGAAAGACCTTTGGCACAATCCAGCATCCTGTCATGATAAAGAATGAGTAAATTAGGAGTAGAAGGAACATGTCTCATAATAATAAAAGCTTTGCAGTACAAAACTATAGCTACCATTGCATTAAATGAGAGAAAATTCAAATCATTTCTCCTGAAATCAGGAATAAGACAATGGTGTCCATTTTCTCCACTTATTCAATATAGTCTTTCAATTCTTAGCTAGAATAGCAAGAAAAAAGAAATAAAATAGATACAATTAGTAATAAAAATTTAAAATATTCAGGTTTGCAAATGCCATGATCCTATACATAGAGACCTTAAAGATGCCACCAGAAAACTATTAGAACAGATTCACATTTTCAGAAAAGTAGCAGGATACAAATTACACATGCAAAACTCAATAGCTTGTGTAGATACCAATAGAAAACAGGTTGAGAAAGAAATCAGGAAAATAATCTCATTGATGGTAACTTAAAAGTGAAATAAGATGCCTGGGAATAAACTTAATTTAATGAAGTAAAAGACCATGGCAATGAAAACTTTAAAACTGAAGAAAGAAATTCAAGAAAATACTAGAAGATGGAAAGACATCCCAGGCTTCAGATCTGTATATTTAATACTGAGAAACTGGTAATATTACAAAAAGTTATCTGCAGATTCAATGCAACTCCTAAAGATTCCAATAACATTCTTCACAGTGATAGAAAAACCAATTTTAGGGGGTGGAGAGATGTTTCAGCAGTTAAAAACAGGGACCACTTCAGAGGAAGGGTCAGAAAGATTGTAAATGCCAGGAAGGAGGTGTGTGACCACATAGAAATAGAGACTTACCAACTCCTGGGACCCTGTTCATGTGAACTTACAGCAATGATGTCAGCATGCACAAGACCCATGTAACTCAAGCAGACAAAAACCCATCATAGAACTAGGGAAATGGATAACAGACCACAATCTTAGCTGAAGAAATATTGACAACTGATTACAGATGGGTGGGGAAGAGATGATCTTCCTAAAGCAAGGGACTCTAGATGGGCTGACAAGACTTTAGTAGGACTTGCACTGAGGAACCTGTGAGGATGCTAACTTGACACAATAGACCTTAACACAAATGACAGAATGTACAAATTCCAGTGGTGTGGGAGGATACCAGGTGGGGAGGGGGTAAAAAGATGACTAAGACTGACTGAGATGTTCTGTATGAAATATACAAAATCCAATAAAAAAAAGTAAAAATAAAGAAAGACCCAGATTCAAATTCCAGCATCTATATGGCCACTAACAACTGTCAGTAACTCCAGTTCCAGGGGACCCAATGTCCACTTCTGCTCTCTGCAGGCACTTCATGATATGGGTGCACTTACATACATGCAGCCTTAACACTAAATAAATAAATAAATAAATAAATAAATAAACCAGTTAAAATTCATCTGGAAACACATAGGGCCAAATCAATTCTGAGCAAAAGAATGATGAAGAAGATATCACAGAACCTGTTTTGAAGTTATGCTAAGGAGACCCCTAATTGCAAAAGCAGCATGGTTGTATGGAAAGAGTTCCCGAAAATCAGAACAAAATAGAAAACCCGGAATTAAAAGCACACAGCTACAGCCATCTTATTTTTAACAAAGATGCAAAAAACATGCATCACAATAATGACAACTTTTATAACAAATTGTGATGCAAAAATGGGATATCCATATGTAGAAAAATGAAAGTATAACCCTATCTCTCATTGTGTACAAAAATAAATTTAAAAACAGATCAAGGATCTTAATATAAGACCGAAGTCTGAAACTGTTACAGAAAATACTTCAAGAATAAATACAGGTAAGAGCTTTCTGAAAAGAACCCAATAGATCAGAAATAATAGCGTTAAGAACTGAAAAAGGATTGCATGGTTTTCTCTTAACTTCTGTATAGTTAAAATTAGGAACTAATAGAGTAAAAAGAGAGCCTAGAAAATGGGGCTCTCTAGCTTTGCTAGCTAATTATCTGACAGAATACATAGAGAACTCAAAAAGCTAAATATGAAAACAAACTAATCAATAAATGGGCTAATGAAATGAACAAAAATATCACAAAAGATGAAGTAGAAATGGCCAATAAACTATGAAAAATGGTTCAATAGCTCTAACTATCAAGGAAATGCAAATCAAAACTACTTTGAAATTTTCTTCTGACCCCAGTCAGAAGTCATTAAGAACATAAACAACAAAATCATGTTAGGTCGGGAAAAGGAAACACACACCTGACTAGAAAGTCGATAGTCCAGCCATGGGAATCCCTATGGACATCTTCAAAGAAATTTAAAATCTACCTTATAACCTATCCATACCACCACTCAGTAAGGAACTGGAAGATTCTAAGCTAACACACTGCAGAGATGCTTGTACATCTGTGCCGACTGTGATGTGGAACCAGGGTAGGTCTCCATTACCAGATGAATGGATAGGAAAATTATGAAATATATACACAGTGGAGTTTTATTGAGTTGTTAAAAAGAATTAAATTATGTCTTTTGCAGGAAAATGGATGCAATTAGTGATAATTACATTAAGTGAAATAAGCCAGGCTCAGAAACACAGTGTTATATGTTTTCTCATTTGTTTATCCTAGATTGTAGACAGACTCATAAAACCATTTCAATGTATGACAGGGAAGCATTAGCCAGAGCGAGGGGCTGGATGGAGGGAAGTGGGTGAGTGAGGAGAAAGGGGAGCGTGTGGCTGGTGAATATGGTTAAGTAGAGGTTATACGTGAACAAAATGATTGTCTTTATGACGCCTTGTACTGTATGTAATGAATATACACCATTAAAAATACAAAATAGTCTCTACTTTGAAATATAAATAGCCAGGGATGGTGGTGCATGCCTTCAATCCCAGCACTTGGGAAGCAGAGACAGGTGGATCTCTGTGAATTAGAGGCCAGCCTGGTCTACATAGAGAGTTCCAGGCCAGCTGGGGCTACAGGGAGACCCTATCTCAAAAAGACAAAAAATAAAATAAATAAAATATAAATATATAAGTAAGTTGCATATATCAAAGTAAGACCTTTAGCCAACCTTGCCTGGCTTTGGAAAATAATGGACAGTTCCACTAAAAGACAAAGAAAACACATATCTGAAACACTGGAAGCATTGTTTTCAATTATTATATAGGAGTCAGCTGGTTTTATAAGTGTATTTTATGACAATTGAAATATATACATTTAGGAATTATACACTTTAATGAGATATAAAGTGATTAAAAAGAAACGACATGGTGGCGCACATGCACACCTTTGATCCCAGCCCTCTGGAGGCAAAGATAGGTAGATCTCGGTAAGATCAAGTCTAGCCTGGTCTGCATAGCAAGTTCTAGGCCAGTTGTGGCTACAGGGAGAGCTGTTCTGAAAAAGCAAAAGCCAATGCAATTATAAAAATACTAGAAGAAAACACAGAACTAAAGCTTTATGGCACTCACTCAGTTTTTTTTTTTTTTTTAATCTCAAAAGTACAAGAGCAAAAGCAGAAGCCGGCAGAAGGGACATTAGCAAAACGCTTCCGCCACGAAAATGACCAGGCGGAAAGATGGGGTGTAGATAAAATTATATTTGCAAACATTTCAGTAACAAAATCTGTATAACTTCACATTTTCTTAAAAAATTAACATCTTCGAGAGTCTCGATTTCTATATTGAAGTAGTACACACAGTCTTCATAATGCTTTGTCATAGATACATAAAAATTATCTTGTGTAATATGACTTCAAGTCACTTAAGCTCTTGCATACATTTTTACATTCAACTTTTCCCCTTCTTTACGATCAGCCAGTCATTCATTCTCAAATCCTTATTATTTTCTTGTTAAAAGGTATCATTTCTTACCCAGCTTGCTTTTTCTCCCTGCATAGTTTTCATTGGTAAGTTGTATTATTGACTATATATGGCTTTTAGGTCATTTCTTCAAAGCATGTAAGTAATTAAGTAATCATCGATCTATATATTTATCATCTATCTATCATCTATCTATCTATCTAATCATCTATCATCTATCAATCTATCATCTATCTATCATCTATCATCTATCAGTCTATCCATCTATCCACCTATCTATCTATCATGTATCTCTATCTCTCTATCTATCTGTCTATCACCTGGTCACTCATCCACCTATCTATCTATCTCTATATCAAATTGCCACACACAGTGATAATGATTTGAAGTGGCAAATTCCCACACTTCTCCAAGTTGGGGATATAACCGCTTTCCATAAGTGCAAACAATTTTTTGTATTTTTAAATTATGCAATTTAATTAAATGTTAAACTTGAAATACTGAAAGCTTTGGATTCACATGTTTATAATATTATTTAAGCATCATCATTTCAGTTCAGAATCAGTTTCACTTTGCTTTTGTTACTGAGGAACAAACTAAGCTCTAAGCTATTCAGAAACTCCTCTCTGCTGATTAATGGAGTTTCTCATATTTGACCAGCAAATCCTTTTGGCCTGATTCAGTGTAACATTATCCTTCATTATGGAACCAGCTTTCATGCTATCACTGAACAGCAGGGTGGAAGGGACCTCAGAAATCATTGGTTCATTCTCTTTAGAGATTAAAGAGGGATTTTAAAAGATGTTACCTTTTGAAAAAACTCTTGTGTTGCGGTTATGGTTTATCCTATTTTGGTCCATTTAAGTTTTTTCACAGATCCTTTGCACAAATAATCTCACTCTTATGTAAAGTATGTTAAATTTATATACTATTTGTATATAAATCAGGCATTGCCATGCTCTACAAAAAAACAAAATAACATGTTTTAGGTTTAAAATTTACAGGTAGTGATTTTCATAACATACCTAGAAGTTACTTTATCATAAAGCAATTCCTGAAAATGACCAGATAATTCCCATATTTCTTTCTCTTTCTCTCTCTCTTTTGTTAAATTCTTTTCTTGTTTCTAGGGCAGGGATGGGAATTCTGGGGAAAAAATTTAGTGACATTTCCAAGAAGAGACTTCTTTTTAAAGATTTACTTATTTAATTTATTTTTAAATTGCTTGTGTGTGTGTGTGTGTGTGTGTGTGTGTGTGTGTGTGTGTGTGTACAAGTGTAGATACCTATGGAGGTACTGGATTCCCCT
>NW_008335436.1:6738731-6823479 GCF_000622305.1 Nannospalax galili
GTGTGTGTGTGTGTACAAGTGTAGATGCCTATGGAGGTACTGGATTCCCCTGGAGCAGAAGTAATAGGCTCTGGTTTTCTGTAAGACCAGTACATGCTCTTAATTCACTGAACTGATTGTCCAGTCTCAGAAGGGATTTTTTAAAACTCTTTTTTAAATTGAATTTTTGTGAATTTCATACAACACATTTTGTTCATATTTATATTCCTTCCCATATCTTCAACCCCCACCCCCACCCAATTTCATACATGTATGTATATGAGTCAGGTTCGTGTCCCCAAATGTTCTTCCTTGTGTATTCACCCACTGGATCCTGGTCAACCTACCAAGAGTCTCAGTCTTAAAGGAGACTGACTACCCTTCTCTCCTTCTGTTGCTAACATGTCCTCATGTAGGGCTAGGGTTTCCTATGCATGTCCCCAAGCCTATGCTGGAAGTTTGGCTTGGCTTGAGCTTAGGTGTGACTGGTGCATGCTGTCACCATCTCTGTGAGCTAATATGAGTAACTGACCAGCTGTCTGGAAAACTCCATTTCTTAGTGGTCATCCACCACCTCAGTCTCCTACAATCTTTCTGCTTCTTCTTCCACAATGATTTCTGAACCTTGGAAGGCAGAAGTTTGATATTAGTGTCCTCTTCATGGATAAGCACTCTTCAGTCTCTATTTCTCTGCATGTTGGCCAGCAGTGGTTTTCTGTGTTAACCACCATCTGCTGCATAGGAAGCTTCTCTAGGGAGAGCTGAGAAATGAAATAAATTATGGGTGAAGCAATAAATTATTAGGAGTCAGTTTAATAGTATATATATTTAGCTAGAAAATAGTATTAGGTTCTCCCCTATGGCCTGTGGCATGTCTAGGTTTCTAAGGGCTTCACCCTATGAAGCAGACCTTAAGTCCAATTAGAAAGTGGTTGCTTCCTCCCACAATAGTCATTCCATTTTTGTACAGGTGGATATATCTTGCCAGTTGTTGTTGCAACTCATAGGATTCACAGCTGGATGAGGCTGATTGATTAATTTCTCATCAGGCAGCATGCATTGCACCTTCCAGTGCTATGAAAGCTAGCCAGGAGCAATGAAGCTTTGAAGTCAGCACCAGCTTGATTTCTCTTTGTTCTTTAGCTCATGTATGTAGTGTCTTCAACAACAGAGTCTAACTGTGAAGTTCTGGTGGGTAACCAAGACCAGTGGCAATGGCCAGTATTGTTTGAGAGTCTATGAGACCACTGGTCAACAGCTTCCAAAGAGGGAGGCCATTCCTGGCGTTAGGCTTTTACTTTGGTAGTCTAGCAGGGGCAATGTCTCCCCTTTTTAAGGTGACTCCTTTTATTCATTTTACATAGCATATGCATATGCTTTAGGAAGGGATTTTAAAGTGTATTTTCCTTCTACAAACTATGAAAACCACAGCACATGTGCACCCATCAAATTATTATCTTGTCATATAGAAGTTGAATGTCTTAAGCTATTTCATTTTTCTTTTCTGCTAAAATTTGTGTTGAAAATGTTCATGCCTCTTTCATACTGAATTTGCAAATCAGTATGGCTGCAGTCTTAAAAAGAACTTATTAGATTTTGTTTTTTAGTTCTGGTCTAACAGACCACAACCCACCTACACAGTCATTCTCAAAAGCTATCACCTTTTGTCTACCATTAAAACTTAGCTCTGCATTTGGAAAGAAGAAAGGGACTCACAAGAAGAAAGAAAACTCACTCTGGAAAGTTGTAGTAAGAGGAAAACCTTGTTGAAAAAAACAACACTAAAACCTGTTCCTCTCCTACCTGTTTCAACCACTGGCAAACTAGTAATTTTGCTGGGAATCTCATAAGCAGTACAGAGCAAAATGGTTTCAAGGCAGAAAGAATCCTTGGAACTTCATGTCCCTGTATGACTTTGCCTCTGGTCTAGATTAGAAGTAAATTGAGGATCAGAGGACCCTCATGGTAAGTTTCATAAAAGATGAGGCAAATTTATTACTCCATTGATGTGTGTTATGTGTGTTGTAATGAATGAAGTAGTTATTTTCAAAAGAAGTGGGAAATTCAGAAGCAGTAAGAGTTCAGTGAGCACAGGAAGTAGTTGAGGACCACTAGGTATTCACCACAAAGACATACGGGATGTGCTGTGATCAAGTTAAAGAATCATTGTCCTGAAACTGGAATGTCTCCTTTTACGCACACAAGGGCCAGCATGAATCCCTTCATTCCTAAATTTACAATTAAATGAAATCCTTAGCCTTCTTGTTTTCTTTTACAGGATGGTGGCTGTTTTAAGCATGGAAGATAATTTGAGAAACAAAAATTTCCAATGAAAATATAAACATCAAACGGTAGTTTTAATACACATATTGCTTGAGATGGAATTATTCATGTTGTCACTCCCTTAACCGTGAAGGACACACTTCAGAGGCTGAGATTCAGAAAACAAATCTGGTTAGACATTGTACAAATAAGCTAGCTGCTTTGGACCTGCTTTAAAATGAGTTAAAATTCATGGTTTGGTTTCAAATCCATTTGCTTTCCTTAAATTTCCCTGGATAATCTATGCTTTCAGTTGCCAGAACTTAAATTTGTTACATCATCATATTATGTGTGATAGGAACAGAGTTTTTGCTCAGCGAACTGCAGCTTGACTATCCAGGCTTGACTTGTGACTAAAACCCATTAACCAAACGTCTCTCTCTCTCTCTTCTTGAAATAAAGCTGCATTCATTCTGAGGATAAACCACTGCTTGCTCTGCTTTCTTGAAGAATACAACTAAGGACAGAAACTTATGTAGTGGGAAACCAACAGCAAGTAGTGTTTTTACCTGAACCTTTTTTATAGAAGTCAGTGAGTGAGTCTGGAAAATTAGCTACTGCTATTTTATAGATTCTGAGTATTTAATTTTCATCAAAATCTGATTTTTTTTTGGCATATGTGAAGAATAGTAAATTATAAAAGATAAAATCAAGGAGATAAATCTTCATGGCTCAGAGTGCAATGTAATTCTTATGTTCCATCTGTTTTTCATTACGGGGAATTTTCCTGAATGATGTTTTTGATTTTCCATAGGGCTAATTGATTTGTAAACAGAAATTAGTTTATAGTTTGATATTCAACCTTTATTCTCACTTTAAAAAAAAAGATTCCAGTTAAGTATAATCATTGAAGGAATCATATCTCTTTGAGATTTTACAATATGAAACTTGAAGTACATGTACAAAGGATTCTTTAAGTATGGAGAAATGCTTCAAACATTTTATGTACAGATTAGTATTTTATGTTTTTGCTTATCAATGAATTGTTATGTACTTAAGTTGATCTTCTGTATCAAGATTATTGTTTTCCTAGTATACTGCTGGGCATGTAGTTTTCTGTAATATTAAATACAAACTTAAAAAATGAAGAGGCCAGAAATAAAGTAGCAATTATTATTAGGCACAGAAACCGGAAATGCAGCGTGGAGCCTGGAATTGTGATTCTGGAGATAGTATCTTTGATTTTCATGTTCTGCATGTGCAACCTACTGAACATTGAATACGAAAGCTAAAATCTTTGCATGAACCTTGATGCGTGGGGACTGGGGAGATGGTTCAGTGGTTAACAGCATAGGCTACTATTTCAGAAGACCCAAGTTGGGCTTCCAGCAGCCATATCAGATGGCTTATCAAGACTGGACAACTCTAGCTCCAGGAGATTTGACACCCTCTCTTGGAAAATGTGGGCACCTGAACTCATATGTGTCTAGACCTACATACAACATGGACATATATGAAAAATAAATTAAATCTTTAAAATAATTTTATATTTAAAAATGCTTTCAAGTTTTTGTCAAGGCAACACAAGCATGCCGAATCACCATAATAAATAGTGTTTAGTTATTGCTCAGCTGGTGCCATTTTGATGCTGTGCTTAGAAACAGAAGAGAGCATGGTTAGCTTATTTGCTTTAGGTTGTGCACCAAATCTATAAATGTTAGTCAGAACTCAAATTTATCTTGAAAAGCAGGAGATGCCTTTTGAAATAGAAGTTAAAACTAAGAAATATTTTTATGTGGTTATTAACCAATTTTAAAAAAATAACAAAATTCAAGCGAGGCATGGTGGCATACGACTTTAATCCCAGCACTTGGAAGGCAGAGGCAGGTAGACCTCTGTGAGTTGAAGGCCAGCCTAGTCTACATAGTGAGCTCCAGGCCAGCTGAGGCTATAAGGAGACCCTGTCTCAAAAAAAAAAAAAAAAAAATCCCTTATTGCAGGCTAACATAAGAACAGTATAAGGTTATAAGAATGAAACAGAGTAAAGAGCAGTGGCTCCTACTGTAATCTCAACACTGCAGAGGCTGGGGCGGGAGAGCACAAGTTCAAGACTGGTCTAGTCTACAGAACAAACCAAAAACATGCTGGTATGTAACAAAACCTATTATTGAGATGTATAGTACTATTTTACATCTTTGCCAGTCTCGCTATTGTCCTTGTAGAAGCAGCTGGATTCTCTCACTTGCAGCATTCCTTTGGATGTCTTCTGGAAAACACCACTGTGTAGTCATATAAGATTTTTCTTTTAAATAAAAGAACCTCTTAGCATTATTAAGAAAGCAGTTTCTTTTTTAAAGAAAGCAGTTTTGATTTTCAGTGACCCCAGAAAGAGCCTTAGATTCTGATACCCCTGGATTGGATGATCGTTACAGCTTGGGTTTTATTTTAATCCTGCAACCCTAAAACTAAATTGTTGGTTTACATCTCTGCAGCTAGGCTTTTGCTTTATTGGTTTATCAAATTTTCTAAAGGCATCTTAGATCAGCTTTGAAGAAGTGAGACTTAGAGGAAGACAAGAAGAATTCCGAAAACTACAGTAATAAGAAATACACAGTGGTGATAACAGCATTGCAGAGAACAGATTCAGTGCCAATTTAAATAGAACCCAGACTGTGCTGCAAGCTGAACTGAATACAGATGGTATAAATGCATGATTGGATATTGATTAGTTAAAGTCACCAACAAGAAGCTGACAGATGATTAAATATTTGCCAAAGCAAGTCTACTCCTATAACACCCAGCTAAATGAGAAGCGTGGGTATTTGCTACTGCATTGGTATGAGAAATTCTACCCAGTTTTAGACTATGTATTCAAATAATAGGAAATCAAGGGGAAACAACGTCACAAAAATGATATGCTTACCAAATACCTTCACTCAGGATGGGATAATATGATACTGTTTTTAAAAATCCTTGGAGAAGTGACAGAAGCTCCACCCTCAACTGTTTATGAAGTCCTGGTAAATGGCTTAATCATTTTGTCCTCAGTAACTAAAAAAAAAGGAGACGATAGGATATTAACTAATATTTTTTAAAGTTCGATATACATTATGAAGTATCTGATTGATTTTGTTAAAAGAATACAACAAAATACACTTGATACATTCATTCGTTGGAAGAGGTTTTGATTATTTTACCATTATTGTGGCATCTTTTCAACATATTCATTCAGGAAGGGTTACAGTACTGTAAGAAATGCTTGAATTTACCTTTTGGATGACAAAGTACACAGACGTGACAAGGTTAGAAATTTACCACCGGGTATTGGGACAGTATAAAGTGGGACACATGTCTTAGGCAAAAGTAAGAATCTAAAACTGTATTATCAAATCAAAATCAATCTAAGGAATGACGCAGCAGGCTCACACAGACAAAGAAAAAGTGGACTTTGCAAAGAATTGAGAATCTAAGTAGAGAGATCACATAGAAATATCCTTGCACAAGGGAACAACTCATCTCCACAATTCATCACTTCACTAAAACCAATGACAGGTTCTTTTAAAGCAAAGCTCTTAAGCATCACTTCTCATTTAAAAAAATAAACTCCGTTTCTTGGGTATTTTATTTTATTTATTTTGCAGTGTTGGGGCTTTAAACTAGGGATTCACACATGTGAGGCAAGCACACTATTGATGGCTTCATCTAGAACTCCATCTTGAGTATTTTAAGAAACAAAAGTTCTAATAGTCATTGAAAATAAGAAAAACATGTCTAAATTCTATTCATCAGGTAAAGCCATTTTTCTATAGGATCGATGTTATTATTGTTAACCATTTCTCTATTCAGTGATTTAGACTAAGTCAATTCAAGAAGTTATGAGTAATTGTAAAGGAACAAGTATGACAAACTATTAAAAATAGAAATCTGGGTTTATTTAAAACACCAGATAACATTCCTTGGTGTTTCAGAATCCTGCTTTTGTGTGCCTTCTTCTCCTTGCCTGAAATGCCAATTTTCTTCCTTCTAATTGACACTCTCCTAGTTATTCTTCAAAGCATTTCTCAAGTATGCTACTAAGCTTTCATCACAAATAAATGAGTTCTGTAACATAAGAAGACTCCACAGTTCAGCTTCTTTCTCAGCCATGAGAAGTAAGGTCTGTTCTCTCGATTCATATTATTAAAAGATGAAGAGACTATGAATCTCAGTAGATTGCTGTGAGAACTCAACACGAGTTAACACACAATCCCTGGAACAAAATGAGCCTCATAGTAAATGAGTTTCAGTCTCATTAATACCTACTAACAATAATACTCACTGACTGCTGATAATCAAGAGATAAAAAAGGAAACAAAGACATAACATACAAAATAAAAGAGAAACATGATTTTAAGAAAGAAATGAAATACAGAATCCCTGCTCTCATAAAGACAGACAGTTAAGAAGTACATAAAGCATATAATGTGTTAAATGACTGTATAAGCAGAGAAACAAAACACTGTAAAGAAAAGAATAGAAAATATTGAGGCAAGTAAAGCGTTGGCATTTCAGGAAGGTTGGTCAGGGACAATCTTACAAGTAAGTGACTCACAATGGACTCCAAATTGGGAGAGAGCCAGGGAACCACCAGAACTAAGCAATGTTTCTGACAAAGAGATCAAAGATTCTTGTATTACTTCTGAAAAGTTTTCTGAGTTACCCTAGACTATCCAGTTCCTAGTAGTAGGGATAAGGCCTTATTCATCTTTGAATGTCACCAGTAGAAAGCAAAGTGGTTAATACTGATCCTCAGTGGGCAACAGGGTAGAAAATTTCATTTTGACAGAGCTTTAGTAAGCCAATGAAAGTCTTGTTAGATACTGCAACATTGGATTAGAAGCTGTATACTGTAACTCAGTTTTTAACCAAAGCTCCACAAAAAACTGAGTCTGTTTCCTAATGCATTTATTGACTAGGAGAAGGTTACCTCTCTTTTTTATCTAAAATGATACAAATATAAATCATACACCATTTCTCATTCTTGGGAAAACAGAGAAAACAATCATTTGAATGATTTCTCTGTTCAAACCTAGTTCAAAAATGCACCATGTTTTGGAAACCACTGGACTTCATCAACTGAGCATTTTTTTTGCATATTATTTTTCAGAAAGAGGGCTGGGCCACCAATCCTGTTAGCAGTCCAGGTAGGGAACATCCTGAGGTTGAGTTAATAGATGTAACAAAAGAAACAACCAAACAACACAGCTTACATTGTAAAAACGCACCAATATATACAGAAATGGAATGTAACTGACTATGCATAAAGGGCTCTAAAAAATGTCATCTAAATGCTGAATATTGCAAACCATTGTACTGTAAATAGACTTTATGATTTATGCTGTTGATTTATATTCGTTGTATGAAGAGCTTCCATATTGATATTCTGATTCAAATATATCATATACTTTGAGCATATTCACATCCCATTACCTATTTCTGCTCATTCCCAAATAGAGTCCCTTTTACTTCCAATGTATGTGTGTCCGTGTCTGTGTGCATGTGTGCATATGTGCCTCTGTGTGTGTGTGCGTGTGTGTGTGTGTGTGTGTGTGTGTGTGTGAGTATATGTCGTGTGTATACTGGTGCCTGCAGAGGGCAGAAGAAGGCCTTGGCTCCCTGGCACTGGAGTTACATGTGGTTGTGAGTCATCTGACTTGGGTGCTGGGAAATACCTCAGGCCATTTCTCCAGCACATTCATTAAATTCTTTTTGCACAGGGTGAGAAATAGGGATCTAGTTCCATTCTTCTAAATATGTAAATAGATTTTGGAGGAAGAAAAGAAGGGCAGAAAAAGTAGCAAGGAAATGAGATGAGAAATCAGCAAGATGGCAAGCAAGGTGTTTCTGTGGGTAAAAGTATTTATTTTCCTTGAAAATCTGACATGAGTTCCATTTCTACATCCCACAGTCGAGGTAAGTATTGACCCCAAAGAGTTGTCCTCTGACCTCTACAAGCACACTCTGGCATGCTCACACTGGCACTCACATACTGACACATTCACATAATGAAAAAGAGACAAGCTGGAGGTGGGTGAAGGAAATAAATAGGGACAAAAAAACCACAAACACCTAAGAATATAGAATTAATTCTATATTTGAAGAAATAAAAGGCAAACTGATAAGGGTAAAAACTTGATGGCAAATGTAAGAGGCGGCAGAATCCAGGTTTCCTATTTCTAGAATCCAGAAGCAGCTTGAAAAATAAATCTAAATTGTGTAGAAGACAGATATAGGTAATTAACTGAAACCAAAAGAAATGAGAGAGAGAGAGACAGACAGACAGACAGATAGACAGACAAAGGGGGACACAAATACAGACAAAGACAGGGGGATGTAGGATGTTTGGATTACAGAAACTGAGAATAAGACCCAAGTTATTACCACACAAAAACAAAAAAATTTAAAAAGCTTAATTACATTTATAGTCTACCATTGTTTGTTTTATGAAAATTAGTAAAACATTTGAAAAGCATCCAGATATATAGATATATATAGATATAGATATAGATTAGATATAGATATATAGATATAGATGATATAGATATAGATATAGATATAGATATAGATATAGATATAGAGATATAGATATAGATAGATATATGAATAAGCAGAAGGTTGGGTTCAAATCTCTGCTCCACAGAAAACAATGGAACACTGTGACGGTATTTTTGAATACTTTATAAATCAGAAATAAGGGTTATAAATCAGAAATAAGGTGCTGGAGAGGTGACTCAGCTGTTAGCACTTCTGGCTTCACCAGAGGAACTGGGTTCAGACCCCAGCAGCCACTCAGTTGGCTCACAGTTTTCTGTAACTCTAGTTCCAGAGGATCCAATATCCTCTTCTAGTCTCTGTAGGCACACAATTAGGCACACACATACACACAAAATACAAAAATAAAACAAAATATTTTTTAAAATCAGAAATAATATATGCATTCAACATCTTTCTCATTCACGAAATAAGAGAATCTCCAGAAATCTACAGGACCACATATCACTAATAAATAACCTTAATAAAAAGTAAAATATGCTGGTTGCTTAACCCCAAAAGTATTAGATAATAATTTATAATATTAGAATGAAAACTGTGCTATCAGTGGCTTGATAGAACTCAGCCTGTTTTAATAATCAATTCAGTGTAAATCAATTATAGAGAACCACCACCGGTTTCTGATCAGTTCTATAGCTTCAAACATAAAGCTTAATGCTTCATGCAGTTTTTTTTGTGCTTCTTATTTTTCATCAAGAAAACAGAATGTTTTTCCTGAGCTGAAAGAAATAGTACTTTTGTCTTCAGATCCTTACTACTTATACCTAATCCATACAGATGAGTCCTGGGGAAAGGGAATTACTGAAATAAAGTTTTGTGCTATTTGCCTCTTGTAAAGTTATTAGAAGCTCTGAACAACACAAGAATCATGTTAATAACAAAAAAAGAATACTTGATGTTTTCCTTGATAATTATAATTCATGTTAAGTTACTTGACCCATTGTGCTGCCTTGATTTTAATTGAGAAACAATAAATCACTTAAATGTGAAATTACTTGTCTTTTCACATCTTGAATCTCATGACCTGTAGTGGTTCAGTAATTTTAAAAGAGCATAAAATGCATAAGCACATAAAAGAATCATGCTTTGACTTAATATTTTTGTAAGCCTCATCAAATACATACACATTTTAGATCTATCTACTATAATTGCTATCAAGAGTTAATCTATTTTGTAGAGCACAGTTTGTTTCAAATTTATAAGCAAGGTTTCATTAGATAATATTTATATATTAAAAACCTTTAAAACTCAAATTTTATTGTTATTAGTAAAGAATTGAGCTGCTATGATTTACAAAATTTTTTGTGGTTTTGGTATTTTAATATATTCATTTTTCAATTGGAAATTATATTATGATAAACAGAAAATAAGATTAAAGCCTGGGCCTGGTGACACATGCCTTTAACTCCTGCACTCTGGAGGGAAAGGCAGGAGAATTTCTGTGAAATTGAGCCAGTCTCAAAAAGACCAGAAAGGAAAAAAGGAAAAAAGAAGATTAAAAAAGTCGGTATCTTAATATTCTGTACAGGTATCATCTGAACTAAATAAGACCCTTTAAAGTACCTAAAAAATTAAATACAATACAAAATATTAGTTTTTCAACGTGCTAGATTTATGAGTAATTTCTTCTTCTTCTTTTTTTTTTTTTTTTTTTTTTTTTTTTTTTTTTTTTTTTTGAGACAGTATCTCCCTGTAGCCCCAGCTGTCCTGGAGTTCACTATGTAGACCAGGATCTGCCTGCCTCTGCCTCCCGAGTGCTGAGTGCTGGAATTAAAGGCCTGTGCCACCATACCCAGCTGAATAGTTTCACTTTAAAAACTTTATGCCCTTGTAGATCAGATTTTCCACTATGAATATTCATTTTCTTATATTTCATCTTTTATTTTTATTTATTGTGCATGTGAGTGTGTTTGTGTACGTACATACATACATTCACACCAACATGCATGAGTGGAGGTCAGAAGACAATTTATGGGAGCTGGTTCTCTCTCTCCACCGTGTGGGTCCCAGGGGACTGACCTAAAGTCATCAGGCTTGGAGGCAGCACCTTCACCCATTGAACTATCTCACTGACCTTGAGTGTTCTTTTAAAAAAATTAATTTATTTTAACTTAAAAATTTATTGAGAATTTTATAACATGCAGATCAGGTGCTTTGATCAAATCCACGCCCACTCCCTCCCCACTCCTCCCATAGCTCCCCATCACTTTTTTCTGTCAGCTTTATGTACTTTCTTCTTTCTTTCCTTTCTTTCTTTCTTTCTTTCTTTCTTTCTTTCTTTCTTTCTTTCTTTCTTTCTTTCTTTCTTTCTTTCCCTCCTATTTTCTTTTCATGGGGTTTTTTGCTATTCTAACATTCCCCCCTCTGTTCATATATCCTATTCACCAGTCGAGGACATTCTTTTCTTCCTACAGATAAGAATTATGCAATTTGAGAGTCTTTTAGACAGACCCATTGAAGGGGTACCCCAAATGCTTCACCCTGCATCCTTGTTCAGTATTTTTATTCTTATGTGTATGATAGCTGCCATGTGTATCCTGGGAATTGAGCCCATTGTTCTTAACCACTTACCATCTCTCTAGTCCCCTAAGTGGTGCTCTTTGTTTCTTTTTTTACAATTTTAATTGAATTTTTATGAATTTCATACATCTTGATTATGTTTAGAGTCTCTCCCTTATCTGCACTACTCCCATAGGCACCTCACCAGATTTTGTGCATTCAGTCATATATATTAAGACTTATTGAGCCACTGGGAGCATTCCCAAATGTCCCTCGATGTGAGTCCATCCACTGGAGTCTCGTCAATTTTTTCAGTGCCACTCCCTCTACCTGTAATCTTGATTGCCGATAGTTTTACAGCTAAGGTTCCAGCTTCTTGCCCTTTTTCTCATGTCTGTATTGGACTTTTGTTTGGCTTGCATGGGTCTTGTACATACTGTCACCCTTGCTATAAATTCGTATGAGCAATTTCTTAGCCACTTAGCTTATCTTAGAAATGTGCATTCAGATTTTATATACATATATCATACAGAACTGAATATTATTTCAAAAAAGGTTGTCTTTGTTTCAGAAAAACTAGAAATCATTGTGATAATAGTCAAGATTTTCATAGTTACATAAATAAGAACATAAAATATCACTGCAAAATATAAATCCAATACATTTTGATTAAAAAATGTAGTTGAATGCAAGTTAAAGTTTTTAACTTGAAAGTATTTTAATATGCATTGGGCTTTTCCTACAATGTTAAAAGCCCTTACTAAACTTAAAAATGAAATATAAAATTCAAAATATTCCATAAAATTTTTTGAAATTTTATGAAATTTTTATATTAAATCTTTATTTTAATAAAACAGTATTGTTCACATGTATCACTGCATGTGTCTCTAGTTATCGTCATAATTGGTATCATGGTTTATGTGTAGTGCATATAAGCCTACAATATCTAAATGTAAAAATAAAATACAAGATTTAATGCAGAAAAATATCCCTCACTCTGTATGCTCAACATTTGTAAAATGTTCTTACTTCTGGATAATTTGTGTTCATAAACATGAGAAGAAAAGTGAAGTCACCTACACTTTTTGGGTGTATTTCTGGGAAAGAGTCCTTCACAATTAAATTATAATTATATTAATGCATTCCTAGTTACTGCCAAAATTGAAATTTTTCTTTTCATTCTCAAGTGCCTCTTTCATATTTTCCCTCTTTTCCCTCGCTCTACACCAGTGTGTCTGTCCCTGACTCTGGTAACAGCGCAACTTAGATGTCTTCAAAGTGTTTTACTCTTTTCATTGTTTCGGTAGCATATGGAAAAGCGTGCAGCTTTCCAACTTTGAATGGTATTTAGTCCTAAAAGTGAATGCTCCTAAAGAACACTTTTCATAATAAAGTTTTTCTTTTATTCATGTCTTTCTGACTTATGAAGCTTGGGTTGATAGAGTAGCATTAGTTTAGTTAGGAGAAAATTTCCTCGTCAATGGAATAGACTCTCTGTCCTGGATGGAGCCCTAACATTCCAGTTGGGCCAGGTCATTCACCTGGCTAGGGGTCCATTCCTAGGAACGCAAATGGACTCATGTTAAGCCTTGCTAAAGAGGCAGATGAAAAGATTATTGCTTCAGAGATAATGTACTTTTCCTTGCCTTGAATTCTGCCTCTAATGCAGTAACTTATCAGTCCAGAGACATGCAGCTTAGTCAGTTTCAGATCAACATAACTCTCCTTTTCTTTCTAACTCTTCTCTAAGTGTACTTTGCTTAAAACTCTGGGCTTCCCCAACATCTTGGACCTGGATACTGCTTACTCTTTGGTTAAAGTTCTACTCCCCACCATGTGGCTGCTAGTCCACCAAATGCCTGACCTCCAGGCCAGCTTTAGACATGGCCTTTTTCCTTACTCCTTCTGTTTCCATACAGGCAGCTGCTGAGAATTACAAGCTTGCATGCCTAGTGGATTTTTCTTTCGAACTCTAATAACATTAACTTGAGCTTTCATTGAACTCATTCGTAAATTCTTTAATTCATAGTACTAAGAACCCTAAGAGGGGAACCCCAATTTCAACTGTTCCAATGTAAAGATATTTTTATGCAATCTGAAGGTGGTAGGCCTGCATTTTATCCACCTCACACACTACTAATATGGCATATGATGGCACATTAATAACTATTGTGTGTGTCCAAGAAACATGAGACCCATACGTAATGGCAACCCCCTGCTTTGGCCTTCTGGGTACTGGGATTCCATGTATGTGTCACCAGACCCAGATAAATGTTTGTGAATAAGAAAAACAAAAATCTGTCAATTTGTTGAAGAAATTATCAGGTAACATTTCTCTACCGTGGTCATATTTCAAAGTATCTGTGTATTCACTTCGATATAAGACAGTGTGTGAGACAGATGTGAACCTCAAAATGGTTTCACTGAACACACGGTAGTAAGATAATTAAGTTCTTCAGAGGCTTTTTAAAATACAATCCTTTATCTATAAGGCCTCATATTTTATATTCTCTTAAAGAGAATACTTGAGAGAAGTAAACTAAGAAAGGATTTCCTCCTTAGTTCTCAATGACAAGCAGAGGATATGTTTCCGTCTCAGCCTGAATCAACAAATGGACAAGTGTTCTGCACTGCTAAAGCTAACGAAAGTAATTTAAGGAGGAGAAGGGAAGGGCAAGGGGACGGAGAGGAGAAGGGAGGGAAGAGAGGGGAATGGAGGGAAGGAAAGGGACAGGAGGAAAGAGCACTTTCATAAATGTTTACAGTTCAGGAATGCATTCTGATCTTTGAAAATCACAGCCTATAGTCAATTTTTTAAAGGTTTTTAATAACATGTAATTATATATAAAATAGGTTTGCTATGACATTTTCAAACATTTGTGTGTATTTTGATCATATTACCCCCATTATTATTCTCCTCTTTTTTCCCTTTCTCTTTCTAACTTGCTGTAAGCAATGCCAATCACAGTTATTGGATTACCAAAATAAAAGCCCGTACTTTGATGACACCTTCTTTGAAAGACATATTGTATGAGCCAGTTTCAATTTATTTCTTTTTTATATCTTTATTTAAATTATTCCAAAAATTTCTTTATGGATAGGTTTTGTATTATACTCAAAATTATCAATGCTGTTTGATGGAATATCTTTTTGTGCTGTATGTCTTTACATGAAACTCTAGTTAAATGATTTGTAAAACGCAATGTAATATAATTTTCCATAATCACTGAAACATCATTTATCCGATAAGTTTAAAATTAATAAGAACTTAAAATATTAGAACTAGAACAGGGCACTTCATTTATTTATACTTAATTTATAGCTCATCTGAAACACTGTCATTCTGCTACAGGGTATATTTTTTATCAAGGGAGTGAGTCCCATATCACCAGTGAACAGGAGAATATCATCAAAATGAAGGGGGATTTGCACTGGTTCATGTATAATATTACTAAATTCTCCACTAAGTTAGACATAGCTGGAGTAAGGAAGGCATGAACCGGTACAGTATTGTTGAACTCAGTTTATCTATTGGCTCAGGTTTGTGATCACACTTGCATCCAGAGTGGAATGTTGACCCCCCAAAAGATGTACTCATCTCCTGCTTTTGTTGCTGTGATAAAAGTATTCTGACAGAAGCAACTTACAGGAGGTAATGAATGCAGGAAATCATGGGGCAATGAATGCAGGAAATCATACAACTTGTCACATTACAGCCATAGTCAAGAGAAGAGACAAAGGAATGTACGGGCGCTGCCTGTTTACATGTAGGCTGTGTTGGGCTTAACATTCAGCTAGCTTTCTAAATTAAACTCTCACACAGCTCAGGCCCAAGCACATGAAATGTTGCCACCCATGCTCAGGATGGCCTTTCCACCTCAGTTGGCTATAAAAACAATTCCCGCACATACCCTAAATCCAAGAAACGGTAAACACAGCCTTTTGAGAAAATAAAAATGTCTGTAGATGTAACCAAGCTAACTAAAATTCTTGAAATAAAGAGCTATCATGGCAAAGAGCAATTTAAGACAGAAAGGAAAAGAAAAGATATGCATCAGAGAAGTTCAAGAAAAAATGCAGGCAGAGGTTAACAGTTCAGTAGCCACAAGCACAAGATAGCTGTTAGCTAGTGAAAGGAAGATTTCCATGGAGCTTTTGGAGTGAATTCTGTCTGGTTGTTCAGTCAAAAATGGGGATAAAATTGTCTTGTTTTAAGCTCTCAATTTTGTAGAATTTCTTATAGTATTCCTGGGAAACTAATACATTCTGTAATTTTTTAGAAAAAAGATTTATGCTGTATGTGTGTATGTGTCAGTGTGTGGATATGTGTGTGGATATGTGGATATGTGGGTGGGGTTGTCTTCTGAGACCAGAGTAATCAGATCTCCTAGAGTTAAACTTAGAGGTGATTGTGAAACACCTAACATAGGTGCTGGGAACTGAACTCCAGTCTGTAGAAAAGTATGATCTCTTAAGCGCTGAGCCATCTCTAGCCTCGTATTGTAACTTTTATATGCATAATAGAGTGACCTAACATAAAATTTTTTGCAAAACTTATATTTTTTATTGATAAGTTGCATACATACTGTAATAATGATAATTGTCAGGAATTTCTTTTATTTTTACCCATATCAGTTTCTGAAAGAAATAATAATGTTATTTTATTGAATTTTATAGATTTTTGGGTATTCTCAATATCTTTAAATTTATAATATGCCTTATAAGTTTAAATATAAGATTTTAGAAAAACAGTTTAGATTTAAAAACTTGCTTCTTTTATTGTATAATAAAAACCTATGTTTCGGTGAATAGATTTTCATTAAAATCCTAACTGCTAGATACATTGTATCATACAACTAGACTATCAGCAGTGATAGAGTTATTTTACTTTCCAGATGACTGTAGAAAAATCCTCTATGTTCTTTCTCCCATATAATCATCCAATAATGACTTAAGATTCCTACTAAAAGAATATTCAATTTCCAATGTAGTGTATTCAAGTTACAGTTTTATAACCACCTTCTGTCTCTAGATTATAACTATTTGAAGTATGTCAGAATCTCACTTTGTTATTACTTTGATTTTTGCTTATATTTTTCTTTGAATCTGTATACTTAAAAAATGTAAAATAATCTTGTTCAGGTCAAATAAAAATTGATAGGCTGAGGAGAAGTGCATCAGCAAGGAAAGACAGCTGAAAGGATGGAAAGCCAAAAGTGATTTTGAGTAAAATTAAAAAGAGCTGGAAAAAATAAAAGATTTTCAAAGAAGATATGAGAGTAAATACATGACCTAAAAATGCACATATCCATTATCTGATACTTGGAAAAAATGTAGAAATATTACATAATAGATGTTATTCAGAAGTAAAAGACAGCACAACAAAAAATATGCATATTGCTTGAAACAGCGTATTGCATCAAAGAAGGCATTTTAAAAATAAATAACAAATAAATGAATATATATTGTAATTTTATTTTTATCAAAGGTCCAAAATAGGCCAATACATGGAGACAGTAAACTAGATTCCTAGTTTCCAAGGCTTGTCAGGACAAATAACATAGTGCAATTGTTGGATTTCTTTGGGGGAAGAAATGAAAGTTTTCTCACATTACATCATTGTGACTGTATAACCGTATAAACATAACACCGAGTACAAAACTGCTCATATTTAGGTGGAGAATTTTATGACACATGAGTTAAATCTCATTTTTAGCTGTTTTGAAAATGTACACACACATACTCGCCCACTCAAGGCCAAGCCAAGCCCAAACAAAACCAAGTGAAATATACCCAGCATTAGCATCAGGGAAACTGCAAAAGAGTTTGGATTGGATGTGGAGACTGAAACCTGTTACATCACATATGAAATGAAACACCATATAATTTACTCAGCTCATAAGCAAAGGTTCAGAGGTACAAAAGTTCTAATTCAAATATATGTTTAAGGAGGCAGTCCAGAAATGTGAGAAAAGATTGGGAACTATGCACCCTGGTAACCCATTAAACACACACCTTTCCATAACAGTTCTAACACTGAGAAATTCTGTAGAACACAGATCCTAAACTGAGAAGATTCTGATAGAGTTAAGGAAAATCAAGGGAGCCTACAATTCAAAACTGCAGGACTGTGTTTTCTAAGCATGTGTGAGAACAACACAATGTCTAGAGGCATGAAATTAAGAAGGCTGTTTTCACCTGTCTTTAAGATCATAGAAGTGATTTTATTTGTGTGTAAAACAGCTGATAAAGATCACATTACAGAATATGTACTATGTTATAAATGAAGTAGGAACAAAGTAGAGACTAATTTGCCTTACAAATTAAGGCACACTTGCAAAAGAATCTGTAAATTTTCAAGCAAAGAAAATGATTGACAAGTAATTTACAAGTTAAGGAAGAAAAAACCTATAAGAAAATGAAAGAACAGCAAACATTAGAACCAGAAAAACTCAGAAATAAGGTAACTGGAAAATAGAGAATTATAAAAGATCTTGCATAAGTTAAGAATTAATTAAAACAAAAGAAAATCAACAATAACACTAAATTGGAAGCTATATTAATCAAAGAATAGTTATAAAATATTAAACTCATTCTTACTAATAGGTAAGTAAAGCAATGAGCAGTGAAGTTTATGATTGAAGAAACGTATTTTTGAAATAAAAAAATTCTTGAAACTACATATTGATATGAGACCTGGAAAACTGACCCAGAAAAACATCAGTAAGTCACAGGAGTTAAGCTATATTTAACAACAAGCTTTCATTTTCATTACAGAGAAATGAGCATGCGATTTAATGAAGGAAAAATATATTGTTGTCAAATACATGTAAATGCTAATATACCAGAAAATTAGAATATCATAATTATAAAGCAAGGGAAAGAAAAAATTTGATTTTATTATTATTATTTTTCTTTACTAACAAGCTTAGTTTCAAGTTTATGAATAGAGAGGCTTTTCTTGAATGCAACATCACACAGTGAAGGTAACTGAAGAACCAGGAGTGTAGTAATTTGTATCAAATAGTAAATATACCATGTACTTGGAGTGAAAACCTGCTTACAAGAAAGTTAAATAGTACCTACCTAATGCTGATATACTCAGAAAATTTTCAACTATACAACATGGTGTGGCATATAGTACAGAAAAGTGAATGGAAAGTAGTAGTAGTTTAAACTAGTTGCTATGGTGTTTCATTAAATTTTTTTTTCTGCTTTTGCTTTGGTTTAAATCACGAGTTGATCAAATAGACATTCCTGGAGTTTCTAGTTTAGAGCTTGTGCAATAATTCAGATAAATGATACTGAAGATTCAATATATGGAAATAATGAGGGAGGAAAGGATCTGTTTCTAGAGTTGTCAGGAGTTTTTGATCTATGGTGAAAAAAAAGGTGGGTGACGTCAGGGGTGATGAAAGTTCCAAATGAGAAGGTTCAGTGGTGACAGGGGAGGTCATTATTTAGTTATAGCACATGTGAGGCCATTATTGCTATAGCATTTGACAGAGCACAGAAGACACTGACTTGGCATAGTGTGTGAGGAGCTGTATTGGGAGAGTTCAAATTTGCCAAATGCCAAGGTAGAGCAAAAAAATTAAAAATATTTGTAATATGATTTTGAATTCTGAGTCCAAACTAATAATAGATTCTGTCAAATAAATTTAGAATTGAATCCTCTCTTTATAAAATGCTCTAATTCTCCCCTATATTCGTGTAGTTGAATTTTTTAAACTGTTTTTTCCTTACATTTACTTTGTATTTCTATATAACATGCAGGATGCTGGAGAGACAACTCATTAGTTAAGAGTGCTGGCTGCTCTTGCAGAGGACGTGAGTTTGGTTTCCAACACCCACATGGCAGCTAACAACTGTCTTTAACTCCAGTTCAAGAGGATCTGACACCCTCTTCTGGCTTCTGTGGTTATTGTACAACACGGATGCACTTACATACATGCAGGCAAAACAGTCATACACAAGAAGCTTCTTGAGGGAGGATGAGAGGGAAAAGGTTGAGGTGTTGCATACAGAAATATGCTTCTCCTATCCTTATATTGCTCAAAAATAAAACTGAATCCCATGGTAAAATCATTACAATGAAATTGATCACATTATTAAATCAGTTGTTTTGTTGGCCAATTAATTAGCATGCTTTTAAAGTCAGAGTAATAGAGTAAGGATAATATACTTCACAATTAGTAAATTCTGCTATGGAAGAGTGTCAGTCATGAACGAGACCAGAGATGCAGGACAGTGGACCCAACTTGTAAACTGGGAAATTATGAGATGTGCAGAAATTCATATTTGGAAAAGGAGCTGCTTGTACTCCCTGAAGCAGTCTGCAGGTCACTTAACATTTTCACGCACTGGAATGTGGTCTGAGGAATTGTCTATCAAGAATTCTAGCTATCATAAGAGCTAGTAGATGACACACATCAATGCCAGGTTGGTTGCAAGTCAAGTCTCTGCCTCTCACTTTGCTGAGGGAACATAATCCATCTATTAGCTACAAGGTATGGATCAATTATATCCTTATTCTTGAAAAAGAGGAAAAGATTTTGAGACAGCAAATATTTTAGGGAAAAACTGAAATTACAAACAATAAAGCAATCATCACAACCAAAAGTCAGAGCTGTTACAATTCAAAGAAATAAAAGTAATTGGTGAGATAAAATTAACATAAGAAAAAGATGAGAACATTAAAGTGGGCAAGGAATAAACTCAAAGCATGTAAGCTAAATATTAAAGTAATTTTATCATGTATTTGATTTATATGTTAACATTAAGTTAAAATAAATAAAATTGAAATCAAAGAAACAGAATAAGTATGTGAATCTTTAGGTAGAACAGATACAGCACAATTTTCTACTAGAAAGTAACAAGTAGGATGGAACTAAAGCGATTTAGTTCTTGGACCTCAAAACTCTAATCGACAACCCATCCCACAACACTGTCGAACAAGAACAAGGAAGTCAAGGCCTTAAAATACAAAAGAAGAGCAGCTCCTGCAGACTCCCACGTGAAATCAAGCCAGAAGAGCAAGCAGAAGCATGGCTGTGAAAGCTGACATCAAATCCTGCCAGGTAGCACATGTATCCATGTCTCTGCAGCACCCACTGATCGAGATACTACAGAATATGAAAACTGATGGGACTGAGGTCGGGAAAGTAAAGAAATTTTAAAAAGCATGAACTAAAAAGATTAAAGCCTCAACACTGAAAAGTGGGCCCAATTCGAGAGTTAAGAAAATCACCCAGAATTGTATCCATGTGAAGTCATTAAACAGTAGGAAAAGAAAATTTAAAATTTTCACACAAACACACTATGAAAAGGTTATTACATTCAATCTTGAACTAAATAACTAGGCTTTACATCATAAATCTAATCCTTTTAAAATGATAATCTTACTGTTTTTTTGAGAATTTCATACAATGCATTTTGATCATATTAAGACCTTCTCCTCTATCTCTTCAAACTCATTCCTCATACTCCTCTCACTTCATGTTGTATATTATTTTTTAAAGGCATGTCGTGTTTTACTTTTGTTTCTCAAATACTCTGAGGTGTGGGCCTATCCCCTGGAGCCTGGGCAATCTACCTGGCACCATAGTCTTAGAGAAAACAGACTTTCCCTCTCCCAGCAGTAATCAATGGGCCCTAATTCCTCAGCCGGATCTGGGGCTGGGACTTTTTGCTCACCTCTCCCGTCCAAGCTGGGTTTATGTCTGGCTTGAGCTTGCACAGGTCTTACATGTATTGTCAAAAAGCTATATGGGTACATATGTGCAACTGCCTCCTTGTAACTGGAAATCATAGTTTCCTTGTGTACATCTACCATCTCTGGCTCTTATAATTTTTCCACCCCCTATTCTTCAATGATCCCTGAGCCTTAAATGGGGAGGGTGTGTTAGAAGAGTACTATTTAGGGCTGAACACTCCACAGTATCTTATTTTCTACGTTGACCAGTTGTAGGTCTCTGTGTTAATGGTCATTGACTGTTAAGATTTGAGAGATTAATCTACAGGTATAACATGTCAGTAGGAAAAGTTTAATACTAGGTGCATTTAACAGGGTACTAGTAGTGGGTTCTCCCCTATGACCCGTGATTTGTCAAGCCACAGGTTCTTGGCCTTGATAACACTGGCAGAAATAGGCTCCATGCTATGAAGCTGGCCTTAAATCCAATCGGGAAGTGGTTGATTACTCTCATAACACTCATGTTGCTATTGCACCAGTGGGCATATCTTGCCAGGCCAGTCATTGTTATAGCTTGCAGAGTCCACAGCTGGGTAAGGTTGATGATTACTTTTTCAGTAAAGTGCATAGCATTTTCCATTACTATGAAACCTAGGCAGTGGAGATGAAACTTGGAGATCAGCACCAGTATGATTTCTCCATCTTTGTTCTATGGCTCATATATGTGCTGTCTTCAACAATAAGACCTTACAGTCAAGTTCTGGAGGGCACCCAGGAGTAATGGCAATGGCCACTATTATGTGAGGGTCTATGAGACCTACTTGGTCAACAAATTCAAAGAAGGAGTCCATTCCTGGCCCTGGGTTTTACCTTTGACAGCCTGTGGCTTCTGGCAGAAACATTGCCCCACCCCCTGGTTAAAGGGAAACTTCATTTAAAATTTTTATACATACATACATATGTATGTGTGTATGTATATATTTTAAGAATATTCTACAAGTTTCCATATGACTTTTCCAAAAGGCCTTTAGTGTTAGCTATCCCTCCCTATACTGCCTCTCCTCTACAATAGAAACATTGCCCCACCCCCTGGTTAAATGGAAATTTCATTTGAAATTTTTATACATACATACATATGTATGTGTGTATGCATATATTTTAAGAATATTCTACAAGTTTCCATATGACTTTTTCAAAAGGCCTTTAGTGTTAGCTATCCCTCCCTATACTGCCTCTCCTCTACAATGCCTTCCCCTTCCTCACTCCATTCAACCATTCCTATTTCAGCCTTCCCCTCTCCACATTTATACCAATGCATTCTCTCTCCCCTCCCTTCCTGCTGTCTTATGCTGCAACTACACGGGCCTATTTTCTATACCTTAAACGCATCAATCTTTGTTACTCATCAGACATTTTAATATGCACCATCCTATGCCTGGGATGTTGTCATTCTATGTTATAGTTTGGATCTGCGATGTTCCTCAGAGTCATGTGTTAGATGCTTGATCATCAATACAGCAAAATTCAAAGATAACTGGTTCATAAAAGCTCTAAATTCAACAATGAAGTAACTTATTGGTAGATTCACTATTCAATGGACTACTGAAAATTTGTGGAAATTATAGGAGATGGAAGCTTAGGTAAAAGTAGGTCATAAGGGTGGAGTTCTCTTGAAGAGTATATCTTGTTCTAGATTCTCTCTCTCTCTCTCTCTCTCTCTCTCTCTCTCTCTCTCTCTCTCTCCCCTCTCTCTCTTCTTTCTGATAACTACAAGGTCACTCTCTGTTTTTTTTTCTTTCTCTATCTATAATAAAAACACAACATCTATTGCTATAATAAAAACACTGCCCAAAACTAATTTGAGGAAGAAAGGGTTTATTTGGCTTACAGTTCACAGTCTGTCATCAAAGGAAGCCAAGGTAGGAACTCCAGGCAGGAACCTGGAGACAGAAGCTGAGGTACAGATTAAGAAGGAAAGCAGCTTACTGGCTTACTCTCTGGCCTGTGCTCAGAAAGCTTTCTTATAAAACCCATGACCACCGGCCCAAGGATGACACCAACCACAGTGATCTGGGCCCTCATATATCACTTAATAATCAAGAAAATGCCCCCAATGTGGCCACAGGCCAGTCCAATGGAGGCACGGCCTCAGGTGAGGTTTCCTCTACCCAGATATGTCAAATTGAAAATGAAGCCCTCCAGCTCTCAGCCTCCTCTGCCACAGAATCTCATTTCAATGAGATTCTACCTCTCAGGTCAAAGCTATGGAGCCAGTCAATCACAGACTGAACCTCTGAAACTGTGAGCCAGGAAAAGCCAGTTCTCCTCCAAACCATTTTCTGAGGTATTTTACCACAGTGATACAAACAGACAGAAGTTGTGTGACTCACAGCTTGAGATGATAGTTTGCTCATGGGACTGAATGATTAAGTTAAAGGGCCTGCCAGTTAGATTCAGAAATGATTCGCTGAAAACTGAGTTTGTGTCTGAAGAACGAAAGAAATGGTCAGTGTTGGAAAACTCTCAGAGATATCCAAAGGAGGCTCACACAATTCACTCTTGAAAGTTTGGGATTTAGCTTAGTAGTAGAGCACTTACCTAGTTTGCATGAGGCCCTAGATACAATTCCAGTACTTCAAACAAACATATTTACTCTATTATCCTTTAGTTTATTTATAAAATTTATTTAATGTGTATATTAGTAACTTGCTTTGTTGCTGAAAAAAAAAAAAGCCTAACAAAAGCAATTTAAGAAAGGGAGGGGTTATTTTGATTTACGCTTCAAGGCTACAGTCTATAATGGCAGGGAAATCAGGGTAGCAGAAAATGAGACCATTGGTCACTTTGCATCCTCAGTCAAAAAACAGAAAGATGTGAATGCGGGTGCACAGCTCCCACTCCAAACTCCATCCAGGAAACCACCTCACGGGATAGTGCCACCCAGAGTTAAGGTGGATCTTCTAACCGACCTCAGCTACCCTAATCCAGATAATCCTTCACAGATGTGCCTAGAGACTTGTGCCTCAGCCACACATTTGCTTTTTCCCCTTAGTCTCAAAATCTGTTTTTAAGTTGTATAAAGAAATATGGCAAATGTAGTTTCTAATCTCATGTTCTTTGATGCCTTTTGCTTCCGTAGTGCTATTACCCTATTTTAGTGTCTATTAGTTGCTTAGTGCCAATTACTTTGGCATTGCCTTACTAGATATACAAATGAAATAAAGTCCAGTAATGGTTAGTAAAATGATTTAAAAACTTTAGAAGAAGTGATGAAATGAGCAATACTGCTAAGTGAGTGAAAATGTGTGGAGATTCAGTAAGTGCCACACAAAAGACAGAAAGCAAACAAGACTTCATTACACAGATGACTAAGCTCTGCCTCTGATGGGCAAATGCTCAGAGCCTTGTGACATTCAGGTCTTCTGCAGTTTCAGGCCACAGAGGAGACTATAAAATGGAAATCAAGCTGCCAAGGTGAAGTTTTAGGAATCATGATATGAAATTTATAAAGAACCATGTAACATTAATAAATAGTAAACAAGTTTGAAATGTTTTGCACAAAGGAAGCTTGTCCAGCTCTTACATTTTCTTCCACCTCTCCAAAAATTCCTGGGTAGTAGAGGAGATCTTAATTGCTCAACCCTGTGACAAACTATTTGTTCTCCAGGGGTAGTCTCAAATTCTGTTCATCAAGCACTCCCTGACTCCAGCAGTGGGTGAGGAGTGGGGGTAATTTTAATCCCCGGACAACAAGTAACGTGGAGAAAGGGAGGAGAAAAAGTGGGTCAAGGCTCTGGACATCAAGGCCTGAAAGCTCAGGCCTAGCTGCTCTATTTATGTCCCTACTCCTGTTAGGTCCTTGGATTCCAAGGGAGGATATCAGGGGGATTTAAATTAAGTGGACTAGATACAGGCTTTGGATATCTCTCTCCTGGGACTCACCAACCCTTACTACTAGTGTCATGTCCAGTTTCTCTCCCAGTTCTATCTTTAAGCCTACAGTTGCAGCATTGTGGGTATCCTCATTGGTTTTCTCCAGAGAAAAGAGAATGGGGTTGTTGTTAAAGAAGGGCCACTTGGGTTCAGAACCAGAAAGCTAATCTTCACAACACCCTATGTTGATCACCCATAAGCTGGCAGCACTGGCCTGGAGCTGCAGTCCTGCAAAGGACAGCAGAAGCCTCTTTCAGATGACCTTGCTTAGTAGAGGAGCTGACTACCCCTTGATGGGTGGTTATTTGATTAGCAGGGGCGTGGTGTTTTAGTTTGACTTCTGTTACTGTAAAAAAAGACTGACCAAAAGCTACTTAGGATAACAAAGGGTTTATTTGACTTCCACTTATAGGTCACAATCCATCATTGAGGGAAGACGGGCCCGATTCATAGGGTTTAACATACTTTCTCTTAGTCTAAGTAAAAGTATTATAACAGGGGATGTGAAGGAGAAGTAAAGGCAAGAGTAGTTAGCATTCCAGGTTCTAGACGGAACCAGAAAAAAGAACAGGGCAAATTTCAAATGTTCATATCAGAGTCCATTGGTCTGTTCCAAAGGCCAAGAATGTCTAAAGTATTTGGGAGCTCTTATCTAATCTCTAAAAGATCTTAGGGTTACCTCTTCAGAGGGGGGAATGTTAGAGTAGCCAAAAAACCCATAGAAAGAAAGGTAAGAAGGAAGGAAGGAGGGAGGGAAGGAAGGAAGGAAGGAAGGAAGGAAGGAAGGAAGGAAGGAAGGAAGGAAGGAAGGAAAGAACATGAAGTTGTCAGAAAAAAGTGATGGAGAAATAAGAGAGGTGTTGGAGAGGACAGAGTGGATTTGATCAAAACACCTTATATGCATCTATGAAATTCTCAATGAAGTTGTTCTAAAAGTTAATAAAAAGTATTGTAACAGTATTTTATTTTTCCTGCTTTATAAAGTATGTGTGCATGCATGCGCACGCACGTGTATGATGTGTGTGTGTGTGTGTGTGTGTGTGTGTGTGTGTGTGTGTGTGTGTGGTCTGCATGCCATGGAGCACATGTGGAAAGAAAGTCAGAGCAAAGACAGAGTTGACTCTGTTCTTCCACTTTGTATGTTCCAGGGACCAAGCCCGGTTCCTCAGACTTGGCAGCAAGCACCTTTATCAGCCTTTATCTATACTAATTAAGGACAGTAGGGCTTCTGAAATCTAAGGGTGAGCTTCCTCAGTCATCATGTTTAGAACGTCCTTTTGAAAGACGACTTCATCAGTGTGTGACATGTAGGGTGCAGCCTGCTCACGTGGTTCTTTAGTAGAGACCTAAAATGATTTTACATTGTTCATTTTTAAAATTTTTAAATCATGTTTTGCTTTACCTTGGGAGTTTAGTAGTTTTGAAGATTAGGAAATATAAATGTACTTCTGAAATTAATGGAAAAAGCTTATAAGTAACAACACAAAATTAATTGTTGAAAATTATATGAATATTTTCAAATAATGGAAGACCAAAAATTATAAAATAATACATATTTCTTAACTCACATGACATTAAACTCAGAACATTTTCACATATAAATCCTTTTATCTGTGAATAAAATAAAATTTTACACAGTTGGAGGAATTAGAAACATTATCTTGTAAACTAAGCTTCAGTAAATATTCAGTAAATAGGACCAGTTTACTGACCACTCTAAGCCATATCATGGCACAGAAAAGAATAAATATGTAGACATACATCAGAACTGGAAAATTTTGATCCAAAAATGTAAAATGTAATCCTCACAGTCTTAATTTTTGTCAGCTATCATTAAGTATTCTTTTCTCTTCTCACACCTGGCCTTTTCCAGATTAGTGGCATTATTCATTAGTCCTGCAATTCAGCACACTATATTTAATCAGTTTAAATCTACTCATTTTATTAGAATAAATAATCATTAACTCTGGAACTCCAGAGAAAATGTGACTTGAAACTTAAACTGATGCAGAGTACTTGTTTTTCTTTTACTTCTCTTACCAAAGATATTTTATCCCTTCTCTGAGTTAACAGGAATATTTGCTTTCTGAGGAACTGTTCAAGTCACTGAGTTTTCCTGCTATCCTTGTCCCTTCTTACTCCCAGCTCTAACCCACCATCCACTTAGGAGCAGAAGTCACCTAGGCAGTGATTTTATAAATTACGATTCAATGCAAAGTAAGCAGCTTAGCTCGGTGAAAACAGAGCAATAAATGTTTTATCTCTAGTTTCTTCACCAATGATGAGAAGCTCTCACTTGGCACTAAACGACAGAGGTCAAGATTCCCGAGTCAGCAGCGCTCTCCCCTGGCTCAACCATCAGTGTACGTTCTGAAGCTTGCATTGCAACATAGATCACATTGCTAGAACATTTTGAAAATTTGAAACCATGCACAAACTAGCAGCTAAGAGGTGACCACACCCTCTAAAGATATTAAGTTCTCGGTGGAAATGTGATAGGAAAAAGTCTATTAGTCCATTTAAACATCAGAATTCCCTTCTTGGACAAGGCCGGAGATTGGAAAACACACTTCTGAAATCGAACTTGTAGATCACAGAGGTCACAACCAGATGGCATAGACAGAAATAATGATTTGTAAACTGCAACCAATGATCAGTGTGTAGACTGACCACTGGACTTATTTGTTTACTTTTTTTAGGTGGCACACAAAGGAAAAATAACTTACCAAGCATTTAAACTGAGCCGCAGCCAGATCACCTGACAGTTATTTTGGAATTCTTTATAAATGAGGGATCTCCAAGTGTGGTCCCAGGACCACAGTCATAGGTATCTTCAGGACTTGTTAGAAATGCAGATTCTTTGCTGACCATGGTAGTTTAAAACTGTAATCACATTCAGGCCATAAAAACTTGTCCTAGGCTACCTACAAGGGGCTCTATTGCAAACAAACCAAAGCTAAAGAAAGAAATGCTAATTTGGGGGTCCTTACTCCAGATCTTTCAAATCAAAACCTGGAAGGCTGAGGTCAATCTGTGTTTTAAAAACCCTCATGATTATTATGATATACATTAAAAGTTGAGAACTTTAGCTGGGCATGGTGGCACATGCCTTTAATCCTAACAGTGGCTGGGGAGGCAGAGGCAGACAGATCTCTTGTGAGTTCCAGGCCAGTGGTGGCTACAGGGAGACCCTGTCTCTAAAAGACCCCCCCCAAAAAAAAGAAAAAAATAACTTGAGAACTTTGTTCTCACAATTGGGATCAAATATTTAAAGGTAAACTAATTCAGTTAAGGACACAAAGGAATTCTGCCATTGTTTTTATACTGAGTCTTAGTGAGTGTAATCAACTTATATTCAGACTGATCGTCTTGAGACAGTCACAGGGCACACTGTTCTCACCTATGTGAACTGTACTCTTCCAACGCTTCCATCTTATTTGGCCCAGAACACCTACTCATTTTTCAGGTTCACTCAAGGAACAATTTGTGCGATTGTTTTTGTGTTTCCTCCTACCTTGCAACTAGCTGGGGTTAAGTTTGTTACTATTGAAGGTATAGTCTTAAAAACAATGTTAATACATGACTTATTAACTCACAACACTCAATGCCAATTAATATGTTCCCATACATTTCAGGGGCCCAAAATATTTTATTCACTTTTGCATTCTGGCTTCATAAATATCCAGTACAAAGTGTATATTTAGTATTTATATGATTAAAATTAATATGGCATTCAGGTTTTTATTTGTCTGATGGGGATCAAACCTAGAGCCTTGCATATTCTAAGCATACAGCAGTGCCACTGGGCTACATTCCTAGCCCATAATATTCTTGTAATTTCCTGCTTTAAAAGACAAGTCTAGTAAAAAATATTCATTTAAAACACCTCTTTGTCTTATGAGAATCAACTAAAAAGCTTAAGAAATACTGATGTTTAGAGTCCTTCTATACACATAAAAGGCTCTGATTTAATTGTTATGGGACATAGATAGGGCATTCAAACATTGAATATTCCCTAAATAATTCTAAATGAAGTCAAAGCTTGGGGCAAGTGACTAAGAATTATCTCCAAATGACCATCAAATGGCCTAAAATAAGAATCAGCCCATACCACAGCCTTGATAACACACATGCAGTATAAACATCTACCTTAGGAGTAATGAATTAGTTTAACAAGATCTCTGTCTTTACATGAAAAGAAGAAAAAGATGTTTAAAAGGGTCAAGAAGTCAAGGAAAATATTTCTTTGAGACTATACATTAATTGCCTCAAGTATCTTACTTAATTCCACCTCTGAGTTCAAAGCTGATGTACTAGAATTCAACTTTCATAAGTAAACACAAGGAATATGAGATCGCTCAGCTGGTAAAAGTGGTTTCTGCCAAGCCTAAGAACCTGGGTACTAGTCCCAGAGTCCACATAGTAGAAAAAGAGAATCAGCTCCTGCAAGTTATCTTTTGACCTTCATACTAGTTAGTGCATCAGCATGCATGCTCCTCAATAAATAAAGGTAAAAATAAATAAATACCTAACAAACCTCTGTTTTGGTATTCTATGTATGCAAGATTTATTTGCTTACCTAGACAGATGTTTAGAGTGGCATCCTGGTTCTTTCATGAAAATTCCTTTCCTGGAATATTAAACACCATAGTCATCTATTTAGGAGTTTTCTAATGGAATGTTAATATATTCTTATTAGTGCACTTTTGTGAAAAATACCAAGTTTGATCACCTGGGCCAGGAGTTTCATACCCTGATTCTCAGAAACCTCTGATATACTATATTCAAAAAGAAAAAAAAATAAAGACAAAATAAAAACATCTTTTGAATTTGGTGGATTTCACTTCAGAGAATGAGAAGCCAGAAAAAAGGAATTGAATGTTCACTTTTTAACTGCCTCACAATCTCTAATTTGCTCCTATTTGGTCGTTAACTTGCTGGCTCTTGTCACTGATAGTTTCTGCATATGTTGTGCCAAAATTTAGAATTTCAGCAAATAGGATATTTTAAGGAATTTGGGGAACAAGCAGAGACAGAAAAATCACTCCCCCTCCTCCCTCCTTCACCCTTTTGTCCTGAAATGAGTCATAGAAAGTAACAAGGATTCTCTGACCTCCTGAGGGTCCTGTGAGTGCTCTCTCCTGGTCTGGAAGAAAGGAGCTTGCTTACCTCTGAAGGCAGGGCCTTGGAGAGGGAGGGTTCGAATGAGCATTGTTACATTTCCTCAGCAACAAGGGTGTGAGCCATCATTTCCCCAAAAGTATCTACTTTTCAAACCAGTTGTATTTTTAAAAATGGGTTTAACTATCGTATATGGTCTTCATTTCCTTAGTAAGATTCCTGTATCACATAAAGTTTGTATTAAATGAATCTTTTCACTTTTCTGTTAGTACCTAGGATGCAGAGATTCATCTTTTATGTTAGCCCATCCTTTGTTCCGCTATTGTTTCAGCTGCTGAGGATATTAACACTATGTGAGAAGATGGAAAAGAATAAATAAAGTTAACTTTAATGGTGCAGAGATTGCTCTGTATGAAATCAACCCTACTTTTTCATGTTTGTTAAATACTAGCTCTGTACAATGACTTGAGTCTCACACAGAGATCAACCTTAGGAAATCATCTGGTCTTAATGTGAAAAAGAAAAAAGAAAAATCAAACAAACAAACAAAAAATAACAAACAACACCTGGGTAATGTGACTTAGAGGTAGGGGTTGGAAAGGTTAGAAAATGAGGAAAACTGTGTGGAGGGAGGGTATTTAGTTTATTTAGAAAAATCACCATGGAGCTAAAGATAGATTATGAATTTCACATGTCAATATGTCTAACAAATTATAATTCAGAGAAGACTTAGGAAATTGGTTGATAGATGTGCATGTTCACAAATACCAGCAATTATTTCCTCATGTTGTCAACTTTTCTCTTTGTTCTTCTGCAAATTTAAGTTGATTGACAATTTCAAGTGCTTTTTTTAAAAAATGCAGTTTGTCTTTATAGATGTTCTGATGTGGGTGACAACAACTTTTGAAATATTTTTCTCATTACAACCCAAAATATGTCAGATATAAGAATCCAGTCATTCTAATTTTGTTTTGTTTTGAATTGCCTATGACTTCACTGAATACATTTTCCTTGACTGATCTTTGATATTTCCTGTAGTAGAAGGTTATTATACACACACACACACACACACACACACACACAGAGACACACAGACACACACACACACACACACATACACACACACACAGACACACACATAGACAAACACACACTTCCAAATTTCTCCTCTTCACAGTTACACGTATGTCTCTGAATCTTTGGGTGTAGAATAAGTGCTTTCTCTTTTTATGTCACTGTCTATTGAAATCACTCTCAAACATGAGAAAGCAAAATGTTTTCAAGAAATACTTTGAAGCTATGTCTTTCCTCATCTGTCCCCTGGTTTCCCTTTCCTTGATATTGATAGAGGGTTGATAACATAAATTAATAATGTTCTAGACATTTAGATTTTTGAATTGTACTGGATTAGCTTTATAAGATGGTCAATTTTTTGTAATTTTTTAACGATGATCTATATCAAAATGAAACTAATATTTGCTTGTTTTATATAGAGTCAAAAAATCTTTGCTCCATTAGAAAATAACTTCAATGAATATATTGTAGCATCTCCACAGATGATATTACAAATACCTTGTTATAGTTTTTCTATTAAGGAAAAGTAGGAGAAAATTTTTGGAATTTCTAGAAAATTGCAAATATGAAAAATAATATATATCTCCTAGATCTCTTACGATGTGGAAACATATGTCTCCTTATATAAACATATTTGGTTAAGAACTTTTAACCTTGTTAATATTGACATCGTTGTCTGGGCCATTTTATTTTGAGTGGTTGTTCTCTGCATAGTAAGCTGTTCAGCAGTTGCTATAACCTATACTCACTGCATACCAGAGATCCTTCCAGTAATTCTCTAGACATCACAAATGTACCTGGGAAAACAAAATTATTGTGGGTTAAGCATCATTGATTTGTCCTTTCTAACTGGATACATCTTTTCCTCTCTAGGAAATGGTTTGTAAATATCAATTTTAAATGAAATTTGAAGAATATTAAAAGTTAGAAGAATCATATGAGCTTAATTGTAGATCTTTAGAATCATCTTTGGTAAATATTAATGAGCACCAAGCATATGCAAATTATACCTTCCTTTCTGGTACTATTAGAATTCTGTATGAGACATAGAGTCTGATTTATTTAATGCCTTAAGTACACATTATGTGATTTCATGAGGTTAGAAAGCAAAATTTAAATCACAATGTAGATTCTAAATGTCCTGTTATTCTTCTAAACCTTTAGACTACAGCATTCTAAAAGTTATAATTTGTTTTGGCTTACATTTCTTCTTTTTCAAGGTACAAAGACTCATGGTAAGGTGAGAAACTTTTCATAATTAATTTGTTGCTTGATAATTTCAAGTGTATGCATAATGCACACTGACCACTCTGATCCCCCACCCTCTATGAACTCCCTTTTCTCCAGGTCTACCCCTCCTCTTTGTTACAAACTTCTTTTTTTCGTATTCATTTCTGCTTGTTTAGTTTTGTGACACACTGAGTTTAAACTAAGTTCTGTGTGATTATGTGCTTAGCTCTATCCTTTGGAGCCTGGTGGGCTCAGCAGAAGATGGGCAACTGGAAACAATAGTTCCCTCTCTCCCAGAGTCTTTCAGTAGAGAATAGTTCAGCAGTAAGGGGTAGATCCCTGTGAGTACCTCTTGCTTCCACGACTGTTGACAGGCCAGTCTTGTGCAGGCCCAGTTCAGGCAAATGCAATTGTTATGAGCTCATGATTGCAATGGTTGTATCCGGATGGTCAGGAGACTGGCAATTCTCAGCCCTTCATTCTATCGTCCAACTCTTATATCCATCCTTTCTTCTCTTCCCCAGGGTTCCCTGAGCCTTAAATGGGTTGGCGTATATATCTTGCTTAGAGCTGAACACTTATTCTCAGCATGTTGGGCAGTCAGGAGTCTCTGAGTTCATGACCATTCACTGCAAAGACAGGCTTCTCTGACTAAATTTGTAGGTAGCTTTTGTCCATGGGTATAAACACAGACATTTAGAATGCAGTTTGACACTGTGTCAGTTTAGTTAAACAATAGTAGTATCTCTGAATTATGATATAGATTCCTTTGGGTATATGTTCAGAGGTGGTGTAGTTAGGTCATATTTTATATTCTGAGTTTCTTCATACTGTTGTAGCTGAGATATGAAAACAAACCAGGGATACACATTGTGGCTGACTGAAAGTTAGTGGGAAGGCTAAATATAATCTCTGTGAGTTCTCCAAGGGAGGGGAGGTTTGTGGTGAAAATGTTAAACTTTATTTAAGCCCTGTGCTCTCAGGAGTTAAAGAAGGTTTAGAAATCCTCCCAACATTTGTTTTCAGTGAAATAGAAAAAGACCAGCTCTTTCAAGCATCTTCTAAGAAGAGAGTAACCCCTCTTCTTCAATCACGCACTTCCTTGTTTTATAAACTTAGAATCATTTTCTTTGAGACATTATCATTGAAAGTTTTCCCTATTGCAATAGCAAAAATAAAATGAAGTGCTTAGCCCTAAATAGCATAGCATCTTTATCAGCCCTTCCTCCAAGACACAGGGTATACTGAGGAAACAGAAAGAATGTAAGAGCTGGAGGATGGGGAGGAGAGCTGGGCGATGCTGCCTTCTGGACAGGACATGGCCACTGCACTCATGAACTCACAGCAAATGTGATTACACGCACAAGATCTTCATAATATCAAGCAAGCAAAACGTCCTCCCTCTGATGTGGGTAAGGGAGGAGCTCATGAGGCCACACAGTTGAGGAACTATTGGCAGTTCATAGGTGCTTGAGGAGGGAGAGTCACTCTTCTTTGCATGGTGGCCACTGGTAGATCACCTGTGCTCCACTGGATTGCCCTGAACCCATGCACATATCAGCTGCACTGATTGGACTTTGTGAGTTACTAAAAATTAAAAAAATAAAAGGATATGAAGATAGGAGGGGTTTGTTGAAGGGGATGGGGAGAACAGGAGAGGGAAAATTTGTGGTATTACCATATTTTATTGTATACATGTATGAAATTCTCAAAGAATACATTTTTAAATTTAAAAAATGCCTTTGATATGATTGTGGTGGGTCCATATACCCATGATTTCAAATAAAATGTTCTAGGTTTGAGGGAAAATCATGTTCTTAATGCTTTTGCACATTTTGTCTTTCACAGTGATATTTTCTTTTGAGTTTTGTAGCTAGAAGCCAGGTCTGTGCATCCTGTACAAGCACTCTAACACTGAACTATCCCCTTAGAGTTTGCATCTTTTTCTTTACATATTCTTTTATTTACACATATTTACACTAACAGATCAATCAGACAATCTCATAAGATCTTAGGACAGTGTGTTTTAGCCATAAGTAGCGTCTTATCATTCAACAAATTTCTGAAGTTATTCACATACGCATCCAAATTTGAGTGCTCCATTTCTCGGGGATTCCTTTGGTTAATGCTTCAGTTGTGGCATTTTTCACGTCTTTTCTAATTTCTACTTGGAGGCAGTAAATTTCTTCCATGATTAGAATAATTTCAAATTGTACAGACTTAAGGAGTCTCGTCATCTTGCTAGTAAATCAAATTTCTCCGTAAAATACTTTTATTTCATTTCTCTGTCTAAAATGACCTCTTGTATTAAAATCCTACTCACCTCCAATAGTCTGTCATGATGCGTGTCTGCTTCTTCTTGCTGATTAACATCCCAGAAGCTAGAACTGGTTTTATATTTGTTTATTTTTTCCTCCCCTAATCTTATCGCTAGCATTAGGAAAATGACTAAAATATAGTATGTGTTCAGTATGCAATTGTCAGTTAACTGAAATGAATGAGAAAAATATAAGACAAGGAGATTAAATGATTAATTAAAATTCAGCAAATAAATATAAATGACCAAAAAATGTTCCATGAAACAGAATTCAGAGATAAATGAGACATATAAGATTCTTTGACCGTAGTGATTTCATCTCCCCAAACATACTTTGGATTAATATTTAACCTGAAGTTGCTAAAGTTGAAGTTTTAGAAAGTTTCTTGTTCACATAGAAGTCTCCCTCCTGGGACTGCATTTTGAATGAGACCATACAAGTTAGGTCTGTGATACACAGACATGGATAAGCTACAACAGACAGATGTTCTAAGCAGAGGGAGGAAGAAAGGCAAGTCCCAGAGATGATTGGTGCGTGTATCCGACAGAAGAGACCATGTAAGTGATTGGAATTGTGATGTGAACAAAGGTAGGCAGGGTCTCCCCAGTAGCCCAGGGTAGCATTGAACTGGTAATGTTCCTGCCTCACTGAGATTCCACGCATGTGCAACAATGCCTGATCGAGATTAAAATTTAATTCCGTTATCGCTGTTGTGACGAAGATGGGGAATGGGTAGCAAGAATAGAAACTGAGACAAACGAAACATGGATAAACATGACATAATTTATGCTTGAATTTTGCCTGTACCAGTAGTGGTAAAATATGAAATGATATTCAGGAAAACAAAAGAGAAGGAAGAAGAGGAGGAGACAGAGGAGGCGGGGGGAGAGAGGGAGGGAGGAAGGGAGGGAGGAAGGAAAGAAGGAAGGAAGGAGAGGAGGAGGAGGAGGAGGAGGAGGAGGAAGCCATGAAGGTGGGATGGGAATGAGTTGGAAAGTGTTGTCTAGGGAGGAGGAGAGGACGGACGATAGAAGAAGAGCAGAATGAATTTACTTGACAAAGGTAAAATGAGAAATTCCCCTTCCTTAATATTAAGGGGGTGTCTCTTAGTTCAGTGTTCTTCACACTTTAATTCACATCGGAATATTTTGGTCTTTCATTAAAATGCAAGTTGGGGCTGGAAAGATGGCTCTATGATTAAGAGCACTGACAGCTTATAAGCATGTATGAAATTCTCAATAAAGTTTAAGAAAAAAAAAAAAGCACTGACAGCTCTTTCAGAACAGCCGGGTTGACTATCAGCACCTACATGGTGACTAACAATCTTCCTAACTCCAGTACCAGGGGGTCCGAGACCCTCTTCTCACCTCTGTGGATATTGCACGACACGTGCACTTATACACATGCAGCAATACACTTGTACACCTTAAAAAAATAGCAAAAATATTTAAAGTGGAAGTTTTAACTCGGTGGATCCAAAGTGTGACCTCAGACACATTGTATTTAAAATGTTTATTTTTAGTAGACATATACTTTTACATATTTGCTGAAGAGTATGATAAATTCACACAGATACACAACAAGTCATGGTCAAATTGGGTTTATTACTATTTCCAAGTCCTTAAAATTTTTGGTTTGGCTTTTGAGACATAACTTATTATGTAGTCCATCCTTGCCTAGAACTTGGGATTTTCCTGCCTCATTCTCCTGATTACCAGGATTACAGTTTGAACACCCAAAGGCAGTCTATTTCCTTAACCATTTACAGGTTCGTTCTGTTTGTAACCAATGAATGCTTCCTCGCTGTTATTTTATAAAATGTATAGCAAGTTCTAATAAATTCCAGTCAACCTATTATAGTATAGACTGTGAGTGAGAACTGCCCTCTATGGAGCTGTATTTGGGAAACTTTATTCCACCTCCAATCCCCCAATCCCTCTCTTAATCTATAGTAATTAGTATTCTACTCTTGTTCTAGAGTAAATGTTTTCCCTACCACATAAGTAATCATTTCACCTAATATATGATAGTTACACACCTGTTGCTGAAAATGATAGAACTTCCTCTTTTTTACAGCTGAGTGATAGTTTATTACACATATAAACCATATTTTCTTTATCCGTTCATCCATCTATGGATATCCTGGTTGGTTGCATATGTCAAAGAGATACTAATTTTATTTCTTTAGATATACACAGTAAAATAAAGCTGAATGATACAGAGCTCTGCCTTTAGTACTTTGAAGACAGTCTTACTGTTTTCCATGTTTAGACTAATTTAAAACCTCTCTAACAGTGTACAAACAAGTGTTCTCCTTTCTCTCTGTCTTCACTGGCATTTCCACTAGCTTGCTTTCCTACGGCACAACCAATCTATGTCTCTGTTTCTCATATTCAGCAGTCTGCACCTAACATTCACAGAACATAACAGAATAGGGGGGTGAAGAGAATGTTAATACACCTCTCAACTCTTACCACTGAATCTTCCTCATGCAACAGATGGTGATTAACACAGAAAGCTATAACTGGCCAAAATGTAGAGAATAAGTGACTTCAGAGTGTGTCCATGGATAGAATTCCTATATTAAACCAGCCACCCAGGACTCAGAAAACATTGTGGAAAAGGGGGTGGAAATACTACAAGAGTCAGGGGCTGGCAGATAACCACAAAGAAATAGTTTCCTAGACAACTGGAAACTTGTTCATATGAACTTATAGAAATAGTGACAGTAGGCACATGACCCATGCAAACTCAAACCAGACAAAAACCCAGCAGAGAAGTGGGGAAATGGATAAGCTCCAACCTTATCTGAGGGACTATTGGCAACTGATCATTGCTAGGAGAGGGAGAGTTGGTCTTCTTTAATGGTGCAACTCTAGATGGACTGACCAAGCTCCAGTGGACGAACTCACTTAAGGACATCTGGGAACACAAACTCGACTTGATAGGTCTTAACATATATGAATGCAAGAAATCTGGTGGGAGACTATAGGGGGATGGAAATAGGGGAGGATGATTAAATATGACTGACATGTACTGCATGAAATACACAAAAATTCAACAAGAAATAAATGTCAATTCAAATTGAACAAAAAATTCTAAATGTAAGCCCAGAGTTGTAACTATTGAAAACATGGGGGACACACTTCTCAGCGTGCAGAGAGGTAATGATCTTTGGATGAAAGCCAAGGCATAGTCAACAAAAGCAAAAAGAGAGGGATGTGATTTTAAAAAGTTAAGAAGTTTCTGAAGAAACAAAATGAAGGGCTGACTGATAGCTCTGGAAATAAAGTGCTTACTGAGCAAACATGAGGACCTGAGTTCTGTACCCAACACCCACACACACACACAAAAAAAAGCCTGGGCACTGCTGATGCACACTGTCTCAAAAAACAATGGGATTAGGGGCTGGAGAGATCGCTCAGCAATTAAGAGCACTTGCTGCTCCTGCAGACAATTGGGGTTCGATGCCCAGAACCCACATGGCAGCTAACAGCATTGGTAACTCCAGTTCCAGGGAATCTGAAGCCTCTTTCTGACCTCCGTGGGCATTGCATGATATGGGTGCACTTATACACATGCAAGCAATACACTCATACACATGGTAAAAATAATAAATATTTTTTAAAAAAACCCAATATGATTAAAGTGGGTAAGAAATTCCAACTCAACCTAAGGAACTTTTGGTAATTGATGTCTACTGGGAAGGTGAAAGACAGTGTCTTGCAGGCATAGGATAGGACTCTTGGTGCACCCAGTGGATGGTCCTCCACTGAAGGATATTTAGGGACACAAATGAGACTCTATAGGCCTTTATGTATCCATGAGAGTACACTGCATATATGAGAGTACATTAAACTGGGATGCAGATAGAGGAAAGGATCTAAATACCATTAAATGGTATTGTAAGAAAATCTCAAAAATTCAGTAAAAAATTCAAAAATTAGAAAAAGCAGAAAACAAACAAACAAAAAACCCCAACAATAACATAACAACAACAAAAACAATGGAGAGTGTTCTTAAGGAATGAAATCTGAGACTGTGCTCTGGCCGACACACAAATGCACACATATGCACACATCCACCTCCACACACATCCACAGGCATGAGAATGCTCACACACATACACTTACAGTACACACACACACACACACACACACACACACACACACACACTTGGAAGCTTTTGCATCTGAAAAGAAATGATAACAAAGTGATTTTAAAAGAACTTCAGAATGGTGAAAATATTTAAAACATTTTCAACAAGAAATCAAAATCCAGAGTAAAGTAGAAACCAAAACCTCAACAATAAAAACACAAATAATCAAACTGAAAGCGAAAGATTATCTGAATAGACATCATCTAAACTCTATATACACATTGAAGCCAGTGTATGGAGAATGCTCATTATGTCCAATCAGGAAAAGTAACCCAAATTCTCAGGGACCTAACAAGTCAAAGGTTCCTGCATTTTTAAGAAGCTCACAGATGAAACTGATGCCAGTCGACCACTGAACATGGTTTGAGCAGCAAAGTTTTAGATAATGGCATAATTAGGTTAAAAAATAGACAGAAGGATTGAGACAGTTCAAAAATAACATTTTAATCTGCACAATTGGTTTTGAGAATTCTGCACTATGATGTTAGACAGTGGGGTACAGGATGCTGACAAAGGATTCTGATTTGGGGGAAGCTGCAGGTTAAATGCTGGCAAATGCTGTAATCATCACACTGCCCTGCACATTTCAAATATGACTGTTGTGACTTTTCAAGTCACAAGGAGAAAAGGAAACTCAAATCAACTGAAAAGCCCACTGATCTCTGAATGCTGTTATCTTTTTCATATATGTGCTTGATGAGATCACCTGGTAAACCGTAACTATAGATCAATTGTCTCTTGTACTGTTATGGAGTTCTTCAGCTCTTAATATCATCACTTCCCTTTTGTTTTTAATAAATGAAAAATTCATTTTTGAGTTTCTTATAACACTGATTGGGTTGGAAAATATGCTGTTATATATGAGGTAAATAGTTCTGTCTTTACTGCCATGTCCTTTTCCCTTATATTACCTTCATATGTTTTTGAAATGAGAAAAGTGATAAAATAACCTCAAAAGGAATTTAAAATTTATATTCTGACATTGATCATAGCTTAATTATATCAGGAATTTGATGTAAATTAATTTGCGCCTATGTCCAGGTGTCTCAATATTAAAATTTTGACAGTCCTGCATCATTTGGATCTCGAATGCCCTTGTCAAACCTTTGATCATCAGGGTGGTACTTCTAGGAGGCCCCCACTTTAGGCGGGGCCTGATGGAAGATCATTATGGGACTGTGAAATACTGGCCCCTTCCTCTCTCTTTTGCTTCCTGGCCCTGGTTCCATCAGTTTGTTTGATCAGATACTCCACACTTTATCAAAAGCCCCGAAGAATATTTCTTCCTGAACATGGGCTGGGACCAGTAATGTTGTGAGCCCAAATCAACCTTTTATCTTAATTAATCATCTCAGGTATTTTATAATAGTAGTGGAAGGCTGACTGACACAGTTAGATTGAGGAATGAGTCTCAGTACAATTTCACACTTACCATTTCTTTTTCACTTTTTACATATCTATATTGAATTTTAGGAGCTTCCATATTACCAATTGCCTTCTCTCATCCCCCACTCTCTGCCCCTGAAAACCTTCTTCCCAATAAACCACCTCCTACTTTCATGGAGAGAGAGAGAGAGAGAGAGAGAGAGAGAGAGAGAGAGAGAGAGAGAGAGAGAGAGAGCGCTGAATTGAATGAGGGTGAATGAGGGCTCCTTGTTTGAGCATGAGTGGGGAGTAATTTACTGGAACAAGGGCAACTTGTCAGTGGCTACAGCTCTGAAGAAAATGACAGCCCCCACCCTCAGCCATTATTAATTAGTAACTGTCAATAGTCCCTCATGGGTGCGACCTCACAAGGCCTTCCTACTTTGTAGGGGGCCCAGTCTTGTGCAGATCTTGTGGAGTTTATCTACAACTGTAGTGAATTCATGCAACGGACATGTCATGTCCAAAAAAGTTCTTTTGCAGCGTACCTCACTATCCTCCAATTCTCAAGTTCTTTCACATTTACCTTTTCTTCACTGAGCATGATGGCTAAACTGATGGTTTCCAGTTCTCTACTCTGGTGTTCTGAGTTTTTGAAGACACATTTTAAAGATCATGATAAAACTGAAGCTATTTTTATGACTAACATACTTTCACGCTGTGGTTATTTGGGAAGTTTTAAATATTATACATGCCTGGGTTTCTCTGGGTAAGAATTTCAAAATAGTACATTGGAGACATACAGATTAACAGATTTTTCTATGTTTATCTAGCACATTTGTGAAAGAACACAGTTAAAAATAACAGGTCCTTAATTTCAGTATTACACAAGCAATAGCACATGGTAACACAGATCATAATTAAGCAAAAACCACAACCAGTGCAGTGGTACTTTGGGAATGTGCCACTAACAATGGCAAAGTATAGTTTCTGTTTTCTTTAAGTGGTTAATACACATTGTTAAATGTCTTGAATTTCGTTCTTTCTTTTAAATTAATAAAAGAATAAAACAAAATCTTTTGACAAAACTCATTGCATTTAAAAGTTCATATTTCAACAATTTGCTGTTCTTATTTCTGATTCACATCCCGATTTTAAAAATTCTTCCTTTCTGTGAGGCTGGAAAGATGGCTCAGCAGTTAAGAGCATTGGCTGTTCTTGCAGAAGAGCAGGGTTCAAATCTCAGCACCCACAAGGTGGCTAACAACCATCTGTACCTCCAGTTCCAAGGAGTCTGATGTCCTCTTCAGGCCTCTGTGAGCATTGCACAACATAGCTGCACATACACACATGCAGCAACACACTCATAGACATAGAATAAAAATAATAGATAAAATATTTAAAAATTCTTCCTTTTATGTCTAAAATTTGGAATTGCATGCACTTATTAAGATCTCTTTTTAGGAAGAAGTACTTAATTCCTCGCTTAGTATGAGAGTGGTCTTTGTTATTATTTATTTCAATGGGCACCAATTATCCAAAGACTGATTCTAACAGTAATGCAGCAGACTCACACAAGCCAGGTAAGCTTTGAAGAACTATTTAGCTTCTGGTCTCAGCTTTCCCTTCCATTCTCTCTTCACAGCTGTGGATTCCCAGAGTACTCACTGAAATAGCTTTTATTTGTTGAGCAGCATTATAGCACATTTTTTTTACATGAGAAATGGATGGTAGATTCTTTCCAAAAAAGTGCTCTCTCTATTAACATTAGATCTTGTATCTTTCTTGGTTCTATCTCAAGAACAAGCCTGTTAAATTTCTCAGTGGTCAAAAACCCACAGAGTGCTCTCAAGGAAATCACACTGATACCTTTCTCATGGCCAACTCAACAGAAAGGTGGAATTCAGAGTATAACTCTTTCCATGGAGGATAGAAATGAGTGCACTTTATACCTATGTGAAATTCTCAAAGGCCAAAGTTAATAAAGTTATAAGAATGGTTCTGATTTCTCTCTATTGTTTCTTCCTTGTCCTCCTTACGAGTTAGTAAAAAGGTTCATGATAGTTTCACAACCCATTTTGTAATTTATTTTTATTCTTTGTGCCTCAGGTAAAATGAAGCAAGAAAGGAAGAGTTCAATTAAATACTCAGTTACTCACATAAGGCCTGAGACTCCCATAGATCCTGGCCTTATAACGTCAGAATGATACAAGTTCGATACAAACACCATAAAGTTGTGGGAGCTAATCAAATTTAAGAAAATCTGTGCTGATTCAGATGACAGATTTTAGTTATTTTTAATATGATTGATGCAATTAAGCATCTTTTACTATCAAACACTATCTCTCAATTTCTGAATGCCAGCTACATATAAATTTTTCATACCAATTAGCTTGATTTTATGCTGCTGATCATTACTGAGTGTTTTCTATTGTTTAGCTTCTTCCACCAAATATGTTTTCTATCTTAGTATTTTCCTTAATGTCAAGAGCTGAGAAAATTGAGTGAAATTGTTGAGATGTTTTTACGTATGTTATTGCCAGATAATTATTATCTACTATAAGCAGTTTTAGAAAGCTAATCAGTATCTCCTGATATTAAATATCATCTGTACAAAATGATCAGAAATCTTATTACACCTTTAATATTAATAATAGTAATAATATTATTATTTTTGCTAAGCACCATCTATATATAATAACTTCTAGCTCCAATATCCAGATTATTTCTTCATTTGATAAGTCTTTATTATCATAATACTGACATTACTGAGAAAAGTCAAATGTCAGTATTTTGTTCTTTAGATGTTTACAGTTTCAACAACAATGTAGTTATATCAGTTATTTCAATAGTATTTGAAGAATAGTGATTTGTTTTAAAATATTTTACACTTGTTCATTTTATGGGGAGGGCGTACGGATATATCATAGTGCACGTGTGGAGGTCAGAGGACAACTTGTGGGAGTCTGTTCTCTCCTTCCATGTGGGTTCCCAGGATCAAAGTCAAGTCCTCGGGCTTGGTGGCAAGTGCTTTTACTATCTGAGCCACCTTCCAGGCCTCCAGTGGTGACTTTTTATGTCTGTATTTGTAAACTCCAAGTCCGTTGATCTTCCATTGTATTGCTCTCCCGCTGTGCAGCCTTAGGCAAGGCACTTATCTGCATGCAACTCAGCTTCCTCTGAAGGTGGCACCATTAATAGCCGTCACACAGCAGTTATTGAATGAGTATAATTACCATGTGCATTACATGATAAAATTAAAAGTAAATATATCAAAGGCTCATAATATAAGAGATAGATAATATTGTTTTAGATCAACAGTAATAAGAATGTCTCAGCTTCCATTTGCTTTAGTTGCCTGTGATAGATTGAAGACAAGAACTGTATTTCCTCAGTGTATGTCCTTCACTCAGCAAGGTGGAATTAATGAGCCAACAAATAAACGGTACAAAGGCTGAACCATTTATATGATTTAATACCCTAAAATGATTCTCTCAAGGTATAATCTGAAAGGAATATGTCACTCTTAAAGAAGATGGCAGGAAAATAAAGAAACTGTAATAAGTGGTACTGAATTTGCCGGAAATCAATAAATCTAGTGGCACGAAGGGAGGAGCTAGGTTTCTTCTTTGGCCACTTGTTAGGGCATTTTGTTCTCCTAAGATAGACTCCAGCTTACAATGACTCTAAACTTTATTTTACAAGAAAATTTACATGCAACTGTGAATTAAATATAAATTAGATGCTGTTACAGAAGTATTTTTTAATATTTTATTCATGTTTTTTATTCTATGTGTATGAGAGTATTGCCTGCATTCAAGTGCACCTGTGTGGTGCAATGCTCATGGAGGTCAAAAGAGGGCATTGGATCCCCTGGAATTGGAGTTATGGACAATTCTTAGTCATCATGTGGGTGCTGGGAATCAAACCCAGATCATCTATAAGAACAGTCAGTGCTTTTAGACACTGAGCCATCTCTTCAGCCTCATAAAGCATTTTTTGCATATCTGGCAATGTTTTAAAAGTTTGTGTGGTGCAATGCTCACGGAGGTCAAAAGAGGGCATTGGATCCCCTGGAACTGGAGTTATGGTCAATTCTTAGTCATCATGTGGGTGCTGGGAATCAAACCCAGATCATCTATAAGAACAGTCAGTGCTTTTAGACACTGAGCCATCTCTTCAGCCTCATAAAGCATTTTTTGCATATCTGGCAATGTTTTAAAAGTACTCGGGAGGCAGAGGCAGGCAGATCTCTGTGAGTTTGAGGCCATCCTGGTCTATATAGTGAGTTCCAGGACAGCTGAGGCTATAGGGAGACCCTGTCTCAAAAGAAGACTCCCCCAAATAATAATCTTACTATGTTCTAAATACATATCCTTATACTTACAAGTTCCACAACTGGCCAAATGCAGAGAAGAAGTGACTGTGACATGCCCAGCCCTAAGTGACACATCTACAATGCAATCTCAAACTCAGGGAATGTCACAAAAGAGGAGGCAGAAAGATGTAAGAGCCAGAGAGACGAGACATTTGCTGCTACCTAATGCATTCTAGACATGATAGGGAAGCTTCAACAATGAAATCTCTGCAGTATGGTAGTATAATGAATCTGCATAATGACAGAACCAGTTGACATGCCAAGGTGAATTCAGGAAATGTAACTGGGCCCCACCTCAGCTACAGGCAATCAGTGGATGCTGAGGGAGAGAGAGAATCAGTTTTCTCAGGAGAATAGTTTCCCTGACAGATTATTTAATACCAACTGGGCAACTTTAAACACATATATACACAAATATCACTAAGTAGACTCAGTACATTATATATATATATATATGCATTTATGTACACTGTTGCATATACATTTATATATATTTTATAATGAAATGGAGATCTTTTTTAAAGGTTGAAAACTCAATCTTATGTTTTACAGGGCTTATACTGAGTTCAATATTGTGTAACTGTATTAATTCAACTGTGAACCTAGAAACTTACAGCCACTTGTGAAAGAGATGTACTCTTGTCCTGGAGTGTCTTTCTGAATATGGTGAAGCTGTAATAACATGCTTCTAAAAAAATATATACATGTATATGTAAAAATAATAAAGAAGAGGGCAAAAATTGAGAGGGAGTTGGGGGACATGGTAGGAGTTGGAGGGGCCTGGGCAGGATGGAAATAATGCAAAGATAATACTCATGTATGAAATTCTCAAAAAATTCATAAATGGAAAAAATCATAAATGGAAAAATTCAATTGAAAATTTGTGACTGAGCAGTCCACTGACATATATTCCCTACACAGACTACTTGAAATTTTTGTGTCTTGCTATTACGGTAATACCAGCTTCATCAATGTGTCTTCCATGCACGACAAAGCTGCTTCACTCACAGCAACTGTAGTTACCTGCACAAGATCAAGATAGACAACATCCCATGATGGAAAGGGATGGGGTTCACGAGCCACCATTCTTAACTGAAGAGGTATGGACAGTTGATGAGTTCTGAGGGAGGGAGAGTCCATTTATTTATTTATTTATTTATTTATTTATTTATTTTTATGTAGACCAGGCTGGCCTTGAACTCACAGAGATCTACCTGCCTCTGCCTCCCAAGTTCTGGGATTAAAGGTGTGCACCACCACGCCCAGCAATTCTCTTTAAGTATGTGGTCCCTGGCATGTCAACAAGGCTCCAGTGGGTAGTCTTACAGCCAGGAGTACATAGGCAGCACAAACTGAATTTGATGGCTTATTAAAAAATAAAGAGAACACTAAGTGGGGGGTATGGAGTACAGGGGAGGAGTGGGCTGTGAATGTGATTGAAATACATTGTATAATATTCTCATAGAGCTAATAAAAATATTTTTTAAATCAACTGACCCTACTTGTGTCATTTCATTTCTTTGCATGTGTGTGTATGTGTGTGTGTGTGTGTGTGTGTGTGTGTGTGTAATTTTAGCTTTAATATTCTTTAAAGGTGATGGTGAAATTTTCACAAGTAATGCTTTGAATTTGTTGATTGCCTTGGAATACACACACTAACTTTTCCAGTTCGTGAACATGGGATATCTGGTTATTTATGTGTGTCTTTTTCAATTTCTTTCATTAGGCTTTACAGCTCTTGTGGGCAGTTCTTCCACCTCCCATTTATATTTATTCTTAAGTATATTATTTTGTACCTATTGCAAATAGCAAGGTTATATTGATTTCTTTTTTACACCAATCATTAGTGTAAAACAGAATGAATTTTGTGTGCTGATTTTATACCCTGAAAATTTATCATATAAATTTATGTCAAAAAGTCTATTCAATAATTGGTGATGGGAAAACTGAGACCTCTCAAGCAGAAGAATGAAATTGGTCTCTTTTCTTGTCATATGATAAAACCAACTGAAAATGAATTAAAGACTTAAAGTAAGAGTGGCCACTGTAAAACTGCTTAAAGAAAAGGAAAGGAATTTCTGAGCAATAACTGGACTTGACTCCAATAGCACAATACTGTCATATGTGACTTCAATGCAGCACCCAAAACAATAATGTTCAGACAACCTTCAAACCATTAGAACGCATCTGTAAGTCATATATCCAAGAGTTATTATCCAGAACAGAAAAGCTATTCAACAACTCTTTAGGAAGAAGGCCCAACAAAAGCATCTGATTAAAGAATGGACAAGGGTCCTAAATAGTGTTGGAAATGATGGGAAAAGGGGAACCTGGTGCACTGATGATGAGAATGTAGATTAATGAGGTCATCATAGAAGTTCTTCAAAATCTGAAAGTACAAATACCATATGATGCAGCAATTTCACTTCTGCTTATTTACCAAAATGTGACATCAGATTTTTAAGAAAGATTTATTTATGTTCATTTTGTATATGTGTTTTGTCAGACAGCTGGCCCTGGAACTGGAGTTATTGCAATTAGTGCTCTTAACTGCCAAGCCATTTCTCCAGCTCTGAAATCCTCCTTTTGAAGAGATGACTGCACTTCTGTGTATACTACACCAGGTCACAATAGCCATGATATGACATGCTTCTATCAACACATGAGCAGACAGATAATGCCATGTATGTACACAATAGGACACTGTTCAGCCTTAAAACAAGAGAATTATGCCACTGACAACATAGATGGAATTGTAGAATGTTATGCTAAGTGAAATAAGTTACGAAAAACATAATGAACTCATGTGTGTGGAATATAAATCATTGAAGCTCATGGCAGCAGTAGTGAGTGTTTACAGAGAACTGAGGGCTGAGGAACAGGGAGGAAGTTAGCAAAAAGGAACAAAAAATCTCAGGTATAGTACTTTTTTAGGTGAACATAGTTAAGAAATAGAGTATTAAACATTTCAAAATTGCTAAGAGTAATTTCAAATGTTTTCACAAAAGTGTTAAATATTTGTAGTTGTGGAAATGTTAGCTTATATAATTGATCAGTCTACAATAAAACATAAAATTATGCATAGAGTGTCTTACTAACAGTCTCTCTAGATACTGCAAAACCTAAGCTAGTTATGAAGTACATGGTCATGTACTAGAAGCTGCAGGTAGCATTAAGCTGACAGTCATGAAGAAGATGGCTTGCTCAGTCCTGCAATGGTAAGGAATTGAAAAAGTAGACACACCCTGAGACCATAGAACATATAAGTAACTCTTGCCAAGACTTAAAACCCCTGTTAAGGTTCAACCAATCCAGTGGTTTGCCTTCCTCCCTTTTCTTTTGACCTTTGGTCAGAGAAACATAGACATGGCCTGCCAATATAGAGCAGCCTTTGTTTCAGAATGTTTTGTGTATGTCACCTCTCCTGGAATCTCTGCCATCTTTCTGACTCTTTGTCTGGTATTGGGCAAGTTGTTTATCATCTGTTTTATTTTCTGCATCCATAAAATGGGACTAACATTTTTGAGCATGTGTGATTTCTATTGAGGTTCTATGAGCTCATCAGTGCTTATACTAATAGTTTATAACCCAATGGATTATCAGAAAAAGAGATACATGAGAAAAGGCAGACCTGCCTATGTAGGGTGCTAGGTCAGGAGAGAAGGGGGATAGAAATGAGAGTCCACAACATTTAAAAAAGGAAGTTGGAAAGTAAGTAGAACCAATATATTAAACTGACCACAAAACAGTGAACTCTAAAGACTTAGCCAAGTAGGATAGAAGTCAAGCTGCAAACCATGAGGCAACAGACACACACATATATTTAATGACAATACAAATAGATCAACAAGTGTAGTTTCCTAATATGTTGATTTTCAAATTTTCTCTAATTAATACCCTTTTTTTCATCATCCAACATTTTCCCCATTATCTCCAGTTGTCACTTTTCAGAATTTGTCTCCGTTTCACCATTTCATAAAGTCTAGTCAACAATCTTTTAATTTCATGGCCAATTTAAGAAAGTTAACTTAAAACTGGCAGTGTGCTTTATTGTTATCTGCAGTGCCATTTCTTCTATCCCACAAGCCCGTAGTACAACCAGGAGAATTTGTATCAAAGTAAAAACAACCCATGATCTTCAGCTCTGCTCTGCACTTTCAGCATAATGATACGCTTGCCCATTTTAGCTGAACTGAGGATGCTGTAATTAACTGAGGCATAAGACAAGAAAAGAAACTAGAGAATGAGTCAAAGGAAGGAAAATGGGGGCAACAGTTAAAACTAAGGATGCAAGGGGCTCCAGCTGAGGGACAGGGTGTCTGCAAAGAAGGGAGGAAATATGAACAGAATTGGTGAATTTCAAAAATCTAATTATCTGTTGTAATAGGTAGGTGACGAAACTTTGCCAAATGCTTGCTACATAATAATGACTTCAACACAAGTCAGAACCTTTGGACAATCAACACAAAGGAACAAGTTTCAATTATATTAAAGTATGTTTTACTTTAATAACAACACTGCAGATACCATCTCATGACAATAAGGTTGAGATAATACTACTGCCTGAAGCTAAAATCACTTTTACATATTATTACATTTCAAGAAGACCAACAGACAAAAAGATTAACATGGGAATTGCTGTGTGCTAGGATTCCATTAAGTACTTCACATAAATTATATCATTGAATTCTCACAATAGGTTTACAAGGTAACATAATTTTTTCTTAAGTTTTAAAGTTATTTTTATGTGTTTGCCTGCATGTATGTAAGTTCACCCATGTCATGTGATAACCATGGAGGCCAGAAGAGGGCATCAGATCCATGGGAACTGGAGTTCCAGACAGTTGTTCGACATCCCTTGGAACCAAACCTGGGTCCTCTGCAAGAGCAGCAAATGCTCTTAACTACTGAGCCGCCTTTCCAGACCAATACAATATTATCTTAACAGAAAATCAAACTAACAGTACAGAAGATGAAACCAGTGTGTAAACTACATAAATAGTGGCAGCGTACAGATTCAAATCTAAGATGTCATATTTTTAAAAGGTAACTTTTCACTCATAACCTCTCCTTCCATTTTTTGAATTTTGTTTTTACTTTTGTGTATGAATGTTTTGCCTGTGAATATTTTGACTGCAGGTATGTCAGTGCACGAGTGTGTCATGTAATGTCTATGGAAGCCAGAAGAGTGTTGGATCTCCTGAATCTGGAGTTACAACTTGATTTCTTTGCAAGAGCAGCTGGTGCTCTTAAAAATATTTGGAAAAACATTTCAGTCTCAGAAGATAACCAGAGAACTCACATTGTTTTGAAGACAACCATTGCATTAACTATAATTTTGTGTGTTAACTTAAAAAGTTTTTTTTCTAAGGTTTAACAACAAAATTAATTCAGGATACCATTAGCAATGTTGGGATCAAAGTAAAATCATTGGCAGAGATAAACTGCTAACTAAAACATTTCAAATATATTACTCGGAGTAACCAACCACTCTAATTAGATTTAAGGTTCACTTTGAGGATGGAGCCCATACCTAACATTGATATCAGTCTCAGGAACTTGAGACTAAAAAGGTCACAGGACATAAGGGAGAGCCTAACTCTATTTTTCTACTAAATACTTGTCATATTAAACTGACTCTTTATGACTTACTGTTACACCTATAGAGCAATGCATCGCTTAGCTCTCACCAGAGAAGTTTCCTTATGCAACAGATGGTGATTCATACAGAAAGACACAACTGACCAATGTGCAGAAAAGAAGAAGCTCAGAGTGCTTATCCCTGAAAAGGACACCTATATCAATCTTCGGTCCCCCAAGGCTAATGGATAATCATGGAAGAGGGGATAGAAAGATTGTAAGAGCTAGAGGTAGTGGATGACCACAAGTCAAGAGAGTTTTCTAGACAGAGGGGCAGTTACTTCTTTGAACTCACAGCAACATGACAGCATACACAAGTCCATGCAAGCCCAAACCAGAAAAATTTCCAGCAAAGACATGAGGAAGTGGGTAAGAAGGCCCAGCCCCACCTAAGGAACTTTGGCAACCAATGGCTGATGAGAGGTGCAGAGACAATCTCTTTCAAGGCTGGGACTTTTGGTAGGTTAACCAGGCTCCAGTAGATGGACCCACACTGAAGGACATTTGGAGACACAAATTAGACTCTATAAACCTGGTGTGTGTGTGTGTGTGTGTGTGTGTGTGTGTGTGTGGTGTGTTACAGTACATTAAATCAGGTAATTGGGTGGGGGGGCAATAAGAGAAGATGAGAATAAGGGAAGGGGTCTAAATATCATCTAATTATATTGTATGAAAATCACGAAAAGTCAATTAAAAAGGAAAAGAAGTATTTTAAATAAAGAAAAAAACAGAAGAATAAACTGTAACATTAGTTTTAACCAAAGCCCTTTGGTTAGTGTGTGCCTACTCCCTGCATCTAAAGTGATGATGAACTAGTAGTTCTCAAATATGAAAACATCAGATTCACCAGGAGATCTGGAAAAGGACACTGTTGGGCTTTGCCCCCCAGACCTTCAGATTAGTATGCTTGGGGCAGGGGCTGAAAATTTGCATTTTCAACAAAGAGTTTGGGTCATGGTCTTGCTGCAGCCCCATTGATCCCACATTGAATATACGGTGTAGACTATTTATTCTTGACGCCAATGAAAATAAGCCTTTTGTAAGGACCTTAACATCATTTGAAGCAGTAGTGACTTTGTGAAATAAATCCTGTAAAATATGTGCTCAAAAAGAATACAAATATACAGGAGTTTAAAAAATAATGAAACACTGTGAAAACTATTTTCATTTCCAGTCAGTTTCCCAGAAAGCCATTGCTGTAATTCATTTTTAAAGCTGAAATATCAAATACAATAATGGGTGTAGGATAGTTTTGCAGAATTTTCTTTTAGTGTAACTTTTTAACAACAGTAGAGTAAGGAACTAAAGAGGACTGTTAGTGACTGATTGCAGGGCTCCAGGAGAGGTACTTCACATGAGAAAATAGAAATCACTCATCAATGGAACATCGCTGTCAGTCATTCAAGCAGAGTAGGAGTGCTCCTTTATATACAAAATTAGATTATTCTGCTTGAAATATCTCCATGCAATCATATACATTATAAAATTCCTGGTTTACTTCATACCTATTCAAGACTAACATAAGAAGAAAGAAAAGAGAAAATGAAAAAGGAGAAGAGGAGGAAACAGAAAAAGAAGATAAAGCTATTTAACAGCATTTTCTGTGATGTGCTAGCCAACTTCAGTCCTTTCTGTTCAGCATAGCTGCAAAGTCTGGGCAGCAATTCTTTATTATTCGTTCTGTCCTTGTTCAGAGGCTCAGCCTTTTATCTTAAACTTGCCAATTGAGTGGTAATTAATGGCCTCACTCTAACGGTCTGCTTCTTTTCTATCATTTTCTCTCAACAGTTCAGGGATACTGAAGCAAAACAAAATTAATAAATGATTTAAAAATATTACCATTCTATTTCAGGGTACTTTTGATTTATGCAATTCCCTAAGTAAGCTCTGGTGCTATTAAGGCAGCAGTATCTGAGATGGTCTCTCAAATTCTTGTTTGTTTGGCTGGTTTTGTGAAACAGAGCCTCACTATGAATTCTGCTCTGGCCTGGACAAAGCTTGGTTGTAGACCAAGCTGCCCTTCAACTTTGGGTCATCCTACTTACTACATCACACTCCTGAGTGTTGGGATTACAGACCTGTACCACCAAACCAGACATTTCCTCCTACCCCTAATCTCATGCAGAACACACAGGGAATTCTTTGGATGAGAGCTTCATCAGAGGGTTACAAAACCTCCCTTTTTAAACATTCTGTGCAGCTGGTGTGAGGGAGAGGGACAACACATTTTCTAAGTAAAAGAGGAGCATCAGTTGGAGGAGTTTTAAAGCCACACAGTCTTCTTTAAATGTGCAAATTTTGCCTTCAAGTGCTTGTAGATAAACCATTTTCAGCTCATGACTTGTCAGAGGAAAAAATTCTCAAAGAGAATAAAAGAGTGAAGGATTAAGTGGAGGAAAAAAGATCAATCATTTACAAACTCTATATACTGGAAAGTGCTTCAATTCTCTAAGCAATCCTAGAAAGATGGCCAAGACACAGAAATGCTGGACTACAGAGTCGTTTCAAACATCGCATAATCCAGATCTGATGTTTATACTAAATAAAACAAGGGTCTAAAATAGTCCCAAATGGGTATTCAAAATCACTTTCTAAAATTATACTTAAATTGTATAACTCTTATAAGCAGATTGTCATATACTGATGGAATTAATGGTTAATTTTATTTCTCTGAGTGTCTCCAAAAATGATAAAAGAAACATTTTTGATAATTTTCCATTTATTGTTTTTTTAATAACAAAAGTGCTTTTATATTTAACATGTGACAGTCTAATTAATAAAATAATTAGAAATACAGAGACAAATGATTTAGTAATATTAATACTTTAGGGTTTTAAATACAGTCATTTGTCTTCAAATATTAATTCCTGAATCCTATTTGAAAATCTGCCTGCTTCATTACAAACAAACAAACAAACAAACAGAAAAACCCCACCAATAATAAAATAATTTTGTTTTCTTGGTAGCATTTTTTTTGGATATAGTTAATAATGGGAAATGTTATGCAAATTTCAAATTTCTTTCTTCCCTGTAGACATGGGAATGCAATATGAAAAACTAAGATGATTTTGGTCAAATGCACGATCGGTATTCTGCTGTTTGGCTGTTTCGTAACCTTTTAATTTGGTATTAAGACTTTCATCTAATTTTGAGTAGTGGAAGTCCTTGTCTCTAATCACCTTGTCCTAGACTCAGCATTTCTTCATACACACAGAACAATCCAGTACCATGCTCTTTCCTATTAGAAGGTACTTGCTGTACTTCTCTGAGATGACATATTCTCTTCCTTCCCCTAGATCACCAAGATTCCTTACTTCATGACACAGTGCTTATCCCAGGCTACCTGATTCTATGTATCTTTTAAATTTATATTCAAGTGAGACCAGCCATAAGATAAAATATATAAGACAGAACCAAAGCAGAGAGAAGTGACTATTCTTAATAACATCATAGAGAAAATCATAGAGTACTGAGCCAAGACTTTCAGCCATTTAACAGAGTTTGAAGTATTATCTTATATTCTCTGGATATTGAAGTCTTATTAGCTTTCATTTTACATAGACTGTCTTGGCTCTACTGCTGTGGCAGGAGAATATGAGTTGTACCCCAGTGTGTGTGAACCGAATTCAAATTCCCTCCTATAAACAGCTGCTTCTTTCTTTCAGCATCATTACAATTGAGGAGTATGATATGAAAGACAATATTAAACATAGGTGCTTTGCTTTTTTATTGAATTTTTATGTATTTTGTATGTAACATCTTAATCATCTTTATAAACCCCTTCCCAATTGGCACTACCTCATGACCGCCCCCCCACTGGATTTCACACATTATCATTTATGTTATGATCTATTGTCTCAAGTTAGCGTCCCCACACATCCCTCACAGCAAGTTCACCTACTGGGGGCTAGTCAGCCTATCTAGAGTCACTTCCTTAGAAAAGTTAAGCTCTTCCTCACCCAGCAGTATCGGCTGCCCAATAGTTCGTCAGCTAAGGTTGGGGCCTGCTGCCCATTTCCACAGTTCTGTGCTGGGTTTTTGTCTGCTCGAGTTTACATGAATTTTTTGCATGCTGTCAACATTGCTGTAAGTTCATAAGAGCAAGGTTGCAGGAGCCTGTAAGACGCTTTCCATATACTCATGCACCTCCTCTCCTGGCTCTTATAATCTTTCTGGCCCCTCTTCCACAGTAGTCCCTAAGCCCTGGGTGGATGAAGTTTAATATAGGACTCCTATCCAGGGACCCATACTCTACAGACTCTTACTCTCCATGTTTTGGCCATTTGTGGTCTTTTGTGTTCATCATCCACTGTTCCATGAAGGAGCATTGTTGATGAGAATTGAGAGATTCATTAGTATTCTCTCTACTCATTGTTCCACTATGTTCTATGAGCCTTAGGTATAGAGGTTTCAATGTAGATGTGTCACATAGTGTTGGACATTTTACAGATACTTCATCTCTGTGTGTGACCAGTTATATAACTCTGTAATTGTCTCTGTCTTTTGCAAAATAAGTTTCTTTGATGATTGGTGACTTGCGTTCTTGTCTAAAAATATAAGGATCTATATTTAGCACATATTAAGAAATTACATTTGTCAGGGGTGTGATGGCTTTGGAGTGTTCTCTAAGATCTATGACCTCTCCATGTGTATTTGGCTATGTTTACAGTGCCACATATGAGTTCCCGCCCATTGAGTTGGTTTTAAGTCCAATTAGGTAGCTGCTGATTACCCCCAAGATAAACGAACTTTACTTGGGGAGGGAAGAGGGAGGGTTAGACATGGGGAGAGAGAGGAGAGATAAATAATGCATAGCTGATATTAAAAACCAGAGGGAAACATATTAGTTCAAATGCCTACTGAAGGATTACACATACAATATCCCTACAGGAGTCCATGAGTATAACTGAAGGCTATATAACAATAAACAGTTCCAGACAGAAGAAACCTCCTCTTAAGTTGTTAGTCAGGGTAGTCCAAGAGACTCTCTAAAGTACACAGGTTATTGCTACAGTGCTTGGTTGTCTCCAAGAACTTGAAGGTAAGACCCTATTGCTGAAGACAGGACATTTTTCAGACACAGGGCTTGGGGCAATGGAGCTGGAACTGATCTGGAAGTCACCTCCCTGAAGGTTAGCTCACATAGTTTTGGAGAACACAAGTTGTTAAAGGAGAACATCAATTGATGGTCCAACCCCAGCTTTAAGGCCCAATATCCACAACAATGACCAGAACAACAAACTATATTTGGGCAGTAGTGGTAAACATTTGTTTTGTGTGGAGTTCTGAATATGATATCTTGCTACATAGGATGATGTTTAGACTATACTTAATAATTGTGAATACTTCCCTCAAATATATTCCTTTCAAATATCAACCATGAGAGGTTTTAATAATGTAATTGAGTTAGTAGATAAAAGCATAGTCATTAAATGATTTTGGAAATGAAAATAAAACAAATTATTCTGATCTGACATCTCAAAGGGTCTGATGCTCAAATGAGTAATCGTAATTGTTTGAACAATGATTTTAGACTAACAACAAAGAAGATAGAGTCTAGAGACATCATTATGAATATTGATTTTAAAATTTCTGCAATGATGGAGATAATGGATGGAAAGGGGTCAGGGACAACAGACATAGGTTCTTATTTTTTTCATCACAGGTGAGCAGAAGAAAAAAATGAGCTTCCTTAAGAAAATGATACCTAAAAGTATAGAGTATATTACATGCATATTTTGGAAAAGGGGAATAAGAATAACATCACAGGTAAGGCTTTCTAAATACAGGCTAAGCTCCAATAAATATGCTGAGAAGCAGAGACAGTTTCATCATTTAAGTCAGATATACTTATCTGGTGTAAAAAATTAAGATAGTTTTAAGTCTTCAGCAAAGAGAAGTTATTTAAGAGCACATGATGGATTCAATCAAAGCCATAAAAGCACAAAGAGAAAGCAGAGCCAAGCATTAAAATCTCAGTGTCTACATTTAGAAAACAGAAAGAGGCGAGAGTTAAATGGCGTTTACCCCTCAGTAATCATACTATTGGATCATTTGCTGTAATAAGTCAGCAGGATAGCAGCATTAGTACCTGCTAATTTATAACAGCTACTTATTATTCCATTTCTCTTAAGAAAACCACCACTACTTTGAAAATATTAATAGCAATGTGATTCACTTTATATGCATGCATAAGATACTTACTCATAAGCTTTAGATTATATGCTACGGTTTAGAAGGCGTATAGCTTAAAAAGCATGACTTTGGCCTTAGTTAAACATATGCGTGTACAAATTTCTACTATAGTATATAATTATGGAGCACAGCAGTCTTTAAAAATAATTACAACTAAAATTTTTTGTCAGTCATTTACTGCTGGAGGTTGAGAAGATGGCTTACTTAGCAAAGTACATTCCACACAAGCTTGAGGACCTGAGTTTGACCTTAAGGGTGGAAACATAAAACAAAGTCTTATAGCTTGCACCTATAACCCTAGCACTGAGTATGTGGAGACGGGAGGATCCCTAGAGCATACTGGCCAGAAAATCTTGCCCAGTCTGTGAGCTTCAGGTTCCATGAGAGACCCTCTCAAAACGCAAGGTGGGGGACAGCAAAAGAAGAAACAACACCAATGTCTGCCCTCCACATGCATGTATACACATATGTACACCCTCACACATATATTCATGCATACAACATACACATAAAAGATAACAATTTCCCACTGAATAGTAATTTTAACTTTTGTGTGCACACATTTTAGGGTTTATCGTTTATTTTTATTTCCAAAACAACCATTTAGGAAAGACAGACACATGTTTTTCCCATGTGACAGGTACCTCTGGTCTGCCCAGCTACGCTCAGATCTCGTATTAGACTCCTCAGTAGAGCAGCATGTAGGTGATTCACAAGTCCTGTGCATCTCTAGCTCCTCTTCTTCTAAGGAAACACTGAAAAGCTGTGTATTCCTTAGTAAGGAGTAAGGACAGTTTCAGCTACAGATAAAGGTCAGGACTTTTCCCAAATCTGGTTGTCAGGTGTCCATATTTTTGGACAGACTTTTGTTTCACTTTTTTGGTTTCAAAATTATATTACAGGGATTAAGAATATAGTTCAGTGCCAAATGTTTGTCTAGCATACAAGGCCCTTGGTGCCATGTTCATCACTGGTGTGGGGGAGGGGTGTGTGGGGGAGCGTGTGTGTGCATGTGTGCGTAATTAATGCAAACACATCAATCATAATAACTACTGAAGAGGCAACTATTTTTTAAGACCTTGGTTTTTCTAGATCTCTATAGCTAGCTATGCATTTGTATCTACATTATTACGTATCTATGTATTGTATTTATATCGCACTCTAGTAGAACAAGAAAACCTTTAATTAAAGGCAAACCAGAAATATGGAAATCTATAGCACAACGCAATCCCATTATCTCTGAAGCTAAGTTGCTCATGGTATTAAAGACTTGGATGGATCTGTGTTCGGTACACAGATCAGCTGTGTGGACAATCAGATGCTGGCAGCAACAGCAAACAGAGAAAGCTAAAGGAAAATGCATTTCAAAAATAGTAAATACACAGTTCCATGCTTGATTTTAAAATTCTTTAATATAGAATATGGAATATGATTGAATTGAAACTTCATGAAAGGTAAAAATAATAAGATTAAAGTGTATAATGCAACTGATAAAAAAATAATGCAATTTTGGAATATTTTAATACAATCACTATGATAAAACCTGGGAGGTGATGACTCATTTTTCTCTAATTGTGGGATTTATTTCTCCGCTCCATAACTTTAAAAAAATATTCGAATGATGGAATTAAGGAGAAGGTGCTCATGATGTCAGAGTCTTAAAATGTAACTTATAAGGGGAAATTGAGGACATTAAAAACCATTTAGCTAGGACAAGATAGCTGAAACTCAAGACAATTTGATATCTTCATTAAAGTATGGGGGCAGATCTGGAAAGAATAATTTGACTTGAATTTATACATGTTTTATGTTCTATGACCAAAGAGTAACAGTTACAAAAAATTATTTTGGAATAACATAAAGAATTTGACTTAATTATACCAACATATTACAAAAATAATATATTACAGATGAAGGTAACCAAAATGAGGTGGACTGCTTGAGTGTATTTCAAAAGATTAGGAATTTTCAGTCTCTGGAACTGTCAAAACAAACGTACAAATAAACAACTACATAAGAACATGACCACGTACATTCCTGCCTTGCATGATCTTGTATCCTAACATTGGCTTCAAGCTTTAGCTCTGTCCTAGATTCCAGACACATAGTTGTAACACTGTCCTTGATGTCTCTACATGTAGAATTAAGGACAATTTTGTTCCTGTCACAGGGAACACTTGGACAACTCTAAGATATGGGCCAGTTGGTACAAGTGGGAGGGGCGCTACTGACATCTAGTGGGTAGAGGCCAGGGATGTTGGAAACATCTCACAGTGAACAAGGCAGCCTTCCATAGCAAAGAATCATCCCAAAGTGTCAAGAGGGCCAAGGTTGAAAAATTCTGTTCTGTGTGTAATTGGAACAGGCGATAAACCCAGCATCATGGACTCCAAACTCAATGCTGCCTCTGGTCTATTCCCACTTCCCCCTTAAAATTCCAAGCATTCCCCACAAAAGCTGAGGAACTGTTCCTTAGCAGAATTACAGCCATTAAATCCCCATCATGAGCTAGAAACTTCAAAGGCATCTTCAACTTTGCTTTACTCTTTAGTTTCAAATTCTGTTGATATACCTCTGAAATGTCCTTCCCAGTGTCCTTCCCCTTCAGTCACCCTCACTGCGGACAGCTCTGCACACATGGTCCCATGGTAAGTCCTTTCACTAATTCATCCATCTCATTGCTGCCGGGGTTATCTTTCTAACCCCAAATAACACCTGCTTCTCTGTCTCCTGTAGAAGCTGCAGATAAATCTCCACTGTCCATTGAGAGCTGGGCACTGTGATATGTGCCTGGAATCCCACAACACTTACATTGTGGAGTTGATGGCAGAATGAACACAAGTTCAAGGCCAACTTTGACAGCATAAGGTGACCCTATCTCAAAAACCAAGCAAGCAAAGAAGTGAGATCCTAAAATCTAAAACACGAGCAAAGTACTTGCAACTTTTAATGGAAATGCAGGGTTTGAAGACCTTTGGCTCTGAGTGTTTCATCCTCTCGCACTGTCTCCTTGCCTCATGCTAAATTGAAATATTTTGAATTTTCTTCTAAACATTGAGGTTTCAGAGTTCTAATACATTTCAGTGTGGATGAAAAACAGTCATTTTCTATTGTGTTTTTGTCTTTATTTCACCATGTTTCTTCATAGGCTTTAATTGAATGACCATTCCTACAGAGAATACACTCATAACAGAAAACATTGAAAGGCCCCTCTCCTACAACAGTGAATACAGCTGTTTTATGCATTGTGTTTGTCAACTGACAGGCAGGCATTAGCATATAGTTAATGTTTTGCTGTGTGGAATGTTTTAAGTATTTAATTTTACCAATGTCTCCAAAGATCAGGAATCCACACCAGCCTATACTGCCTTCTTCACCCTGGACAAAGTAGAGGATAATTTTTGAGTTTCATTTTCTTTCCATGACATTTCATGAAAAAAAATAAGAATGTTATAGCCTTCTGAGGGTAGCAATGAATGGAAAACATTTGACTATGTAGTGCATGTAGCTTAAGTGAAATGATTGAGCATACAGATGTTTATATGTGAAGTATGAATTTAAGGAAGACCTCATAGAATGTGTTTGAAAACCTATAGCCTAGAAACATTAAAAGTACACAAACCTCAAAATTGCGTTTCATAAGGTAGGAAAAGAGTTGAGTGTATAAGCAAGTGCACCCGGACCCTTTATATTTGCCTTTGGAATTTGGAGTGATTTATCCTGTCACACACATGTGCACTCAGCCTCCTCCTCCACATCTAAGCTGAATTCTTCCCACAGAGACCATGCTGTTGGCCTCCAAAAGCAAAGTCAGGTGTTGTAAGGAAGTGAGTCTGGGGTTCCAGCCAAATACCCACAAAGCAGGGAGTTCTTTAAATAATGGAGAATTTACTGGGATGGCCAAAGTCTTCTTGCAGGTGCGGTTTCATGTAGTTTGGAATACAAATCCAGCCCTTCAGCTGCTTTCCCTCCAGTCACCAGCTCCTTTGCATACCAAGTTCTACCCTAACGGAGATCTCCTCTCAGGAGTGTTTTTGCTCCCATCTGATACAGGTATAGGATAGAGTAAGACAGTGGAGGAAACAGGTGAGAGCATTCATAGAAATAAAAATAAATAAAATGAAAATTGAGGGAAGGGAGGAATTAAAGATCCAGCTCTGCATAAAAAGACCATCATTCTTGCCATCAGCAGTGTGACTGGTTTCATTTTCTTCAGATTTTAATACCTGAAAATCAGTTGCCCCATATATTGCTGCTATTTACTGTCATAAATAAACCATCAAAATGAAACCCAGATATCAGTTCCGGTATCTGTGTCATTAAGGCATCTTAGAAAATACCCTGAAGTTTTATTGCAAGAAATTCTTTCACTCCTATCAACCCTCTGCATTTCACATTTATCATTATAATAAATTAGATCTGATAAAAGTTAATTCCTATCAGTCGGCAAGAAACCATTGCACAGAAACAATTCTGGAACATTTCATTCCCTCCCCACCACACAGGAAATTTCCTCCTCAACAATCTTTTTATAATAAAAATCCAAATCAGTAATTGATCTGTTTAAGTAGTGATTTAAGCCAATTAAACAGAGCAATTTCTCAAGCTCTGAAGTATGCTCATCAACATGAGATGAATGTTAAAAATATAGCAGACTAATTTGCACAGCAGCAGTTCCTCATATGTAGTGTTATCATACAAACCTCAATTTTTCTATTCTTCCCAATGCCTTCTGGAACATCATGTCAGATAGGCAACATCCTTTTCTTACTGAGTTTATATAGCTTGAACTGGCCTGAAACTTACAGATCTGCCTGCCTCTGCTTTCCAGACTCTGGGATTACAGGGGTGCCCCACCACGCCTGGCACAAATGAAGTTTTTCATGTCTCACATCACAAACTCAATGCATAGTCTCCTTGTCCATTTGTAATCTGCCAAATCTTAAAGTACACACAAACAAAATTTAGGGCAAAGCTCCACTCTAATTTTTCAAAACATTTAAGGATGAAACAATGAACCAATTTGAAAAAGGTATATTTTTGTACAAAATGAAAATGTGTTTTTAAAATGTAATAGTAAATATGAAATGTATTTCTATAATTAAGACATGGAAATCATAAATACATTTCAAAATAATTTATTAACCTTCATATATGAGTGAAGCTGTGAAAGTTCATGGAAATCTATACTGAATAGGGGCTGGAGAGACGGCTCAGTAGTTAAGAACACTGGTTGTTTTTGCAGAAGACCCAGGTTCGAATCCCAGCACCCACACGGCAGCTAACAACTGTCCATAACTCCAGTCCCAGGGGATCCAACAGCCCCTTTGACCTCTGAGGGCATTGCACAGCACGTGTCCACTTGCCTACATTCAGGCAATACATGCATACACATAAAATAAAAATAAATAATTAAAAAAGAAAATCTATACTGAACATAATTTAATATAGTGTAGTGAATTCACTATAACTACTATATAATGAATCTAATATCCTGCATGTGAAACAGTCATGTAATAAACTCCCTTTGACTTTGGTTAAAATACATTCAGCAGTTACATATGACAATCAATGAGACTGTACAAACCTTTGAGTCTGAAAAAAAAAGTCTGTAATTATGCCAGAATAGAAGGTGATTTAGAAAATGAGAGGAAGCGAGATGGAAATCCTGGTAATGGAAGCCAAGTGCAAAACTAGTGATAGAATTACTGCAGGCAGCATAAATTAAGACAACAGAGACATCAGGACACATATCTCAACTACAGGAGGGGTACAGCTGTTATTCTGACAAAAAGTATCACTTAGGAATCATTTCCAATGATCAACAGAAACATCTACCAGAAACTGTATTCTTTGTGTGTGTGTGCACCTATGTGCACATGTGTGTGGAGACCAGAAGTCAAGATTTTGATTGTTGTAGACCTTATTTATTACTTTATTTCTGCTTACACGCACGCGTGTGTGTGTAGTGCATATGCATGTTTTTATGCATGTTTGCATGTGTGTGAGTGCACTGAGATTGTATATGTGGAGGCTAAAGGTGATGATATATGTCTTCCTCTATCACTCTCACTTAATCTACTGAGGAAGGGGTGCTCAATGAACCCTCATCTCACACATTCAGTTGTACTGACTAGCTTTCCATGAAGGAATCCTCTGCTTCTGTCTCTCCAACCCTTGAGAACTGGAATTACAGTGGGTTTTCATGCTGGGTGCTGGGGATCAAATCATTGTCCCTCATGCTTGAATGATAAGTGCTTTATGTACCGAGCCATCTCTCTTCCCAGGCTTCTGCTCTTCATTTATAACTTCTATTTATTTATTTTGTTGTTGCTTTGTTTTGTTTTCTTTTTTAAGACAGGGTCTCCTGGTAGCCCTAGCCAGGATGAAACTCCTTATGTAGCTCAGGATGGCCTCTATCTCCCAGAGATCTGCCTACCTTTGCCTCTCAAGTGCTAGGACTAAAGGAGGGTGCTACCACACCCAGTGCCATCTTATATTTTAAGATAAAAAAAGAAACCGTTTAACTAGATTACAAGGTTAGATTTTTAATTTTTTTTATTATTTTTATTTTATATGTATGCATGTATCGCTTACATGTAGGTAAGTGCACCCATGTCGAGCAATGCCCGTGGAGGACAGAGAGGCTGTCGGATCTCCTGGAACTGTTAGTTGCCATGTGGGTGCTGGGATTTGAACCCGGGTCTTTTGCAAGAACAGCCAGAGCTTTTAGCTGCTGAGCCATCTCTCTAGCCCTATTAAAGCATTTTTAACAAGGTGTTAGTAGGTTCATGTGTCCCTCATCTCCCCTTTCTCTGGCTCTCCGATCTCTCCTAGTCTCCTCCCTACTTTCACGTCCTACGTGTCCTTTCACCCACCCCAGCATTTCCCCTTTATTTTTTGAGACAAAGTCTTTTTTTGTACCTGGAATTTTCTGATTGGCTAAATCAGTCAGCAAACCGGAGGAATCCTCCTGAGTTGGGATTCTAGGCACATCGCACAATTGTCTTTTTATGTCTCTGCTGGAGATCTGAACCCGGAAAGTGGCAAATATTTTACTGGCTGAACCATCTCCCCAGTCCCAGAAAATATTGTTTTTAATTATAGTGTCTACATAATATTACTTACATTGGTGTGGGTTTCAGGGTTCAGTGCACAGCAAGTGGGCAATAATGCAGCTGCTACTGTTATTTAGAGTTCAGACGTCCTTCAGAGGTAAAGGTGACTCTTTTTTTTAAACTTATATTCACACTGCTTAGTACTAAACTCTGCATTTGACTAGAATGGGTCCCTAAACAACTTACACGTGTGCTAATAAAATTACACTGTGACCCTGCTTCTTGAAAATTCAATGGTCAACTTTTTATTTCTAAAGGCGGCTGGTTAAAGGTAGGACAGAGAAGGTGAAAAGGCTTGTGAAGAAAGTCAAGAAAGTTTCAAAATAATTAAAAATTGTCAATTTGGATAAATCACAATACCAGGGAAAACTGATTTAAAAGTTGCTAATAAGATGTCAATGGAATTTGAGAAATCCCTCCTACAGCTATTTGGGGATGGGGCATGAAGGATCCTGTCCCACACTAGGATTCCTCACACTGGACACTCGCATTTTTTTTGGGGGGGGATATTTGTTGAGGAAGATTTCAATTAAGCCTCCTACTATCTAAATGGTGTGCTAAAAGAACAAGGCCAACTTTTCTCGGGCTGCATACAGACAAGACAGGAGATGAGGACTTATGTAGCAGCAGGAGACTTTTAGGAAAGGGATTAAATAAGAATTTCACAACAAAGCAGGTTGCTGTCCTGGGGATGGCTTAGCTTGGGGAGTCCTGATTTCCTGAAAATGTATGTGGGCTGGCAGGATGGCCACCCCACACGGAGAAATACTTGCCCCAGGCTTGAAGGTCTGAGTTCAGTTCCACAGTGGAAGGAGAGAGAACTGATTGCCACGGTTGCCCTTCATACATGTCTTAGAATGTGTGTACCCACATTCATGTACATATGTGATATGCACATATAGTAATAAACAAAATGAAATTTTAAGACATGAAAATGTTTTGAAATTATAGAAACTGTTGAGTTCTCATCCCCCAAAAAACGTTTTTTAGTCTCTTCCTTAATCCTTTAAATTGTTAAGATTATTTGTTAAGGACAATTCAAAGGAACTGCTATAGGAACTTAAGGCTAACATTTTATTAGAACATGCTATTGATAATAATCTAGAAATAGAAATACCACTTCCCTGTTAAGAAATACGTCTAGCTTTCTCTGACTTTATTATTCAATAACAAGTCACTAAATTAATTGGTATAACATTAAATATTTTTAACTGAAAGCATACTACGTAATTTAACACATTCAATAAGAACTCTAGATTGGGTTGGGATTTCTTATCCCCCTTCCGATATTTTAGAAGGATGGAACTTTTGGTTGGCCTAGTTGGATGAACACACACTAAAGGATATTTGGGACACAAAATAAATTCTGTGGGCCAAATTATATATATATAAGAGAGTACATTAAGTTGGGTGGGGTCGTGGGTATTTAGGGGAGGGTATCTAAATGCCATCAAACTATGTTGCATGAAAATTGCAAAAATTCAATAAAAATATAATTAAAAAGAACAAAAGAATTAGAGTGAGATTGTTTAAAATTTTAACAAAATAAATATTAGAAGATATCAATCTTAGATTTTATAGATTTTTCATCAGTACCTGTTTTTGGAGAAGGGCTTGACACAGGATGATATAGCCCTGGGTGGCCTGAAAATTACTATCTTGATCAGACTGGCCTCAATGTTAGTGATCTTCCTAACTCTGCCTCCTAAAGTACTGGGATTAATGGCATACACCACAACACTAAACTTTTAGGTATATCATTTAGAGTAGTACACAAAAGAAAACAGATATTCTCAATTGTTGTTCTCTCTCATTTTAGTTAAGAAGGCTAATCATTGTTGGCTCCAAACAGAACTTCTTGAAGTTATAAAATGCTTATAGAAAGGACTAAACGTAGTGAAAATATCGAATGAAAAGTAATTCACCCAAAAACTACTAGGCATCATCCTTAAATGAGGCCAGAGTCATGTTCTGAAAGACCTGCCTATAGAATAGACTTCCACAATTTCATCAACTGTCACCAAGTAAGAAATTCTGAAAGTGAAGGAAAATTGGTGCGTAAAATGATCTAAAGAACTGACCATCAGCCCTCCCTGCCTCCCACTCTAGGAGGCAAATACATCTATCTCAGAACACAGGGTGTCTAGCCTAGATAACTGGTTCCTTACCAACACCCTTGCAGAAGATACCTGGTTCCCCTATCACAACTTCCTATCTCCCTTCCCTGGATTCTGGGAAGGAGTATGAAATCATCCAAGAAGGCAGGACCCACCTTCTGAGATTCCATGAAGGAGCATACCTTCTAGCCCCCTGTAAATCCCTGACTTCCCCCCAAACAGAAGCACAACCTCCATTCCACCAGGAAGGCTGCTTGCCCTTTGTAGCTAATAAAACTATCTGCATCTGTTGAGGTCAGTTTCTAGTTCTTTTTATCATGTCACCTTTTCACCCCAAATTCTATTAAGAAATTTTCTAAAGGATGAAGGCATAATCCTGTGACATCCTGCTTTAAAAAAATGTTGAGGTTTAGGAATGTACCTCAGCTGCAGAGTGTTTATCTAGTACACAGGAAGTCTTATCTTTAAATGCAAGTCATACATACACCTCCCCACAAAAGAAGTCAAGTCACAAACTGAAGTCAGAGGTTTTAGTTTAGGTAAAGAGGTAATGCACATCAGTTGTGATAAACAAGCATCATGCCCTCTACGTGTCCTTGCCCAGATTTACTCCTTCCAAGCACCTCTTACTCTGGTACATCTTTAGTGCCTGCCACTTCTCAATTATTTTACTATTATTTTTGCTATGAAATGCCTTTAGTATGTTTTCTTTTTTAGTTTAAATAACCTGAGAAAATTGAAGCATTCAAGCCCTGATTATTATTGTTTTTGTTTTGAACTTAACAATTTCCAGCCATGTTCTTCCAGGATATCTCTATTTGTTTTTGGTAAGGTTTGATTTGGTTTTTTGAGTCAGGGTCTCCCTGTAGCCCCAGCTTGTCTGCAACTCACTATGTAGAACAGATTGGCTTCTATCTCACAGAGATTAAAAGTGGTTGTTATCATGCCCCTCTTAAAACTTTTCATCCACTTTGAGCCTCATTTTTCTAGTTGCTTATCTTTGTGACTGTCATTTAACATACACTAAAAATCATGAAGGGAAGTTGTTAAAAATGAAGACAGTGCTGTGATCCACTTCAGATTCTAAATCTAAATTTTCGGAATTTGTCTCTGGGGGATCAGATTGTAATAAACCTTCTAGAAGCCTTTTAAGTGCCTGGGAAATCACAGGCTCCGTTAGTTTGAGGTTGTGCATTATGAGATACTTTTCAACCTCAATGCTGGCCTTGAGCAGTCGGATAAATTCTTTGGATCTCTGTCGCCATGTACTATTCATGTTAATCATTACAAATCTCATATGCACTGAGTCTTACTCATTTTATTTTACACACAAGGAAACTGGGGCTCAAGGTAGTTGCAAAGTAAGGAGCACTGCCAGAGTTCAGGGAGGGCTGCATGGTGGCATGCAAAAGATAAAGTGCCCAAGAGTGAGACTTCTACATGAATTCTAGCAGTGTCCCTAAAATGATCAGATTTTGTCATTCAACTACTTTGAGCCTCAGTTATTTACAGGAAAATGGTGATTATAATGCTGATTTTTTTAAAGTCATAGAATAGCATGATCACTTAAAAAAGATTAGTTCATTCCTCTCTGCAATTTAGTTTTACTTCATTATTTCCTTAAACATGAACCCATTTTAAAATTCTCTGTGACCTGTTATTTCTGAATAGAAATGCATTTCCACCTTTAACAACCTTATAAATAGATGTAAATTTGTCATTTGAAATGATTATCTAAGAGGTATATCTATTACATAAATCACCATAGTAAGCCTGCTCAAATATGCCATAATAGGAAACAATGAAATTTCAAATTTGATCATTCCACAAAAGCAAAATTCTTCATTAAAAATGATATAGTCACTCAGCACAATATTGTATAAGTAGAAAAAAAGATAAATTTTCAAGGAAATCATAAACTAATAGGTATATAACAGTATATAAAATTTTTCTTGTAATCCATATGTGTATATAAATATAACTGAATATAATTGTGTCAAACAATAAGGAAAAATGTTGTAATGTAGTTTATTAATTATGTTGTCTTTGCTTCTGCAGTTCATAGGTGCTTGGCATATGTTCTTACAAAAGGCATTTTATACTGAGAAAAAGTAAACATTGCACAAAGTAAGTAAAATTCAGAAATACAGCTACTGCAAATTACTGCAATGAACCACACTATCATCTTCTTCTTTCTCAACCTGAGATTCAGCATGAATGTATTTCTCACAACGGTTTCTTCCATTTCTAACACGCTGAACAATGTAAAATGTTCAGTGAAGGATAAAGATCCTCTCAAACTGCACACATGAGAAGTTCAAACCTGACCATATTTGGCTGGCATGGAAATTCTTCAAATGAAATAGCAGCAGAAGGCTCTGAAATCTGGGAACAAACTGTTTCTCACTGTGTGGGGGTTAAGTTTCCATTTACTTGGGCAACAGCTTTCCCTAAATAAATCCATAGAGGCTCACTGTTCCTGGCTTCAGCACTTGTTTACTCTGCCCTATGAACAGGTCTATGTCTTTTATTTTCATTATTCATTCCCCTGTGACCTTGTGGGCCAATGTAATCTACCCATGCTTTTATTTCTAATATAAAACCGGATGATGATACCACAAATGTGGTAAATTTTGTTGTTGCTGTTGTTTTTAGGAGTAACTCAGTAAATACATTGAAATCCATGAGTAAATCCTCATTGTATTACTAAAGCAATACTAACATACTGACACTAAGTCAAATGCCATCTTTACTGACATCAAAACCTATACATAGTTATAAAAGCATCACGTAATAAGCTACACATAATACTTACAAATGCACTGCACGCGAGACACAGACACTGAGCGCTATTGGACAATACTCAGCTCTCTGGCTGTAGTTCAATGAAGAGAGCTAGCGGACCTTCAAGGGGTGTGATGGGGGTTGGATTTGAGATGAAGGTAGTGGAGAGAAAGGTGCTAAGTGCATTCTAGAGAGATGGGGCAGAGGAACGTGGGAGACGCAACACTCCAGCATAGATCTGAGGAATGAGTAGGAGCTAGCCAACAAGCTGGGCAGGAGCAATAATCGGTTGGCATTTGCTCTCTGGTGTTCCATGCTGGAGTTTAGGAGCTGCCAACACTAACTTCATGCCAGGTGACAAGTGATCTGAGTACCCACAGCTGCAGCTGCGATTTATATGCTCTCAGTCTTACTTCCATCATTAATAAGCCTGAGACCAGAAAAAAAAAAAAAAAAAAAAAACACATCTTAGTAACCAAGATCCCTTTTGTTAACCTTTGGTCCAGACCTATCAGAGAAGCATCTACATCCTATTATGAAGATAGCTGAAGACTCTTTATTTACTGTTACTTCTTCCTGAAAGAGCAGTTACTGCTATGAGCTCATCTCTACACATCTTGTGGTATGCTCATAAAGATGCTCATTATAAGTCACAGAATTTCTTTTTCCAGCAACAGTTTGCAAGCATGATAATGCTTCAAATTTTCCTTACCATTAATTCTTTCTTTTTAATTGAATTTGTTCTTTGACAATTTCATACATGTATAAAGTCCATTCTGATTACTGTAACCCTCCACCCACTTAAATTCACTTCTTCCCAATTTGAGCCGATTCTCTTACAATTCCATTTCAAACATTTATGTCTCTCTCTCTCTCCCTCTCACTCTCTCTTTCCCTCCTTCCCTCTGTTTTATGAGTGCCCCCCCCCCGATTAACCAAAATCATCTGTTAACCTAACCATCATTATTTGTGTGATGTAGGTTTGGAACTATCCACTGGAGCCTGGTATGCTCCTCAATGTGTACACAATTGAAGATGGGTCCTGCTGCTAAGAACTCTTCTTATTTTCCCTAACTACTGGAAGTTCTATCTTGGGACCATTCTTCCTGAGGATAAGCAATATTCTAGAGAATATATTAGAAAATATCTATTTCAGATGTAAATAGTTTTATGGAATCAAGGCACAGTTCCAGTGTTATGTTTAAAGAGCTGTTTCACTTCACACAGTTGATTGATGAAAAGGAAAATCTGTTGAGATGTGTCAAGTGCAGCATTTCCTTAAACACAGTCACTAGAATGACTTCCATTTTCTAGTTAGAACCCTCTGCTATGTGGTTATACCCACCTATTTTAATTTGCATAAAAATAAGATCTGAATCTTTATGCAATTTTTGAAAAGTAAACAAACTGTTGTGGTTGGCAAAGTGTTCTCTATATCAAACAGAGGCAAAGAAGCACGGAGTTTGCTTTCTGCCTTTAAGGTGTTCACAACATGGTCAAACAGGTTAAATAAAAATCATGTTAAAGTGATTCTGTGACACTGAATGCATAAAATATTGACACCAGAATTCACAGAGGGAGAAGCAGTATTTTCTCATGGAGATAAAGGACTACAGCATGGGACCTCTTAGTAGAAAAACTTTCAGTATTCATGTGTTTTTTTGTTTTTTGTTTTTCAATTTGTGCATTTTGTAACATCTCATAAGATCTCAAGATATTTTCTAGGACACTATATGATCTTCTGAATTTTTTACAAACTAAAAAACTCTTGACAAAGTCAACTCCATTATATAGGGAAAGTTTTTTTTTTTTTTTTAACTGTTTGAAGCCAACCTCTAGAGAGCAAATCAGCAGTCTACACTGCAGTATATTTCCCCCTCACTGAATATTCAGCATTAGTCCCTGCTTATGAAGCCTTCCCCATCCATTAGTCTGTAGGCCACGCCATGTCCCAGTATAAGGTGACACTCAGTGTAAGGGCTCAGTGTAAGGTGAAAGAGTGAGTGAGCCACTGTGTCCTACCACCTCTTCTCAAGTGACTGAAAATAAAGCTCTAACAGCAGGTCCAGCAGGAGGGAGACCCGAGCTGTTGTGGAAATTTGTCATACTGACACTGATGAGAGAAAACGCCTGACTCTGCGCAGATTAGCCTAGAGTAAAACTGAAGTTCTGTAGCCACAGTTTAACTGACACGTATAATTGACATCAGATTTTAAACTTAGAAATTCCACCCTTTTCTGTCCCTAGATGAGTCATATGGAAGTAAATTGAGACACATAAATCACCATTTTTCTTGTGCAAAGGGGTAACTACAGGCGTATGTTTTCCTAATGGCAATGCATATCAAGCCTTTCACTTATAATAGTCTATGCATTCATTTATTATTCTGTTAAGTGGGTCACATGCATAAGTAGTTATAGTTTGCTCATTGTTACTGCCATCATTTCAAATAATAAAAAATATACTTACTACTTTTCTCACGTTTGCCAGTGTTTACACAGATACAAACATCGTAAGTACACATGGGAAGAAAAGAGAACACCCCTGAAAATGAATGCTGCACCCCCAAACGTGCTATTTCATCCACCCCCCAAAATGAAGCAAATTGCTAAAGGTCTCTTAATTGATCACAGGACTTATAAACAAGATCTAGAGAGGTTGGATCTAAACCAAGTCACAGAAGACCCACTAAACTGAAGTGTTCTTATATGAAGGCAAATGTGTTGTAGAGTATCGATTCTTCCTATAATTCTTCAACTGTTTCCCTGCATTTATTTTTTTAATATGACTTTTATCCCATTGTGGCTTTTGTATAGACATGAAGATGAACTGGTAAATTATCCCTGAAAAACTGTGTAGTTAATACTTATCTTCAAAGCATGCAAAAAACATGAATGCTAAACTACTTTTAGAAATGAAGTTAAAATGGAATAAAATTATATGTCACTAGTGGTGATTCTAGGAAACCAGTTTGGAATCTCCTGAGCCACAGGTAGAATTTGCTGAAGCACTAACTCCAAAGACAGGGTGAATTTTGAGGATGCCTTTTATGTGTGAGTATCAAGAAGACTCAAAGCAAATGGCACAAGTTCCGGAAGAATCTCCACGCCACCATTCATTCAATCATTCATTCATTCATTCATTCATTGACATGAGAAATATTTTTCAAACATTTTTTTCTTTAATATTTTATTTATATTTTTATTTTATGTGTATGTGTGTATTGCCTGTGTGTAGGCAAGTGTACCCGTGTCATGCAGTGCCTGTGGAAGACAGAAGATCTGTCAGATCCCCTGGAGCTGGAGTAAGAGACGGTTGTTAGCTGCCATGTGGGTGCTGGGATACAAACCCGGCTCTTCTGTGAGAACACTCAGTGTTCTTAACACCTGAGCCATCTCTCCAGCCGTCAAACACTTTCTAATTTCTGAGGATACACCAATGAAGAACAATGCAATATTTTGGAAATTTTGTTTTCATATGACAGATAAAAACAAACCATCAAATTCTTCTGGTTCGCACTGCCATACACCGCTTCTATCAACTGCCGAAATGTAGCAAGACTACTGACTATTCACATTGTTGATGGAGTTGGGGGTAAAGTAAATGACAAAATCCCCAAATCCCAGAAATGTTTAGTGTGGTTCAAGATGATCCTTGGTACCTCCCCACCTGCTTCCAGCTTAACACTGGGATGAATGAAAAATATCCAACAGAATCCAAGTTAATGACTGGATTGTCTTTCTAGAGCTTCATCACACCTAATTAAACCTCATTTTCAACAAACTCTTTGAGAAGAGTTCCTCTAATCAGAAGTCCTTACTATTTCCCCCAAGTCAATAATCTTTATTTAATTGCTGTACACCTTGTGCCTGTCTCTCTTTAGTCATTTTTAATTTTAGTTTTTATTTTATTGTATATTCATACTCTGGAACATATCCGACCTAGTGATTTGATTGGTAACCATTGAGGGCAGGTGCTCAAAAGTTTCTAGCTGTCATAAAATCTTGGGTTTTATCTAGAATACAATACTGGGTCAAAGAGATGGCTTAGTGGTTAAGAACACTTGCTGTTCTTCCAGAGGACCTGGGTTTGATTCCCAGCACCCATATGGCAGCTAACAACCATCCATAACTCCAGTTCCAAGGGGACCTGATACCCTCTTTTGGCCTCTTCGGGGCATTTCATGTGCATGGTGCACTTACATACATGCAGGCAAAACATTCATACACATGAAATTAAAAAAAAATAGAATACAATACTGCAAGTTAGCTCTCAATTCTTATCTCTTAAATTCAATGATGATACAGTTTTGTGTGAAATGGCAAACTACAAAATTCAGTTGCTGCTTCATGTGTAAAACTGTAAAGGAATCAGTAAGAATTTAAAAGTGTTATGACACTGGTATTGGAGCAAGTATTCTAAGCCTCAGTTATTCCAAAGTAGTTCTGAACCTTTGAGTCATTCAGTTTTCTGGTTTATTTCTCACATAAGTTTCTAGTCAGAATTCTCACATTTCTGGAACTATTCTGAATGTCACATATAATGCTGACTGAAAATGTATGTATATATATATATATCTTGCTCCCGTGTAACCTCGGCCAAGAGTTTATATTCAGAATATACAACCTGCCTTTTCTTTTTAAAAGCATAGAAAAACTAAAGGCACAGTTGAATGAAACACATGTAGTTTAAACTATTCTGGTGAAGCAAGTATGTTCTTTTAACTCACATTAAAATTTTATGGATGTTTGACCTGCCCACTGAGTTATCTTGTCAGAAACATAGTGTGAAGGCTCAAATATCTACCTATGTGTAATCATAATCCAGCATGTAGATAGATCATATATACATGTGTATACAAACACATCTTCTTATAGCATGTCAGACCATATAGAAGATACATTCATGTATGCATTTTTCATCGTTTTCAAAGGTAATGGATTTCCCTTTTTCGAACACAGATAGGAAAATGTTGATGTTTCACAGGTGTGGTTAAGTCTACACCTACACGAAGAAATGTTTTAAGGTCTAATCCATAGAAGTGAAGCATTCCTTTCCCATTGTCTTTTAAAAGTCATACCTGGTAAAAGTATCTAGCAATACAATTTAGATTTATTACTTTTTCTAACCAATAGTCAGATAAGTATTTTGGCATCATTATCATGAGCTTCTTCAAACCATAACTCAGGCAGTGTTTTCATCAATAAACAATGTTCCCTAAACGTTTCATTGTAACACTGGACAAAGCCAAAATGAAACACTGTGACCCCTAAGTCCCCATGAGGTTAGTGAAGATGAAATGGACACATACATGGAGGCACAGTTCCGGACACAGAACACTGGGTACACAAAGGATGATCAGAGGGTTCCTACCCAGCTGAGTTCCATTCAGTAGTTTCTGTTGCACATACCAGTTCGGCTGCCCACGATCCATTCCGCCTTGAAACACCACAAAGCAATTTACACTCCGAGTGCCGCCTGCTTAAGTTCTTCTCTTTGCTGTCGGAAATGGAAAGACTTGTACAGTGAGCGATGCCTTGGTGGCAGCAGTCCACCGGAGTATTCGGAAACCCACCTCTGAGCGGACCAGGGTTAAGCCCTGCGGCGCCAAACATCCTTCCCAGCAGCGGGCAACTGGCCACTCTCTGGCTCGAGAATGGACTCTAGCTCGCCATCTGGAGGCAGCTCCGAACAGGTGCAGCGATTTTTTTTTTTTTTTTTTAAACAACTGTGGGTGAAAGGAGAATGTCAGCAAATTCTTTGTTAAATATGCACACTGGTTTTATTTACACTTTCCTGTGCATGTACATAAGAAGTTGAAAGAAGAAAGGGGGGCAGATCCAGAGAGAGAGAGAGAGATCTAGAGAGAGACACAGAAAGACACAGAGACAGAGGAGACAGAGACAGAGACAGAAAGGCAAGGTAAAAATGAAGTAAAAGTGTGATTTCAGACATGTATAAACCACAAAGAGACAGCAAATTTCCTCTTGCTGATACATCTCAAAGAAAAATAATCGACAAGGACCGTGACTATGAATTAAAGTTTCCGCAATTTTAATATTTACTCAAAGAGAGGGGTACGGAAGAGAAGTCTATATTCTTGAACTGACAACACAAATGTGTTAAAAAAAAAAAAAATGCTACTTTAGAAAAGAAAGTTACAAACTACCAGTGAAAATGTATCATACTGTGAGAGTTTGATAAGACAAAAAAGCAAGTTTGGTTCCTGTTCCCTAACCAGGTGTTAATGCTACCATCTTGAATTAATTACCATCTGAATGCCTCCATAAATTAGTTTACCATAAAGAAGATAATTGTATGTGAGTGAGTTGTTTAATGAGATGTTTAATGAGAACTTTTCCTGCAGTGTGTATTTTTTTTTTCCAGAAAAACAACAACAACAATAACAACAAAAAACTGAGGACCAAAGATTGCTCTGGTGGGCCCTTATGGAAATAGGAATTCTCTTTTTTTTGGAAATTTTAAAAATTGCTTATTTAATAACCACATAATTAGAAGAAGCATTTCATCACAACAGCATTGACACATTTAATAACAATTTCCAGAGCTAAGATGCATCTCTTTCAAAATAGGCTGCAATCTTTAGGTTTGCACTTGAATTAATACAGTTATACATTTAGATGTTTGTACATGCATTGCTAATCTCTATATATCTGATTATTATTACTCACAGTCCATTACTTTCTGAAATCCTTGGCCCCTGAGCATGGATATAAAGTCATCAGATAGATTTCAGTGGTAATGTTTTTCACATCTACTAATTAACATGAAGGAAATTTTTATGCTTCTTCCTCAAATATTTTTTATTTATTGATTTTTTGTGCATATTTCATATAAAACATCCCAAACAATCTTATTCATCTATATATCCACATCACAAGTAACACCCCCATCCCTACTGGTGTCCATATACTCTGTTATTCCTGTTTCTGTCCACTGTGCTATCAGTGCTCCCTGCCCTTCCCCAGTGCTTATCCATCCGCTGAGTCTAGTCAGCCTATCTGTAGTTCTCTGTTTTAGGAAGATCAGCTCTTCCTTATTAGCAGCAAAGTGTTGCCAATATTCCTTTAGATAAGATTGGGGTCTGTTGTTCATTTTCCCAGTTCTATGCTGGGTTACTGTCTGGGAGTCTCTTGGGCCACCCTGGCCAACAACTCAAAGGAAGATATCTCCTGTCTGGCATTGTTTCTTGTTATGTAGCCTTTAGCTATACACATAGACTCTTAAACAATTATATTGATCCCTTTAAACTTTGGTTATGCTTTCTTTTTAGGTGTTTAAGACCATGCAGTTGGTCTTAAACAATTATATTGATCCCTTTAAACTTTGGTTATGCTTTATTTTGGGGTGTTTAAGACCATGCAGTTGGCCCAGATAAACCAATTTATTTTTACTCTCAAGGTTGTTTGAGGATCTGTTCCTCAGGGGTCACAAGGGCTTAGGAGGAGTCCCTGGCTCCTTTTCTCTACCCATTTCATCTATGTGAAGATAAATAAAAGGTCCTGCTGGACCATGGACGGCTTCACTTGGAAGCATGGAGGAAATGCCTCCTTTGTGTTGACCCTCCTCTTTGTAGGCTGGACACTGGTTCAAGTCCATCTGGTGGAGTCTTCATGGCCTCCTTGATCAAGAGGACAGGTGACCCACCACAGTTACAGGACATTTTGAGAGATGCTCATAGTCCCCTGGAACTAGTTGACCTAGGTGGGCAAGGAGCAAAAACTGTCCTTTATGTCCCTCTGACAAAATTATTAAAGGCCTTGAAGTATGTCTGTTAAAAATCCAAGATGGTTATTTATACCAGTCTGGTACTTTTAATTACCATGTGCCATGTAGATAAAGCTTGGGCAAAGACAAATTGTTCTCAGATAAACCTTCCTTAGGCATATATTTCTTGATCTGGTATGTAGAATTTGTCAGTAGGTTTGTGGACTAATATGGTTCTCTCTGGATTTTAAAACTAGCTAGGCATCACATATCTCTCTCCATTGTCTAATCCTTCCACCATGGTTTTCCCATTTAAAGTTCCCCCATTTTTCCCATTTCTTCCTTAATAATACCTATCGCCTATGGTCCCACCTCTCTTGAGCTCTTTCTTTCCCTTTATCCCCAAGGTTCCAAGTATGACCCTCCTTCCCCCTCCCCTAAAAATTACCCCATTTTTACACACATCTCCTTGATTAATGCCTGTTTCCTATTGTTCTTCTAGTTCAGATTCTTTCTTTTCCTTTACCTCCCTGGTTCCTTTTCATTATCCTGGTTCCCATAGTTATAAGGATTTGGTGCTAGGATCCACATATGAGGGAGAACATACATTGTTTGTTTATCTGAGTCTCTGTTACTTAACTTAGTATAACAGTTTCTAGTTCCATCCATTTACCTGCAAATTTAGTGATTTTGTCTTTCTTTACTGCTGAGTAAAACTCCATTGTATAAATGAACCACATTTTCACTATCCATTCATCAGTCAAGGGACACTTAGGTTGCTTCCATCTCTTAGCTATTCTGAAAAGAGCAGAAATAAACATGGATATACATGTTTCTACAGTAGGATGAGTTCTTTGTGTCTATGCCAAGGAGTGGTATAACTGGGCCAAATGGTTAGTTCATATGTGGTTTTGTAAGAGCTCTCCACAATGTTTTGTTTCCATAGGGGTTGAACAATCCCACCAGCAGTGGATGAGTGGTCCCCTTTCCCCACATCCTCTCCAACATTTGATATCATTTGTTCTCTAGATCTTAGCAAATCTGACAGGGGTAAGATGAAATCTTAAAGTGATTTTAATTTGCATTTCCTTAATTACTAATGATGTTGAACACCTTTTAAGATGCTTCTTAGCCATCTTTAATTCTTCTCCTTAGCTCATCTTTTAATTGGATTACTTCCTTTCTTAATTCTTTGTTTTTTAAGTTCATATATATTCTGGATGTTAACCCTCTTTCAGATGTAATGCTGGTGAAATTTTCTCCAGTTCTATGAGTTTTCTCTTCACTTCCTTGGTTGCTTCTTTTGATGTACAGAAGCTTTTTAGTTTAATGAGGTCCCATTTGTTCATTCTTGACTTTGTTTCCTGAGCAATCGATGACTGGTTTAGAAAAACCTTTCCTACACCTATATCTTGTAGGTTATTGCCATTGTTGTGGGTCTGTTTAAATTGTTAATCTCTTCTTAGTTTAGTTTTGGTTCTTACCACGCTTTTAGATACTCGTTCATTTCTTTTAGGTTTTCAATTTTGGTAGCGTATAGGTATTTAAAGTATTTCCTTATAATATTTTGGATCTTTTTGCTGTCTGTTGTGATAGTTCCCCTTTCTTCTCTGAATTTGTTGATTTGGAGGTGCTCTTTCTTTCTTTTGGTTAACTTGGCTATGGGTCTCTCAATCTTTTCAAAGAACCAGCTCTTGGATTCATTGATTCTTTACATTTGTTTGTTTATTTGTTTGTTTCTATTTCATTAAATTCTACTCTGATTTTTGTTATTTCTTCTTGTCTGCTGGGATTCGGTTTCATTTGTTGTAGCTTTTCAAGTGTCTTGAGTTGTAATGTCATTTATTTGTGTTCTTTCTGTTTTTATAATGAAGGCAGTTAGAGCTATAAACTTCCCTCTAAGGGCTGCTTTCAATGGGTCCCGGAGTTCTCTTCTGTTGAGTTGTATTGTCCTTTTCATTCAGTTCCACGAAAACTTTTACTTCTTTCTTAATTTCTCCTTTGACCCATTCATCATTTAGGAGAAACTAGGGTTTCATCCAGTGTTGATTTTAAGCTATATTGCATTGTGGTCTGATAGAATGCATGGAATTCTTTCAATCATTTTTTATTTGTTGAGGCTTTTTTTGTGATCCAGTATATGGTCAGTTTTGTACAAAGTTCCGTGGGGCACTGAACAGAAAGTATATTCTTTGGTGCTTGGGTGGAATATTTGGTAGATGTCTGTTAGGACCATTTGATGTATGGTATTGTTTAATTCAGATATCTCTCTGTTAATTTCTGTCCTGTTGACCTATCTAGTGGAGGCAATGGGATATTGAAGTCTCCAATTATTAATCAGTTGGGATTAATCTGGGTCTTAAAGTCCTGTACTACTGATTTTATGAAGTTGGGTGCACCAGAGTTTGGTGAATATATGTAATATCTTCTTGGTCAATTATTCCTTTGATCAGAATGAAGTGGCCCTCTTTATCTCTTCTGATCAGTTTTACTTTGAGATCTGTTTTTTCAGATATTAGAATTGCAACACCTGCTGTTTTTTTTAGTACCATTCACTTGGTATATTTTTTTCCATCCTTTCACCTTTAAGGTAGTGCCTGTCCTTGAAAGTGAGATGAATTTCTTACAGACAGCAATGATGGGTTTTTTTTTCTTAATCCATTCAACTAGCCTGCATCTTTTTTGGAGAGTTCAGTCCATTGATATTTAAAGTTGGTAATGAAAGATGTGTACTGATGCCTGTTGTTTTTATTACTGCTCACATTCTTGGTGTAGCTGTGCATTCACACAGTAATATCTTCATTAAGTTTATTTCTGTAACCCCTTGGGTATAGTCATTCCTTTCTTCAGCTCTTTGTATTGCTTTAAGAACTATCTGAAGGGCTGGTTTTGTGGACATGGATTCTTTCAGCCTATTTATTGCATGGAAGATTTTTCTTTCCCCTTTGACTATAATAGACATTTTGGCTGGGTAAAATAATCTGGGTTGGCATCTGTGGTTGTTTAGAGCTGAGAATACTTTGGTCCAGGCTCTTCTGGCTTTGATAGATTGCACTGAAAAGTCAGCTGTAATTTTGATGGGTTTTCTTTTATATGTGACTTGTTTTTCTTTTGTAGCTTTCAGTATCCTCTTTTGTTCTGTACGTTTAGTGTTTTTACTATGACGTTCCATGGAGAGTTTCTTTTCTGGTCCTGTCTATTTGGTGTTTTATATGCTTCTTATATTTGTATGGGCACGTCTTTCTTTAATTTTGGGAAATTTTCTTCTATAATCCAATTGACGATATGTTCAATATCATTATCCTGAGATTCGTCTCCTTCCTGTATGCCTGTGATTTGTAAGTTTGGTCTTTTTATGGTGTCACATAAATCCTGCATATTCCATTCTTGTGTTTTCTTAAAATTTTCCTAATCTTTGCTTTGTCCACTTTATCTTCCAATCTTGATACTCTGTTTTCCATTTCATTCATCTTATTGGTGAAGCTTTCTCCTGTCATTTCTAATTGGCTTATTGAATGCTTTACTTCCTTCATTTCATCTTGATTATTCTCCAATATTTCTAACTCTTTTCTGAATTCATTCAGCAGTTTATCCCTATCTTCTTTCAGTCCTTTGATTTCTTTGTGTGTTCTTTAAATTCACTGAATTTTTAAAATATGGTTATAATTGTTCTTTTGAATTCCATGTCCTGTGTTATCTCTAGGGGTTCTCACTGTACTCCTCTGCAGGACTGTTGGTACTTGGTAGGGTTATATTATTTGGGTTTTTTTGTGTTTCTATTTTTTCACTGTAACTTTGACATGTGGATTTCTTTTGTAGTTTCTGATTCTTGTGTGAGACTCAAGCCTTCCTTTGCTGAGTTTACGTCTGTTTCTTTTTATGAACCTTATGTGCTTTTGTGGTTTACTTGTTGGGCATGAAAAGCTTGTTGGTTTAGGCTTCAGGTTCCCTGTTTTGATTTTTATATTGGAGGGGCCAAATTAATTTCATCTTTCTGCTCAGGAGTTCTTACAGAGGCCTGAGATGGATGAGGATCAGATGCTCCCAGCCTTTCTCCTAAGGACTGGATCCCTCCAGAAAAGATGCTAACCCCAAGAAGCTGTGTGGCTGGGCAGCACAGATATGCAAAAGGAGGTGGGGACAGGAAGTGGCCCCCTAAGGCTCCTGGGAACTAGAGGGAAGAATTGGGTTGGTCTGGATGCAAAGAATCAGGAAGCAGTGGGAGTTGGCCAAGAGGTCAGTCCAGAGGTGTGGGGTGCCAAGAAAAGAAATGGGCCAGTGCCCCTGTTAGGAGGAGAGAGGGAGTAGGGGAGCTTAGAGGGTGAATGAAACTGGGGAGTCAAGGTACAGTGGGTACTGCCAAACTTACCCAGGAAAACTGCTAGCCCCAGGAAGCTGGGGGATGGGAAGGTAGGAATGGGAAGAGGCTCCAAGGGCTTTTGAGGACCAGGGAAGCTCAGAAGTAGAAATTCTTAATCGCCACAGTTCAAATCAGTATTTAAGAATTTCTATTTGACTAAACACAAAATAAATTTGTTTCATGAAAGCATTATTCCATCTGAATTATTTACACAAGTATTTTGAGTGATTACATGTTTTTTTTCAAATATATTCAGTTAAACATGTATAAAAATAGCAGTTTTAAAGAAGTGAGAGAGTAGACCATATATTTAAATCACTACTTTTTGAGAGCTTGTAAAGAAACTCTAGAAAATGCATGTTGTGATAAGATTTTAAAGGCTGTCAGCTGTTCATATCCCTCTGATCTCAGTTCCCAGCACTGTGCAAAAGGAAAACATATATTTTAGCTACCTTTAGTCTAAATTATGTGATGTATATCACAGTATGTTTCGTGGTAGATGATATTGTTCGAAAGTCAAGATGCTGAGACATATAGCTTAAGACTGCAAGCAGAAAGAATACATTTTGGAAGTTTGTAAATACCAAAAATCCCCACAAAGAATCATCACAAATAAGCTCAATATTTACCCCAAACAGTTAACATGAATATTTAAATGAAGCCTGCAGGTAAAGCCAGGAAAACATTTTCACTCATTGATGTTTTGAACTTATAAGATCATTGTTTATATAACCATTCCCCCAAATTCAAAGAATAATTTTATTAAAAGAATAAACTAGGGAATGGAGAGATGGCTCAATGGTTAAGAGCACTGGCTGTTCTTACAGAGGACCTGGGTTCGGTCCTCAGAACCCACATGGCAGCTAATAACTGTTCATAACACCAATTCCAGGGGATTACACATCCTCTTCTGCCCTATGCAGACACTGCATGCATATGGTGCACTTATATCTATGCAGGCAAAATACTCATATACATAAAATAAATAAAACAATGATCACAAAAAAGTTTAAGTATTCATGTGTATAAAGAGAACAATGGAAAGATGAGGGGATCAGACTTATGGATCTCATAGCCATCAACATTGTGCTTGTGCTTATTAGAACTAGAAGATGACTGAACTAGAACGTAGATGTTTACCACAGGCAGAAGAGCTGATTTTGTGGCTAAGATACAAGTATTTTTGTCATGCATTGTCACTTAAAAGAAAGTCTAAATTTGATTGTATGGCTTTCATATTGGAGAAATAGAGTGTATAGTAAATCTCCAAATACATATTTAGGAAGTAGAGAAGATTACTTCTACTTCCATAATTTAGTGTGTCAAATTTAAAGAAAGAGGAAAGACCCATGACATATACACTATGAGGCCTAAAGGTTTGTTATTTTTTAATCTAAAGCACATGGGCAATAATGTCTCTTTTGCGTAATGAACTAGGATAAGGATCTGTATTAGATTTCTACTGTTATATAACAAATTACCAAAAATTTAGTACATTAAAGACAGTACGTTTATTATCTCTCAGTTTTCCTAAGCCACTGAGGGTTCCAGACATAGCTATTATGGATCTTGTCCCCAGAGTCCCAAGGTTGTAAGCCAGGTTTTAAATGGGTTGCATTCTTATCTAGAGGTTTGACTGAGGAAGAGTCTATTTTGAGTTCTATCAGATTGTCACAAAATTCATTTTCTTGGGGCTATAGAACTCATGATGGCTTGTTTCTTCAAGGCTATCAGGAAAATGTGTCTTTATTTCAGGAAAAAGACCAATCTCTTCTAAGGGCTTTTGCTTGATTAAGCTAGATCCACAAAGAAAAAAAAAATTCTTAGTTAACTCAAAACCAAATGTTTGGGGACTTTAATTGTATGTGTGAGCAAAATCTTTTCACATTTAACCTGTTTTATTGGGGGTCAGTTTAGGATGTGTAAAAAATACATCTATGTAAAGACTCATGGGATTTCTGGCTTACTGTTTAAAATCTAAGTGAAGTAGTCTGGGAGAAGTTGAAGTAGAGGGCTTTTTGTTGATAGCTGAATCAAGGAGGAGACATGTCTGTATTTATAGGTGTTGAAGATGCATACTGTACTTGTGAGGGAACTGAGTGTAACAAAAGGGATTAGTGTAGGTTCTTTGTCAGGAAGGAAAAAGGATGTAGTAGGGAAATGCACTGCATTGAAGAGGGACAGACCTCTGAGCAGGACTTGGATAAGAAAAGCACTAGTGCAGATAATGCCATGATGATATTATACACTAGACACTTGTATGTTACATGTGCAGTAATGTCACATGGCTCAACTTAATTTTGACTAAGAATATATTCCTGGCTGTGAAAATTATACAGTCATTCATTAGTTAGAAATCTGTGATTTGTGTGGCATTGTGGAAAAGAATAATCCTGTCCATTAGGATTTCTAGGAATGAGAAGTGTCATAACAAAGAGAAGTTAGATGCATGAGAATTTTGCAGCTGAAAGAGATGCAGTAATTATGAACTCTGTGCTTGCTGATGCAAAGAAAACCAATCAGAGTGAAGAAAAATGATGCAGATTCAGAAGATTCTAGAGATTAAAGTCAACATTCACTCGTTAATTCCTCTAGTGCATTTAATGGGTTTCCTGTTATGTGTTGGGCACCACTGCAGGTCTCAGGAGCACCACAACGAATGGAACACCTCAATGAGCACCTCAGGAGCACTTCAGTGAGCACTTCAATGAGCACCTCAATGAGCTCCTCAGGAGCACCACAATGAGCACCACAATGAGTTAAAGTACCTGATTTCTTGAAATTAGTTTTGTAGTGGGAGATAAAAACTAAGCACCAGAAAATAAATTCCAATCTACTAGGTATAAACACTGTAAGAATAAAAATAAAAGTAGTTATAAAGTTCAAGACTAATTGAAGAATTGGTACATGGTCAGGGATGCCTGTTAGATCATGTGTCCTACGAACAGAAACCCTGAAAAGCCCTGGTCCCAAACATGAGGCTATTTGTTGAAAACAAAGGCCCATATGAGGTATATGTGTTTTTTAGAAAATGAATGAAAAACAATGTAAAATATGTAGGTAGTACAATGAGGGGACAAGACCAGAGAGGACAATGAGGTATGGAATAAGAAACAAGACCATGTAGGCCTGTGAGCCTGTATGAAAGCATGGATTTAAAACTACCAAGAGAAGAGGGGCCACTAGAAGATCATGAGATTACATTTGACATCTATTTCAAAGAATGTGATGTGGAATGTCATGTGAACTCTGAAAGACACAAAGTGTAACCCCATTTCCAACTATATTCTGGCTGTACTAGTCTTTGATTTTCATGAAATGAAATGAGATTATTTTTTTGTCTCCTTCTGGAACTGGGAATAAAATTTAGGGTCTTTTGTATGTAAGGCAAGAACTCCATTACTCAGCTACTTCTTTTCTTTTCTGGTATTTTCAGACCAGGTCTCATTAAGCTGCCCAGGCTAGATTTAAACTTATGATCCTCCTACCCCAGCTTCCCAAGTAGCTGACATTATAGTTTTTCTCCATCACACTCATATGAGTTGACATGTCAAACGCTTCAAATCTTTATCTTCTTGAACTTGATTCATTTCCTGATAAAGTAAAATGTAAATGTTCTACCTGAGAGATGAAATCAGGATTCTCGTGAGTTTGAAGCCAGCTTGGGCTATGTAAGTCATCACTGTCTTCAAAGAAATTGTCCATTTGACAGCAAGCATCTAGTCTAGCTTGTTGAGTGACTGGAACTGCATTTACTCCCATCTACTCATCCCATCAGGCTGTGTGTGTTCCTGTGTGAACTAATACCCCAAACTCCAAGCAATGTTAGAAGCTCACAGTACTTAGTCTAGATTCTTGTGTATTTTAGTTTGACAGCCAAGATGTACTAGAATTTTAACATATTATCTTGTATAACTGAAAGGAAAGACTTATACAGAAGCAGCGAATTTCTTTGATTATATTTTTGAGTGTTATTTTTCCAGGGTTTAAGCCTATAGAAGTTGTTGAAGTTCATACAGGAAAAGTAACTGTCAATATGTAAAAGTAATATCTCCTGTATGAGTAATTTCAAGAATTTCTAATTCAATAGTGCCATTCAATATCAGTAAAAGTATATTGAAAATAAATTTTAAGAAATGTAATTAATTTCAACATTTTATTTTGTAGACAGTTATCTTGGTTTGCACTAGAGATTATTTTGAA